>NC_088178.1:21449213-21754927 GCF_028769735.1 Zonotrichia leucophrys gambelii | reverse complement strand
TTTGCAATTTTCAGATTTTAAAAAATGGATTCAAAGAAATAGAAAAAAAATAAGGAGTACACATGTGTACCTCTTTACTTCCCTCTCTCATTTCAAAACAAAAAGAATTTAGAATAAAGGCAAAATTTTCAAACTTGCATTCCTAAAAATGGCCACTACAAGTTTGGGAGACTAAACCAGCAGAGTGACCTCCCCACAAGCTGTAGCTCTTCATGCCAAAGTACCAGCTCATTCTGAAAATGCTGTTTCACACAGTCTGAAAACTGAACTAGCACACTTAAGTGCTCTTGATTCAGAAGTGATTTCATGGGTTCAAAATGTTTGGATGTACTTCTTTCTCAAATGTTCAGAGCTCTGTAAGTAATACTTTTCTTCTACATTTTCTAGGACATGAAGTTGCCTGGAATCATGTTGGGATGCTGTTTGAGACAGTAAGTGGCTCTGCCTGGAGCAGTGCTCATGAGGAGCCAGGTTTGCCTGACAGAAAGAACTCTCCTAGACCTCACCCACTGACTTTTACATCATGTACAGCAGAGTAACTCCTGATATTACTGCCATTTATTTATTTCAGTGTATTTAGTGCATTGTATTTTAGTGTATTTGTTTTAGTATTTTAGGAATTTATTTTAGTATGGTGTCTGAACAGAAACATTTAGAAAGCCTCTCTGGTGTCTCTGCATGCTTGCTGTTCCTTTCATTTGTAGCAGAGGCTCAGAATGGGCATTAAGAAGACAAGAGAAAAGTTCAAGACAAAAGAGGCCGGGGAGAGGCCCCAGCATTTCTTAGTAACTCATCACTGCGTGTGCCTGAACAAACAGACTGACAGATTCTGTTCAAATACTAAACAAATATCACAGCCTGTTCTCAAATTCACTCCTCATATATGATATTTCTTAAGAAAATATTTGTGACTCTACTCTAAATTTCATCTACTTTTGTCTCTTGAATAAATTATTTTTTTCCCAGGGAAGACTCCTAAATATAGTACTGGTAGAGGACCCAAATTAAATAAATTGATCTTCCTTTGCAGTACTGGCTACTCTTGCAGGTAGCAAAGGATGCCCTTTCAATTAATAATTTTAAATCCCATATGCAACAGTAGAGAAAAAAAGGAAATATTTGAAAATTACTGCTAAAGTAAGGTGGCACACCACTGAGTAGTTACTCTTCCTTTCAGAACACACTCACACACTTTTAATAAATTATAAGCTTATAAAGCCTGAAACAGCATCAAAACCACCAGAAAAAAATTTAAATTTTCAAGCAGAGGAGAAAAGTAAATCAAAAGAAAATACAATGTACATGTTTCTATTATGAACATTTCTGCATTTGCTTTCTGACCAATGATCATGTCAATATCTTGTTGCAATCTACCAAGCATTTTTTTCTCAGTTAAGCGCTTGTAGAGCTAATTTAGAATTTAGTGAAACCAACTACATATATATGTATATGAATTCAAAGCAGAAAACACAAGATAACTAAGTGGAGAATGTCTACCAAGAAAAATGCCTTGTTTAAACTAAATTTTACAAAATTATTGCCACCATAACCACACAACAGCAACAAGGGAGTTTGCAGTGAAAGGAGATGGTCCTATACACATTTTTGGCCCTGCATTTTCTATCAGATTCTGAAGCAGAAAATGGTTTTAATATACCATCCGTAAGATTTTGTTAACATTTTAATTTGAAAATCATGGGTCATTGTAGAATAACAATGTATTTAAAGCATGTTCCTAGCTTTCTGTAACTGAACATTTTATAGCATCCCAAGAAAATGTGGCAGATTTTTACGAAAACTTAAGAGTGAATGAGGCTTTTATGGGCATCCCTGAACAATAACTTCAGCCTTCCTTTTCCTTTCAACAGGCTGGATATCCCCTCTCGGGATGCAAAGCTCTGCAAACAGAAGCAGATGGCTCCTTCTAGCTGAGCTCCCATCAGTTTGCTGTTCTTTCTCAGCACTGCCTCAGTTTCAGTCTCCAGAAAGCATTTACAGAACATACTGCCATGTAGGAGGAAGGCAGTGTGACTACAATGAAAACAACATTCCTGTCTCACACGCAGCGCTGACGCGTCTGCAGAGAGGCTGCACTGTGGGTGAGGTGCCACAAACCTTCCAGCTGTTTCCTGCTACTGACTGGTGCCCATCAGGGACCTACCTGGAGCCCAGTCATCCTCTCTGGCATTTTGAAACAGCAAAACCAAAATTGTCACACACCATCTACCTCCCTCAGCAATAAAAACAAGGGAACATGCTGTTCAGGCAAGCTGTTGAATCTGCATGTGTGACCCCTTCTGAAGAATTATTCCTTCTTTTTCTGTTGGAAGAACATCTCCACACACTTCACTTCAATGACTAACAAGCCCCTGCCCATGTGCTCTGAAATGAGCATTTCCCAGCTGCTGTCATGGTAAAATTGGGAGCAGTGTCAAAAAGAAATAAAACTCCCAAACACCTCATGCTGCTATGAGGAGCAGACAGAGACCATAAGATGGCACACTGCACAGCTGCCAGGCTGCCAGAGGCACATGGAGACAGGCAGGATGTTCCTCCTCATGAGAACTGCAGTTAAATCACTGGCACAAATTAACCATGCTCAGAGACTCAGAACAAGAGATTTACTGAAATGTATTTATCTAATTTTATTTGGCTTCGTTTTCCATCTCAGGCTCTTTTGCAGGATGTAAGAGGATTGAATCCCCCAGGAAGAGTGGAGGGTGGATATGGAAGCAAATTAGAAAGTGCAGAACATAAAACATTTATTTTATTTATTTTAAAACTATAAGGACCCTCTTACAAGTCAGAGAAGGTGAAAAACCACAGTCAGAGTAATTTCCATAGGGCATACTTTGATGCTGAGTATCAGTATGTTCAAACTCACTGCAGTGAGTGCTGATGCTTCCCAGGTGGAGCAGTCCTAGGGAGTTACCTGTGTGTCCATGAAGAGGGGAATGTGGCCGTGGGAGAGTTGGAGATGTGCTGGATGTTACAATCAAACTCTTCCGGTTGCTTGTCCGACAGCTGAAAAAAAGGGAAGAAAGACAAACCAAACATTAGGCATGGTCAGATGGACAACAGCACCTCAAGGCAGGTCCTGCAGAATCTCTTTCTGCTAAGGAGGAATCTCTCTGTATTTAGGGTGGGATTTTCTCATACCCTTGACCTCAGTAGTGATCCTGCAAAGAAGGAAATGTACAGGGAAGAGAGGTACTTTGTCAGCAGCAAGTGTTTCAACACTCTGGAAGCATTTGTTGCACAGGCCACTGGAGATAGCTGGTAATTTATTCCTGATTCACAGAATATGGGCTACTCATGCTTTACAACTCACACAAAAAACAATGTAATATAGCCCAGAGTGCTCTGGATACTCTTACCAATACCCAACGTAGCAAATAAATCCGTTACAATTGTAGGCTTGGTTATAAGAAACTAGAGCATATTCCTTAGGGCAGAGTTAAAATTACAGAGCAAAGTGTTAGCACAACCCAGCAGATGAGTGGGATTACTAATCAAACTTAAAGCCTGGCATCCAAAAATCTTTGTGAACACATGTGGCAATACCGACGGAAAACTCTGCAAAGCAAGTTTCAGACACGCCTCCACCACATCAACTCCACTCATTGCCCTGACTTTGCTCCAGCAAGGAAAGTGACACTTCTTATGGGACAGTTCAGATTTATTTTTTCCCTGTTGGGAAAGCTGAGCCAAGTGAAGAGAAGGATGTGTTCCTCCATTTGCTTCCCAGCTTGTGACTGCTGGTAGCAAACATTTAGCTCTAAAGATGACAAAAGGAATCACAGTGGGTGAGGGAAACATTTTTAAATTATGGGATCTGTGAAGAAGAGCAGTTAGATAGTTAAATCCCTTTGTGATTGCCACTTCTCCCGCTGTTTAAACAGAAGAAATGAAATTGCCAGCAAAATCTTAGAACTGACCCAGCACCACAGCTACATACATCATTCTCTGTGCCTCCAGCTTGCTTCCCCCATGGCACAAACATTCCTGCTCACTTCAGCAGTTCCCAAAACAGGTCCCTCGAATCCCACTGGTGCTGATGGGGTGGGAGAACAGCCAGGAGCAGGGAAAGCTGAGCAAAGGCTGAGGAAGGAGCTCTCTGGCCCCACTCCAGGGGTGCCCTGTGAAGCTCCACACTGGGCTCCCCAGGCACAGGAAAAGCCTCTTTGCTTGCAGACCCCAAATGCTGACGCCTGCCAGGTCCTTGGTGCACTGACTGATCTGCTGGAGCTGCCCAACAATAAACACACTCGGCCTGCCAAGAGCTACAATTTAATGCAAAACTATTTTGCTGCCACAGGATACAGTGCATCTGACTATTATTATTTGTAAGCTTATTTTATTGCTGTTCTATAGGAAACTAGAGAACTTGATGCAGAAAAAAATACAACTGAACTGCCAACTATAATAAACAGTAATAAAGTTGAAGCACCATTAACTGCTATTCAGGCTCTTTAGTGTACTTAAAGCATTCCTCAGAATTATCCAACTGATTCCATACAATCTCCATTTACATTCATGTATTATTCAACAACAGTCCATCCAAAAACTGATTGCCATTGTGCACATCTCATGGAAAAACTAACAGCCCGATTTTAAGAAGCTTAAAATCCCAGTTCACAGATATTTTTAACA
Source organism: Zonotrichia leucophrys gambelii (assembly GCF_028769735.1). NCBI lineage: Eukaryota > Metazoa > Chordata > Aves > Passeriformes > Passerellidae > Zonotrichia > Zonotrichia leucophrys. The sequence goes on along the minus strand of NC_088178.1, from coordinate 21,750,274 downwards.
TGTTTTCAGTTACACTATTCCAGTAACTGCTGAAAAAAAACCCAGAATATTCAATTCCAACATTAATACTAGATAATCATTGTTTACATTAGCACAAAATCTTTCTTGAATCATGAAATTCCTGAGTATTCTAGTGTAATATATATTACTATGTAAGAAATAAAAAAAAATCCTGGGTATTTTAGTATCAAATATAATGTAAGAATTTAAGATCTTGCTCCACAGAAACCACTAGTACAGTGAGAAAACAGAGCTCCATTCTCTACAGTTTTATCTCTTTGCTAAAGTGAGTTCCTAAAGCACACTTTACCACAGCAATGTCTGGAGCTGACTATGGAAACTTGGTATATTTAAACCACAGCATAACAGGGGAAGTGAACTGTCCCAAACTCAGAGCCTCAGAGCTTTTTAACTGCTTGCCTGCATTTTCCCAATTGAACAGAGTTTTATAAACCCATTTTCTTTGCTGTCTTTGCCAATATAAGGAGACAAAAGAGAAAGGGTTAAGGGGATGGAGAGCAAGCACAGCTGAGACCCCTTAAAATAGGCCAGGTTTACACAAATGTACCCAGAGGAGAGAAGGCTTGGAGTGAAAGCCTAGCCCAAGTTTGGAATAAAACATTATTCTCTTTGCACCCTCAGCATTGGATAACTTTTAATTTTCCTGGATCTCTCATCTGCAAAAGAGAAACACCACTTGGGTCTGTTTAGCCATTGCTATGACTTATGTGTGTTGGCAATAAGGCAAAACTTAAACACAGAGACTAAAACCACAACACCCAACTTCTCAAATTCATGTTCTATGTTGAGAAAAATACACAAGTACAATCACACTCTCTACTGGTGGAAGAGAGCCCTCTGCATATAGAGAAGAAGCTTTTAAGAGATGTAGGAATCCTAGAGGAAATGCAGAGCAAGAGTGATGAAGTTCTGGTAGGCACTAAAACAAAAAAGGGTGAAGGGAGGAGGTAACGAGCAGAGTTCAGTGGGACGACCTCTCCCCCCACAAGTCACTATGACAGCATTTGAGCACCTCCTAAAGAACAGATAAATATGAAAGAAGCAAAGCTGGCTTTAAGCAGGGCTTAGTGCCAAAGAAATTCAAACTAGTCAATTTAAGTGTTGGCAGAAGCAGTTCCACTGAAAAAAAAAAATCATTTCCTGGAAGGCTCATTTTAGCCAGACAGACAGTGCTCGCCTCAAAAGTGAGCTACCAGGCCAAAGATAATGAGATCGTATTGTTAATCCTTTAAATTGCATTAATTATTATTTATTACCATTTGTGAATTCTTGAAACAATACTGTATGTTTTCTTGCTCAAAAATTAATTCAATCTACATAAGAAAACAGGAGTAATAGGAGAAAGTAAAAGGGGAGAAGGTTGGCTATATCTTACTTTTTAACTAGAAAAAAAAAAAAATCAGTTTTTAACCAGTCCACAGAGATTTCAAGCATTATTATTTGTTTATAAGCCAAAGTTTTGCTGCTTTCATTAAACTCAAGGTGAGTCCTGCCCTGAACCTCCTTTTCTCTCACAATTTGCTACGGGTCTTGTTAACCTTTTTATTTCTCAGATCTCACTTCATCATTTCAGAGACCAAATCCCCTCCAGGTCTTCCAGCTTAGGCAAAACACAATTTTAAAAGCACAGAGTTTCTGTAGGGCTCAAAGCTGTAGGGCTGAGCTCCAGCCCATGCAGAGCTCTGGAGGTGCTGCCCTCCCTTCCCCGCTCAAACACACACACAGCCAAACCCGAGTCCAGAAACCTGTGAGATCACAGCAGCACCTCGGTTTAATTCTAAATATGGATATCTTACATTGAAACAGCTGAAACAATGCCTTTGGATCACTATGGAAATAGAGCTTTTACTCTGTTTCTGGAGTTAACTTGTCTGCCTGCAGTAAAAATATCATTTGTTACGTGTACTGGAGTGTCCCCAGCGCGCTCCTGAAACCGAGCCCCGCAGGACATGGCCCGGCTCCGGTAACTGGACACTGCCTTTGGACCCACTGCAATGTGCCCCGAGGCAGCAGCCTTGCCCAGAGTTATTTCTGAGCACATTTGGCCTTGTACCTGCGACCTGCACGCAGCCCCCAGCTCTTCATCTGCACCCCAACCTGCCTCCTCCTCCTCACCCACGGCCAGCCCAGGGCAAGCCTCTGAAAGGAGCAACAAGAGTGCACCTGGTTTCTTGTGTCTACTTAGTCTGAAAAAGAAATCAATGACTCAGTTTCAGCATGAATCGATATTTGATTCTTTATTTTAGCAGTTTACTCAGGGGGCATCTTCAACTCATCGAGCAAAACTGATTAATGCCCAGGAGGCATCCGTGTAATGAAAGCAAGGGCCACAGAAAAAAACAATGTAAATATAAATAACCAACCACCACTATCATGCAATTTCATAGAGATGCTGGTTATTATAAATGAATAATGATAAGGAAGTTTCTCAAAATCCATCTGAATTTATAGGCCTTGAGGAATTTCTCGTAGATGAAACTGCTAGAGTATGTAAGTAAACAGGATAACACTGAAAACACTGATTGCATGAGCTTTCTCATTGACTTGGACAGAAATCAACTTGAAGAAATAAGATACTTGGAAAAAGTATAGCTTAAATCACATTTTGGTTACCGTTCATGAATGCATTTTATTTATATTATTGATTTGTCATAGAATCACTAAAATTAGAAAAGAACTACAAGATCATCAAGCCCAATCTTCAACCAAAAATTTTAATTTTAAAATTTCTTGAACTACCTCAGGTTGTCAGAGTCCCAGATTAACTCCTGCCTGCACTAACTTCTTTCAAAATAGCATTTCAGAAGCCAAACATCAGACTTGTTCCAGATTCGACACTCCATTTAGTGACCTCAAATCCCTGTGAATCGGGATCCAAATTCAGAGCAGTCATATCTACTAAAGTTATTTGTGGTTACATATTTTCCTAAAATGTAATATCACCTAACCAAACTTCACCAGATTCTCCTCTGATATTACAGAAGTTTGGTTTCAGTTGATTTGCTTTACAAAGAGTTCTTTATGAGAAACAGACATTTTGGAAATGAAAATAAGTATTTAAAATTTTTATTCACAATGACAGAAAATTTACAAAATCCAAAATCTGCATGTCAATGAATGCAGCAGCTGCACAGCAATGTTAACTAGATGTGGAAGTTATCGTCTTAATTATAGTAATTCAAAGATGGAAGCAATTTTGTAAGCTTTAGCACTACCAACAACAGGGATAATTAGTTCTCTAAAATAGATAAGTAAGCATCTGGTTCAACTGATTTCTTTTTTTTTTCTACATTCAAGAATAGTTTAAGAATTATTCATCCTAGAATAGCTGGGGGGAAAAAAGTGTTATTATTCATGGTGTAGGTTTGGGGGGTTGCACATTCCTACAATAAACACTCCTTTTATTGTAAAGGAATACAATTACACACGGTTAAGATATGAAGGGTGGAAGCATGAGTCCAACAAGCAACTTCTTAAGGGCTGCAGGCAGAGTCTCCACCACAACAGACACAGAACTATCTTCTTCCCAACATTACCTAGGAAAATTGCTTTTTATTTCCTGGCATTAAAGTCCCAGGAGGAAGGAAACATCCTGAATTTGGATTCCTTCCTGGTTGTTTGGCCAGACTAAACAAGTAAGGAGCCTTTATCCGGTGCATCTCTGGACAATCTGTACCTGCCATTCACTCCTCTATAAGATCAATCCCTAACTCCCATGATCTTGAGACTGGATTACAGTATTCCTGTTTCCACCATCTTTCTGAAGAACTTCAAATAGGATTTAACTTTGGAACTTAAATAAAAACAACAATGAAAACCAACTGCCTGAGTGCAGGGTCCTCTTCCACAAAACATTTCCTACAATTTAATTATTACAAGCATAGTAACAGATGCAAGTTGTTCAGCAAGCCAGGCTCCACTCAAATTTGCACTGCCCATTGTTTTGATGCCCATGAGACAGAATAAACTGGACAAAAAAAGAAGAGCACAGAGGAAAAAGATGCAGTTAGCTTTTGAAGTGTGGGTTGTGCTTCTGTACAGATATCCAGAGAGTGTACAGGGATAAAACACACGAGGGACATCATTTTCCACAATGCCACCACATCTCTCAGCCTGCTACCAAACACATTAACCGAGGTGAACACAGAGTCAAGCAATGCAAGACTTACAAAGCAAGGAGTAAAATGGGTGCAGATGGTTCTTTTGTTTTAAGGAAAATTAACATCTTTGTACTTAGGAATTAACTTATTGCATGAAAGGCCATTTTCCTTTCATCTAAACCAAGCTATATGTTAGACATGCCCTCCTACTTCATTTAGAGCTTGAATTGAAGAAGCAGCATCACCGCAAGCTAAGAAATTACAAAAGAAAAGGCTGGAATTGCCAGTGAACACCAAATTTATGTCTAATTTGCCTAATGCTTGAGGCTGGGGCACACCTGCTTACACCACTCTGTATAGTCCAGACCTTTTGCATTATTAACAACACAGGAACAACTCTGCAAGGCCAAACAAAATGAGATGTCACAACAAATTACAGTGACTGGTACAGCCGTTCTCAACTACGTAAATCCACTTTATTCTGAACACACTCCAAGCCTATTTTTGTTTTAGCATAAAGGAACAAAAGTAAGGAAAAATCTCTGATTATGGAAGAGAGATCTCAGAACAAATACAGACATTATTTAATGGGCAAAAACATAAAACAAACCTTCTCAAGCACTACCATCTCCTACTTCAGTTGTGTTATGCATTATACTGCCATGAAGTTACATCACAAAGTGTGAAAGGCTGATTGAATGAATGCTAAGCATAACTGCATACTTTCATTTCCCATTTCCTCCAAATCTATTATTAAATGCTTCACATAGCATAGCTGCTTTTTAAATAAGTCTCTACTTGGCAATTCTCACGGAAGCTGGTTTATCACATTTCTTTTCCTCCAAAAAATACAAGTAAACAAATTCCAGAATGAAATGACAAAGTGATTTTATATTGTTTCAAATCCTCTAACCGTGGAGCGTACAATTACATACAGGTGTGCAATATAACAAACCTACTCTAAACACTCTCCCCAAAGATGCACCCAGCAAACAAAGCAAGTGAGCTGAAAATGGAAAGAAAGTTTTTCAGGTTTAATGTAAATGTTACATAAAACAATAAGAAAACTCATTTGGTTGCTTTGCAGCACGCAACACTATCAGTTCTCTTCATTTTGTTTCAGAGCATTTTCTTAGTTTAAGAATCAAAAAATGTTACAAATTAGCTCATTACCAGCTACCTGCGGTTCCAAACCTCAGCATGAGGATTAATTACTGTTCTAATTTTAAATCTATTCTAACAATGCACTATTCTAGAATTAATCTCCAGACTGTCCAGGGAGTTGCCTCTACTGCATAGAACACAGATTTTCACATGGTCGACCAGTAGAGTAATAACCAGGGTGGCAACATTCTCAACAAAACTAGGATGTTTGTAATCAAATTATTTGCACATTTTAAAAATACAAGTTCTTAAGGTGCTTTCTTGAGCTCCACTGGAAAGGTTTTGCTATGTTGGTAAGACTCATCTTCTCCAGCTATGGAGAACAACTGAAGAGTGTCAGGGTTTGTGCTTGCCTGGCAGAATGCTACACTTGTGATGTGCTTTCCTCCCAGCTGGAACCACATCTCTGCTGTGGCTTTCAGACAAGTGCTGGGCTGTGCTTCCACCCCTGGTGCCTCTGCTTTTTGCACATGAGCCTCACTTACTGCCATCCTCAGCTCAGCAACATCAACTTCCTCAAACATCACCCAGCATATTTAACATGCAAGCAGCTTCCATCATACCAGAGCACAGAAAATCCTGAACAGAACACAGCACCACATCTGGACAGATGTGCCAGAAGAGCAGACAACAAAGAGAGCATGTTGTTAGACAATAAAACCACTCCCCTGGTCCCCATCTGCAACCAATTCCACACCATTTTTAGATAGCTTTTCGTAAAACCATCATCCCTCAATTTTTCAGTTCTGCATACCTTTTGACAGAAAGGCTTTGGAGATATTTTGGATTTAACACAGAAGCTAAAGGGACCAAAATATCTGGCCTTTTAAAAAATATGCAAGAAACCAAGGTAAACTGCCACATATACATTACCATGCTTTGCACCACTGCTACATCAACACTCTCATCCCTCCTTATCTTTCTGATCCAGGCACTGCCCTAACCATTACCTGCTATGAGAATCATGCTCTTTTATCTTATTAGAATTCCATTTTGCCTTTCTTAACTTTGCAGAATTTGAATATATAGAAAAATATTCATTGAATAGACAAACAATTCTCAAATTCACCCCCAGTTGCAAGGTGTAGTAGGTAATGACATAGATGCAGTAAATCAGTCTCCATCTGCCTACCTTACAATGATCATTTACATTTATACTTTTGCTTCTAAACTTAGAAGGTGAGATTGTGCTTTCTATTTTCATCACCAAAACCTTCTCCTTCCTAAAGCAATAATGTTTCCCAACTCTTAGCAGTTTCTTACAAAATAAAACCAAAAGAAAAATATCAGCATCAATTTAATAAAATTTGAAAAAAAAGAACAGGTTACTTCTAAAAGACAGTCCAACGAAGAAAGGTTCATTTCCTCAAGAGGGGAAAACCACTTTCCTGTGCAAGTATTAAAATATATATATACATGTACACACAAAAATTCAGCCTCTAAAGCCCTTCAAACAGAAGCATTGAAAACAGTTTGTTGCTCATGTTTGCACAGACACACACAAAGATGGGAGAAAAAGCCTCAAGAACATCTCTAAAAAATAACAGCAAAGCACGAGTGCACTAAGGTAGACTGATACTAGTCCAGTGGACATATTAGGAAAATACCTGGCCCAAACAAACCTGCAATCTCAGTGGGCAGGCTACAAAACTTTTGACATTTGTCCAGGACTAAGCTTAGACAGGAAAATGCCATGCTCTCCCTGCCTGGACTCCACCAGGGCTGAGCAGAGCAGTCCCCTACCAGAGCAAGATAAAGGTGAGATGTGTTTGCCAAGGTGGTGCTTTAATTCGAAACAGATACAAAGAGAGAATACAGATGGCTCAGGTTGCTCCCTTCAGCTTTGGAAGAGGAAATGCTGCCTGGGACCTTTCTAATCAATGCACTCACAGAATCGCAGAAAGGGAAAAGAGGCTATTGAGATTTGGCTCTAAACATCAAAGAAGGGGACAGACAGGAGCTGAAGTTCTGTGGACATTGAAAATGCTCAGTGTAGCCACTAAAACTGGTGTAAATTCATGTAGAGAGATACATTGCAGTGTTGAAATAAATAAAGTATTCGGTTTATGTGGTCCTTACTCATTTACACAGGCAGGTCTGTCAATAAACCACTACCCTGGATAAAAACAACACACTTAAAAAGACATGACAAAATTATTTACAATAACACATTAAATAGCTATACTTCAGTGTACATCAGATCAAATAAGCTGACTACTAAAATAATAAGATAATACACCTGTAGAAGGCATCTCCTGTTAATGGAGCAACAAAACCACCAAGGGCAGGAGGAGAGGGGGAGGCCCCGAGCGCAGATCCTGCCCTGGCACACAGAGCAGCCCTCAGATCTGCAGCAAGGGGAAGTTTCTGGAACAATCAAGCCTGATTACATGTTAAACCTCATTCTTTTGTGTAAAGCCTACTTGCTGAGCCAAATGTTCATTATCCAACAGCCATCAATTTTTCATACAAGGATGGCTGTTCCCGTTTAATAACTATACGACTGTGTACTACAAATAGATACACACACACAGGATTTTGAAATTTTAGAGGACTGAAGCTGGAACAACCATTCACAAAACTGAGCAGAAGAAAAACACAAACATTAGAAGTCACAAGCAGACAGCGAAAGCTTGTACCAGTAGAACATCCAAAGGGTGAAGCAGCTCACCACTGCCAAGAAAGTGTGCTTGTTTTAAGAGCAATTCTACTTAAGAAGGCTAAAAAGTAAAATCAAAATCATTTCCAGTAAGATGGTAGAGAGCAGTATGTATAAATATATTAATGTATCAAAAATAAATGGATGGTAGCAGTGATAACAAAAAGAAATCATAAAAGAATGAAAAAACCAAAACCTAGTAAGATCAGAGCCATAATTTACACAACTGTTCAAAAAGCAGATATTTAATAAATGTACCTTGTGTAAAATTGGATCAGAATGCAAGCAAAGAAACTGCTAAAAGATTTTTGAATACTTTATATACTTATTTATAACTAAAGAAACTAAGAACATCTGTGCATTATTTTTACAAATGGTGTCTAACAAACTCCAGCAGAAACTCACAAGCACAGGAAAACACAGCCCAAATTTTCTGTGAGACAAAGTGGGGAAAGATAGGGCTGTTAAATAACATTAGCCTATTTCTGTAAAAGATTGTTGTAAAATTCATTTCTGGGAGCCATGAGTTGTGAAATCCCAGCATTCTTGCTGCCCTAGTTCTGTTCTGCACATAGACTGAAACCAGCTTGGCCAGCAGGAAAACAAATGAGACCCATGAAAATTGCAGAACATACACAAATGAAGACACAGAGGAAGACAAATGCAAACACTGAGAGAAAGTCAGGTATTCAAATTCCACAGCAATCATGCCTAATTTAAATTAGGTCTGCTAATTGTAACATCCTAATTTACCATGCAATCAAGACTAGGAAAAAAAAAAAAATTACAGGACAGGAAAACACACAATGTACTGGAAATAAGTAATTTCAAATGGCACTGCAGGATCCAAGCCTGCTTCCTCAGAGAACAAAGATCCAGGGCATGGCTGTTCTCATGTGTGCCTGCAAAAGATTTTTTACCTCACGTCACTGAGAGCCTCTGCTCTGGCACATGCTCACTGCCAGTGTCGCATGACACCACAAGGAACTCCTTCAACACCAAATAGAACACAGCAAGTGACGTTTGCATCTTCTGTAAATTCTGAAGGAGTTGAAATTATGTGCTGAGTGCTACGTAAACACAGCAGGCAGCAATGAATATGGGGAGACATCATACTGATGTATAACACTTGCTTAGATTTTCAGTACATTACTAAGCTTTGTCCTCATATAAAACATGACAGTTGAGGCATTTTTGTGGGAAGATAGTGATTGATTAAGCCAACAATCTCAAAACACGTCCAGCTTGCTGCATAGCATTGCCTAAAATGATAGACAAAAGAGACTGGTATCAGGTGGCTTGGATTTCATATCTGGCACAAGGACTACCCTGCACAGGACTTGAAAGCATCCTCCTTCTGAATTCCAGTTCTCTGGATCCTTCCACCTTCAGCTGACATAGAACCAAAAAAACCCTCAAAAAACACCAAAACAGACTTTAAATTTTTAAGAGGCCTGGAATAACCTATGACATTTCACTACAGAAGTATGTTTCATTTTATCAGCAAATTACTCTAAGAACACTATTAGGTATTAATTAGAACATTAGGTATTATAAAGGTATTAATTAGGTACATTAAATAGGTACTATAAAGAACAATATTAGGTATTAATCTGTAGTCCTGAAAATAATAGGGAAAAAAAGATTATTGGGCTATGAGTGGAGAAAAACTATTCAGGGATTATCTGATAATTAGCTACAAATGTAGAATCATATCACTTCAAAGGTGTTCTCCTTATAGTTTGAAAAGATATTTACTTGCTGAATATAGTAACTAAAATGGTGGCCAATCCAAAGTGTTGAGCACCCAGCTGAAAACTAAGTAATTTCTCTCCAGGTAGGTGTCTGGTGATAGAAGATGACATGCCATACAATGTGTCCCTCAGCTCCTTAAGTAAGGTCTCCTTTTTATAAAATAAAAAAATTGCCATAAGTTGTATGGTTCTTTGTAAGGTCAACATCTGGCTGGCAGTAAAATAAGAGGAATCCCAGGTGCACCAGAGAACATCTCTTAGTCTGCTCCTGACCACAACTTCGCACCTGCCCAAAGAAGAGGGGCCTGCAAAGAGTCACATCCTGGCATGGGCAGGGGTTCCTCACATCCAGATACATCTCCAAGTCCATCCCAAAGCTTAAGGCTGGTGGGCACTCAGATTTAAAATGCACTTGTCAGAGACAAAAAACAGTCAAAACAAGCAGATGCACAGACTCTGTAAGGATTCCAACACCCAAATGTGTCGACTTCAATTAAACACAAGAACTGCACATTTCCAGGCCAATCACGTGCCAGCGTGTACTCCCTGTCTTACTTTCCACAGCAGAACTGACCTGATCTGAGCGTCCTCTGTAAAGTTCAGGATCTCCTTTTTCCTCATACCTCTCCTCAAACCAGTCTTTTACCCCACTATTTCATTTATCTCACTTAAAACAACAGTGCAAAATTATTTTATACTCAGCAGTCTCGTTCATGTGAAGGATCCAAATAATTCATGAAATTGTCTGCAATTTGTGTGTTGCTTCATTTCCTCTCCACAAAGGTTTTGACTTGAAAAACTGGTTTGTCCTGGGCAATAGCCAAATGTTCATACAAGAGAGTTTCGATCTGAACAAAAAGCTTTCAAGGCTCAAAACTTCAATGTTAACCCTCTAAGACCCTTTCCCTGGGTTTTAGTCAAGAGGGAATCTGCCAACAGTATTCAAAATCAACATAAAATATGATTTACCCAGAATCCCACATAAACTAGAAAATACAAACAGTCCAGGCGGATTGCTTGAATCATTAAAAATGTTTGGGGGTTTTAGGAGGACCTCCCTTCCATTCACTGGACCACCCTCTTTCATTGTATTTAAGTAGTGCAAATATCCTGTAATGGAGAGTGTATTGGAAGCTCACCAAAACTCATCCATTAGTGAGCAAAATATCCATTACATTTCCATGCAATCCAACAGACTATTGTCATAAAGAGATTTTCAGAAGATAAGGTGGAGATCTTTTCTCCCCCAAGCAGTGCTTTTGTCCTAAGGCCATATTGAAACACCTAGCAGAAGTAATTTGAATGAAATTTCCTCTCCAATTATGAGTGTCAGATGGTCATTTAATATGCTGAGCTAGGCAAAAAGAATTGAGCTAAGTATTATCAAAAGCATCAGATTTCCAGGTCTTTCCTATCCCTCCCAACATAAGGGAAATATTTCTTATGTTATTCATTTAAGCAAGGAAATGTGTGGTGAGACAGCTGTCACTTTAAAGTTAATTATAGTATAGACTCACATTTTTAACGCTAGCTTTATGTTACCACAAAAAAGTAAGTATTCTGCTAGAATCAAACTAATTGTTTTTCTTCAAAGTGACAATGTATATATGGAGGAGGTGGCATCCTTCTGACACACACAGCTTTTAATGTCAATCCAGATGAATCAGCACAAAAAAGACACTGAATACATTTGGGGAGAATATGTATGGACTCACTGTCTAAGGTGGTCCTGTTATGGCAACTGAAAAGTTACCAAAAAAACACCAATGCCTCAGAAAGCACCAATTATGTGTTCTTGGCCACCTGATTATTGCCATTCACCCATTTACATCCCAGGGAAAGGTGGGTTCTCTTACTGTTTGTGACTATATCAATAATGAAAAACATTTTTCTTAGTTACAAAGGAGCTGTTTGTATGAATTACAATGATTTCCACAGAATCACTGATCTTCGAGGTGTTTTGCTACTTAAAGATTGCTTTACACTTTACAAGCAGTTAACTCTTGTGATTTTAACCAATTTTCGTTCTGCTAAAGCCCTTTCATTAAAAGGAGAAGAGGAAAGAGAATTAAAGCATCAATGGCAATTGTAGATACAAATCCAAGATGTCCTTCCTCACAAAAATCCACCTTTTTCATCCTCCAGAATTATCTTTAAAGTCGCTTCAACCTACAAATCTCCCATCTTAACTTTGCAAAGAGAAAGCCACTAAACAAAAGTGATATCATTAAAACCCACAGCCACAGCTGGTTCAACCCAGAGAGGATTAACATGAAAAAATGAGGAAACATTAGAAATCAGCATTCTAAGTCAGTTTTACAAGACCAGCAAACACAACAAGCACAATTCTACAGCGCTCTTACTATCAAATTGCAAGAGTATATTCAAGATACGCCCAAAGTGTAAAGAAACAAAAGGACTTAAATGCAGAGACATTTAATTTAAATATGTCAGAATTATGCTTTATCTTTCCATAATCCAATTTCAATAGGCAATGCCTCAGTAGAGCCGATATCAGAATACCAGCCCCATATGCCCTTTGAACCCTTTGAGGAGTTCTCATATTTCTCCTATAGTTTAAACTCATAAATATTTATACAGAACCAGTTTGACAGGTAAATGTGATTTATGTTTATGTCACCCCTCCCATGAGAAACTTATGTATTTACAGTTTGCTCTTGACTTTCTCTATCCTTCTGGGAATAGGCTGGAGCAGAAGCAAGGCAGGCACTTTGACCGGAGCAGCAGATGGTTCACTTTTGCAGAGCCATTAGCTGCGGCGAGAATCCCACCAGCTGCAGGGAGAGCTCATTTCCACAAAATGCACCGAGCAGAAAGAGGAGTCCTTCCCATTTGCCTCCTAATGCAGGGGAAGCCATATGGGAGTCAAGCCCTCTAGGATTTTTAGTACATATCAGAAGCCATTATAGAGAAATGTGCTGTAGCTCAGTAGGCAGAATACCACAAGTAACCCCTTCTTGCAATGTGAAACCAAATTAAAACTGAGAGAAAACCAAGGAGGAGAAGCCCTGAATTAAGAGCACACAAGCTATTACTAATGCAAGGGACTGTACAGAAGTTTTAAAAACAGAGCAGAGGAAAACTCTATCAAATATTTGCCACAGTAAAAAATTCTCTACTGGTAAACATGACCAAGATTGCAAAGTTACAGGAGAAATTTAAATTGGAATCAGAATTTTTAAAGGAAGTGTACAAAGCAAACATTGTGCTTCAAAAGGGGGCCAATTAAAACTGAAAAATATTTATTTATTTATTTAGTGATAGACTACTCCATTCCTAGTGCCCAGATGCCACAATCCTGAGAACATTAGCACACAAAAACACCCAGGTCATGGCATTGCAACGCACTCCATGTGCAGTGACCACTCTCACAGCCCTGATACTCTCAGGAGCAGTCATTGCATATGTGGACATGGGATTTCAGGATGGATACCCTGGCAAGAATCACATTATTGCAGTGATTTATCACAATACTCCTCAGACCAGCCCAACCTGCCCACCCATCTCCCCCAAGACGCAGGCAAAGAGCTGGCAGGCGGCCAGCCTGGCTCGGCAGAAGGTGATATTCCCAGCAAACTGTCACACATGCTCAAATATTTCATTGCTGAGGCTGGCTGAAGGCTGCAGTTTCCATCCTGTGCAAAATAGGATTTCCACCACATGACTTCGTGCAGCAGCTCTCTGCTCTGAATACTCATAGTGCTGTTTGATCATTTTGAAATACCTAATACTCGTTTATGTGATTAAATCAATAAAAAGTCATCTCTTTTCCATTAAGACGCTCAGCGGATTTACAGATCAATTTCTTTCTTTTTGTACTCTGACTACTAACAATAAATGGAATTGTAAATTTTGAGCAGGAGTTTTCTGACAAAATATCACACCTGAAACCTTGTTAGTATCGCTAAATTGTTTCTGACTTTGATGCGTAATTTTATATTCAAAATGGCACACTAACAAGATACTGAAAAACAAGGATGATTTATTTTTGTTGTGAGAGACACTGTGGGTGTCTACTCTCTTTGGAAGACTATTATTGCTGAATTTTCACAAAATACTACCTTTTAAGTCACCAGTTGGAATGGAGGAGCTTCAGGAAACCAAAGTTGTGCAAGCAGCAGTAATGACAGGATCCAGAAGCTGCAGGTCTAACACAGGTTATCTCTTTATGCACAGGTGTGCTCCCTCCCCACGCGCCCCAGAGCAGCTCCTGGCTCTGCCCAGCTCCCCTGGCTCCACAGAGAGCCAGGGCTCGTTGCACCAGGCTGCTCCCATCCCACAGCTTGGTGGCCAAGAGCACCTGGAAGCCAAGTCCAACCTACCTCAGCCTGTGCAAATGGAGGCACAGGAGAATAATTTGCCTCCCTTTCCTCTCCCCAGCCAAATTCAAGAAATCTGTAAGAAAATGTGAAGCTTTATCTTTGTCACTTCTGTCACTCCATGAAACCACTCCTACAACTGCTCAATGGATGTGAAAGTTACTGCTTGGAGCAGAGACATCAACACACAACCTGAATCTCAAGGAGCTCTTTTACTTTAAAAAAACAGGCTGAAGGCAACAATTTTGAAAATAGTAACATTGCTAATGCAATTCCTGGCAACTAAGATCCCTATTTATTTACAAAATATTTCTTCATTGCCACTAAGATTTCTAAAAGTCGATGGCAGCACAGAACAGAACCTCAATAAAATTTAAATCACAAATGTGGAATAATAACAAAAATTAAAGAGTCCCCTGAAATATTAGTTGGTAAGAAGCTAATCCTCTAAAAAAGATTAATATAATTTCTAATAGCTGATGAACAAAATTCACCCTTAACCTAAGCCAAAGCTTATATTCTGAGTCTTACACAGATTATTAACTGTATCAACAAACCAGCTGCTGAGAAATTCTGGTACCAGCTGCAACTGTTTACTCATAAATCTGAATATACTGCTTTAGTCAGGATTAGCTACCTACCAGTCTTACCAGTAAGTTTTCAGGCTACAAATGCTAAGCTTCACAGAGCACCTGATGAGTGATAATTATGTTGATATTTCCCAGTCTTGAAGGGACAACCCTGTACAGCATCAGATCCGATACCATTCATTAGTTCACACACTTCAATGGGATTTTATCAAAATCCAGAGAGCAAGGTAAATGCAAACACTCATCCTATTAACTGCTACATTAACATATTCACATCTATAATAAGAAGAAAGATGCTAAATGTATTAAGCATTATTTAAAATTTAAGGTTATGCATATCTCTGTGAAGACCGTAAGTGCTATAAGTCAAAATATTTGCAAGTCTTTCATTTGCTGCCTATTTCAACATAATACCGTTTTGCTACTTCAAATAATAAAGCAGCTTCCTTCCAACAAGCATCTATCCATCATTTTGCAGAAACAAACCCCTTATCATATTCACAGAGTATGAGAAGGAACAATGCCTTTAAATAAATATCTTTAAAAAGAACGAACGGTGGATCTGCACAGTATGATTTTTACAATGAATACAATTACAAATCATTCAGAAATTAAGAAATCATATCTAACGTACTAGGAATATGATTCAATCTGTTAAAACAGGAAAAAAAAAGCAAGATTAAACAGTATTAAAACAAGTAGCTTAGAAAAACATCGTAAGAATAACTCAGAAAATCCTTAGATTACCTTTTGGATCGTCTCAACATGCTGGTAGCAGGCAGAGAGAAATTGGACAGCACTGTCCAAAAGGAGTCAGACATGATCTTTAAAAGCTTTCATTGCTGGGAAAATACAGCACAATCAAGCCACTAGCAATAAATAAGGAACTAAATAATACCAGTGACAGAGCCAATGCAAATTCCCTGTAGACCTTGCAAGCTGTTCCATTAATGTGAGACAGGCAGGCAAGCGTACATATTGCTGCTGTTTCCACTGCCTCTGTTTTCTCCCTGCTCCATCCCTGCCTCCCTCCCTCCACCTTAGGAGGCAGTGCAAAACGAGATATTTATTCTCTTCCTAATACACTTTAAACCTGGAGTTTGCTGAATGCACAGCATACATGTTTTCTATACATCTCTCTGTGTTCATCTAATTACAAGCAAAATATTTTCAGTATTTTCAAAATCGTAACTGGGCACTGCTTGCAATCCTGAATAACACAGGGAGGTTTAAGCTGTGTGTGCACAGAAAGCACCACTGCCTGCCTAGTTTGTGTTTTTATTCTGACATGGTGGCTCTTCTTTTCCTAACTACATGAGGCACATATGGGGCATTTTGCTTATTATTCTTAATTAATCTCCCACCTTTAAACAAATCCCATCTTTCATCTTCAGTAACCCAAGTGGATTTTTAATTTAAAAAAAAAAGCTTCTAATGCCTCCTAAGATCAGTTTAAAAACAGAAATCCATTCTCCCCCTGAAGTCAGCCACACCAGATCCATGTCAGTCACAGTAAACATAAACTCCTACGTGGCACCTGGTGCCCAAAAACAACTCAACCAGCTGATTTTTGACAACAAAACACAAGCAGGACTCGTGTGATGCACATCAGAGGTTTCCCACACACCCCCATTGCACATTAACCACAAGTTCACTATTCCCCTTCATGCCTGTAGAACCTTCTTGCCATGTTTTTGCTTTTTCTTGGGTCTAAACAAAACCTCACTGGAGCTGCTTTTATATTTTTTTTTTCATTTCAGTATGCAATCTATTTTCTTTTTGTTGTGGTTTCTTTAAGCACTTCTGCCAGTAAGAAAGCTAATGACGTTCTCATATTTCAGCCTTCTTGAGTGGCTTTTTATCACAGTCATGAGAAAGATGACAATCAACAGCTGGCACAGCCTTCCAAGCACAATACAGCCCTAAAAAAATACACAAAAATGTCTGGGAGAAAGAAATCCCACTAGATTCACTTCAGCTTTCTGCAGAATCTCATGGAAGAATTAGATGGTCTTCATAATTTTCCATTAAATAATTACATATTTTTAATACATACATTAATCAGGAATCACGGTATCTGATTGAGCAAAGTATTCCCTTCCATCTGGAATTCAAAACAGGCAAATGGGACTTTTTGGACTCTGCATAACACGACTGTCTTTTCTAGTGCTTTTAAACATTTTTACAAAGTTAATCTACATTACATAGTGGTTTGATTTCACAAAGTCAATTTAGAGTACAACTGAACCAAACTCTGCCACTGTCTACTACTAATGAGAAAGAATAAACACACTCATTTCTGTGTCCACATAATATCATATACCAATCAAGTAGAAACTGAACACTAGCCTTTTGGAATTATATTCAGGATATTACGTGACCTTCCAATTCCAATAAACCCTGGTTTTGAAAAGGTATGAAAATTTTACTCTGTCAGCTAAAACATGAATTGAAATTCATGAGCAATAATGGTGGAATAAAAGTGTTCAGTCAACTAACAAAATAAACCTATCACAGTAGAAATAAATTTCTGACTGCTTATAGTTAGCAAATAAGATCACAATCAGCTAACACCCCTAAATCTGTATTAGTCACGCTTTTTACAAAAATGATTGAAAACTCAGTAGTTGAAGACATATCATTCATTATCAGTGTACTCAGCAGCAGCACTTTCACATCTCTTGCAGGAAGGACACAAAAAGGAGAAGCCATTTTAGGAGAACATTTCTCCATGGGCATCAGTGACTGACAGCCCTACAGCAATGTTAATCCAGCTAAACCCTGTCCATCCTCTGCTGTTCCTGGGCAACACAGGGCACCCCAAGCAGGGAAGGGGATGGGCTGTTTGCGATCATCAGAAACCCATCCATTCACCCATCTCGCTATTTAACACAATTCTGCAGAGCTTTTACCCAAGAACTGCAAAAAGCACTTTGAGAATTACGTAACACTGGTTCAAAACCAGCAGAAATTTCTTTTAACACTTTATATTCCTGCTTTTCAAAATGCCTGTTCCACATGGAAGTCACAGACTCTAATCCTGCAAATCAGCACCTGCAAAGCATTCATTTTGGAACCCAGAGATTCCCAAGAAATTCAGAGTACCCAAAAAAATGGGAAGACACCACACTTGAAGATGCAGAAGCACTTGCTTTTGCTAGAAAAACAGAAGAACCAAACTGTCAAAAAGCTTTTAAAATAAGTCATGTCTTAAAATATGACAGTGTCAACATTTGCAGAATTGTCTTTAGTAGCAACAAATATAGGAAGCAGAAGGATTTTCTCACACCTACAATGACAAATGAAATCCTTTGAAGGAACTGCTTTACTGTCTCTGCACAATCAGCAAAACATTTTGGAAAATTTGGACCAGAAACTTCTCACTGATTCAAAAATATACCATATCTGTATATAAGAGCACATGTCAACAACACATTCACACAAATAGGTTACAAGATGAGTTTTCTATTTTATTTAACTCATAATAACATTAACACCTCTTTGTGAATTCCAGGCCCTGAATTATTCCAAGCCTGAAGAAACCTCTTCCTTTACAACATTCTCTCACTCGCCTTTCAGGATATTTAGTCTCCATCAATCTTCCTAATGCACCTTCCCTTCTTTATGCCCAACTTGTCCTCTGAAAAGACCACCTGCAGAACATTTCAGCAGCTCCTGTGATGATGGAGTATTTCTCTGTCAACCAAATGTACAGTTTCCAGAGCCCTCCTAATGACACTGCATCCACTGGACAGTTATAAATAGTCAGTGTCAACGACTTTCCCTATTTCTCATCTTTACCATTACCAACGCAAGACATTAATTAAGCTTGACATTAAATGAGAACGCAATTAGGCAAACAGTCCACATGAAACCCATTGCTTTCTGGACTTTTTTACAGCAGCTACATTTATCATTAAATAAATTTCCTCGGTATAAGATCATCATCTTTTAAATAAAATCCGTCATTTTAGAAGTAAGCTGAACTCCCTGAAAAGTCTGAAGCAGTACCAAGCAGATCAATGAGGTAATTTTGAAAAAGAATATCCCAAAGATCAAAACTCATGTGACTGACTACATTTTAAGCTGACTATGTATCAGGAAAAGTTTCCACAAAGTACTGATTATATTTTTAAACACTTAAACCAGGATGAACCGTGTAATAGTGCAGTAGTTTTCAAATTAAGATGAATTTCACAAGTTACACTGTGGTAAAGGAAAACTTATAACGGAAACCAGTTGAAATGCCAGTGGGAAAAACATACCTCTTGCTGATTACACCATCACATGCATGCTTACATTATATTAAGCTTCACATAAAAACATGATACTTGGGACATAACTTTTTTTTCAGTCATTAGACTGAAATACACAAATTATTCACTAGAAATACCCAGAAATTAAAACCATTTTGCTAGCAAAGCCAAATTCTTTGGAGAAGTCACAACATAAGTAGATACCTTCCATCTCTACAAACAGCATATTGACTGATTTTAAACTTTAAATTGTATGCCCAACAAGCACAGAAAATTATTCCATTGTAAGTGAGCGTAAGTTAACACAGGTGAAGATACCCACTCTGTGTCACCGTACACTGAAAAGCGTGTAAGGTGTAAAAACCCCAGCAGAAAACTGGTCTTGCACTAGAGGGAAAGAAGAAAATTCTTCATTTATGCTTAAAAAAAAAAAAGGGAAGGTTCCTTTAAAAAAATGACATGGGAGATGTGTGTTGAGCTATTTAGGGCATCATTATTATTTGAACAGTGACCTAAGCAAGTGAAGAACAGACTGTCTTTGAGCCGCCTGCAATCGCGAGACTCCCAAGCAACAGTCTGACAGAAAACATCAGGTTGGACGTTATCTTCAAGGTTCACTTTTCTATCATTTACTAAGTTACAAAACTACAGATTTCTCCCTTTTGGGGCAGAAATCACCAAGCCACCACCCAAGATCCAAAGGGCCATAGTCTTTTACTACAGTGGCACCCAAGGGCTTCAGCTGCTACCTCTGTATAAAAGGGCTCCCAAAGATGTATCTGTGTGAGATTCAAGAAACAGCTGTGGCCACGGGTTTTGGGGGTGAAGAACAACTAAACTTCCCTCTGGTGTGTATTCCCTAAGCAGGGAACAGCCTAGTGATTGCACTAGTTAATGATTCAAAGGATCAGAAACATTCACTGAAGCAGCTATCAGGCACTGCACCTGCATGGAACTGCCAGCTCCTCATGTAACTTTAATTGGGCACAGTTACTGAACTAACAGGGGTTGCCATCCTAGAGGACAGCCTGAAATGCTATCTAATGCACTACAATATCACTGCACAGTTAAGCACAAGTAACTGCTCTGATTTCAGTCTAAAACAACCCTCACAAAATTGTACTCAGATATAGAGGATGCCAACTACAGCTCCATCATCACAATCTTTTAAGTGAAGACACTACTAAATAAGTGATAAGTTAGCAGTGCTAAAATACCAAGTTAATTGTGCTCCAAATCCTATAAATATTTAATAAGAAATATTCTTTCTCTGTATTTTTATTTACAAAAATATCATTTATTAGTATGTTCATGCTCCATGCAACACTATCCTTCCCAAGCAACACTAGTAAGACGTTCAGCTACTCCAATATAACACAAGCCTAACATAATTTCAAACTCACAGACTTGACAATTGGGTTCAGATGCCATGGAAAGGTCAATTATCCTCTTTAAATAAGTTACTGGATCTTGCATTCTTTCCCTAGCCCAGCCTTCTTCATGTGTGATTCAAATGTCAGTTGTCCAATTTAATCAAATGTAACCTCCATATGTGATTCAAATGCCATAAAAATTGAGAAATGTTATTTGAAAAACAACAATACTGAATATCAGATCTGAAAATGTCACTTCCTGTTTACACAGAAGTCTTCTAACGCTTTATCCAAAATGTAGTTAAGGACACTCAGTAGCACTTGCAGAAAATACAGCATCACAGAGTGCTGCTGTAGCCCAAACATCTTCCTCCAAAGGTTCTTCTTCCTCTTCACCAGCCAAAATTTATCCAAAGGAAAAATACAGACTGAACCTCCTCTTGCCACCACAGCATTTCCTCATCTTTGTCATGTATTATTCATCCTAAAGCACTTAAAACTTCCTTTTTAACCTGTAATACAGTCTTAATGAATTCACTGTGCAACTGGATTTGCAAACAGGAAGACAGCTTAATCTCTTCTCCTGCCACTCCAGCCTGCAGCAGCCTCTCCATGATGAAGTACAGCACTTCAACTCTTTGCAGTTTTCCCACCTCTGACTCCCTGTACTTGAGTAACGCCACCAGGCTACTGCTAATTCCTGTAACACGGGGTTTGTACATATCCCAGAGAGCTGTAACACACAGTCCTTGACAGGCAGGATCCATAGCCACTCCAACAAAACTATGTCATTAACAGAGAAGCAACAGTGCAGAGCCTAAAGGAGAAATTAGGGTAAGAGCAGCAGCAAAGGAGGCTGGCAGACTTTGTATCTTCATAGGGAGTGAGGACTGAAGAAGAAAGGATGGATAAAACTAAACCAAGACAACAGGCAAGTCATTAAGGTAAAATGAACAAAGCAAACAACAAAGGGAGGGAACTGAGCTGTATTTCAGTGAGTGAATTAGAGGGCTTTGAGTTACTCAGCTCTCAATTACCAGCTCACAAAAGCAAAAAGGGTTCCCCTCATCTATGCAGGACCACAGACCCCCAGCACATCCCAGGGCAGCAGCCCGTGCCAAGGATCACCATGATGCCCCCAGGCTCAGGGCACACTGGTGAGCAGCGAGCAGGGAGAGCTGTCACCTGTTTCACAGTGTATTACCCTGAAGACCAAATCAAGCCTGAACTCCAAAACAAGCCCTGGCATCTGATTTGTTTCTCAGTATAATTCAGGTTGTTTGCTCCAACCCAAATCTCTGGCGCAGGACGTTCCACTCCACAGCTCGTTTCCTCTTTCCCTGGTTAACACACTTGGGCTCAGCTGAAATGTTAAGGATATTGTAAAGCCCTTGCATTTACCATGGCTTTTCTGAGACAAAAAGCTTATTTTGTAGGATGTTGGCTAAGAAGAGTTATTCTGGGAGCAAGGGGAATGCTAATGTAATGAACAGACGAAGAGGATGAATTTTACATTTTCAAGCATAAATTCTTAATGAAGTTAGAGCATGGGATAAGAATAGACTTTACAAAATAAGCATGGTACAAAAGAGACATGAGAAATCAAAACCATGCTTGGGAAACATCAGGGGTGCTAGTAGACAGACACACACACAAAAAAAGGAGAAAAAGTTTATCTAGTTTTAAAGGCAGAATTACATCCTTATTTGGATATGCATTTTTAAGATAAATTGGCCCCTATTTTAGCCATTCCTCTGGAATACTACGAATCTTCACAGCAAAAGCTTAGCTTTTAGTCTTAAAGTCTGGGAAAACTGTGATATCATCAACTGTCAGACAAACAAACTACTCCAGGTTGTGAGCCTCAGAAAAATATATAACATATAAACAGATCCAACACAAGAACAAGCCTGGACCACAGATTTCTAAGTAACTACAACTCTAAATAACTATACAGTTCTAAATAACTATACAACTCTATCAACTGTTCTACTGTAATTCTGAGAAACCCACAAAGGTGGTTCATTACAAAACCAAGGCTTCCTAAAATACACGTATTATTTAGAAGGTCTTGAATGAAGACATTTATTTTATATATGACTTTAATGTGTCTACCTATATATAAGTGGAGACATAAGTGTTAGAACACAGAAGCAGATTTAATAAATTAAGATAAATTGACTCAAACTGAATTCTCAGCTTTGAAATAAAGTACAGAATGGACAGATATGGAACTCACAATGATTTCTGCAGTCTCCAGAGAAACATTCATAAATACTAAAACTAAAATTTATCCATTTGCAATGCTGTATCTTACTACACTCTACTGTAACATTAAAAATGGCACAAATAAATCTAAATAATGCAGCTAGAAACAAAAATTTATAACAAAATTTCTTGGTTTTTAAATAAATTACTTTCATAACCCACCTCACCAATGAACTTTTAAGCCATCTCAGATAGAAAAGAGAAAGAAAAAGAGAAGGTGTTAATAAATGGGAATTTCCATCTTGTATTCACTTTCTTTTCTTTTCTTTGAAATATTTATTAGGAGATGTAGCACTATAGAGATTTTAGAGATTACGGAAAGGGAAAAAAATTAAGCACAAATGTATACAATATTAAAAAATATTTTTAAGAAAACCATTTTCTGTGCCACCTATTAAAATGCAGCCAGCAAGAAAAGCCAATCCTATTTGCAGCCGGCCGCGGTGCTCAGTACCCCACAGAGGCTCCTGAACAAACGCACCAGCGGGCACAGCGCAGGTGAGGCGCGCACACCGAGCCCTCCCTGCAGGCCGGCGCAGCTCCAAAGGCAGGGCACTCACAAGAGCACGATGTAGAGCAGCGAGTGCGGCGTCCTGCGGCCCAGCCTGCAGCTGTCCTTGCTGGGGACGCGGAGGGGGAGGCTGCAGAGGCGGCAGGTCCCGGCTCTGGGAGCCGTCCCGGCTGCGGGATCCATGCCGGCGGCGGCCCAGGCTGCGCGCTCAGCCCTGGGGCGCAGGCCGGGACACGTCCCCGCGGCCTCTCCTCCATGCCAAAGACACACGCAGCTCCAATCAACTGCATTCGGCTCCAAGTAGCTGCAAGTTCCCTGCGAGGGCAGTGCAGACACTCGTGGCTTTAAAGGAACGCTTCTGGTCAATATTTGTGCGTTGATTTGCTCGGAAAATTGGGCGTTTTGTGGTTCTGGAATCTTCCACTCTCTCAGAAGCACTATGGGCAAGCAGTTGCATTAAATGAAGTGTGGAAGAAAGCTAGTAGGGATGTTTTGTCTTTCAGTGGAAAATTTTGCGCTAAAAATTTGCTGAGAATTATCACTTGACCTGTTCTGCTATTTTAAATTTCTCCTCTGCTCACAAATACAAGTGGGACTCCCAGAAACAAAACAAAATTTTAATAAAGAGTATGAAAAATAATATTCACCTCTCAGACAAGCTATAACCCAAACATACATTATCATTCTACTTGTGCAGCATGTCTTTGATGAGAATCAAAAGAATTACTTCCAAAAGTAGCTTTTTTAGTGTTTATATAATAAATGCCCATCTCAGCCCAGAGATGTGACAATGCAATTCTAAGTGCAGCAAGTCTTTCCCAGACGGCTGGATCAATAACATCCCTGCTCTAAAGACCTAAAGGTCTGAAGAAAGGAAAGGACAGGGAGAACAGGAAGGAAACAAAAGCACACAGAGCTCTTTCACCACAGCAAAGATTACGGTTTGAAGATTTTATTTTAGAACATTAATAATTCATAATGACAGTGTAATGTAAACTAGGTTAGAAGATTATGCTCTCAAGTACCACACAAGGGATTGAATGACAGAATAATAACAAGTAGCCAAAGTAGCAAAATTTCAGGAGATAAATGAGGGGAAGAGGGAACTTAGAGCACTAAAAGAAGCATATTTGAGATGAATGAACAAAAACAGGAATAGAGAGATACTGAAAAAAAGGGGAGCACAGATGCAGCCTAGAAAAGAGAGCATGAGTGGGTCCATTTACAGCAGAAGCAGCTCTGCAGGCTCTCTGGCATGGTAGTTATGAATATTCAAACAAGAGCATAAATTTGAGACAAAAGTTCACCATAGCTCAGGATAGCAAGACATAGCTGAAATGGGTTGCCATTCCAAAAATTGGTGAAAAGTTACCCTGAGAATCTCTTTCCTTCTTTACATCCTAAACCTTCCTTAAGCCTTCAGGTTAATATTGATCGACTAAATGGTTTCTCTAACTAAATAAAATCTGTAACACATGTCTTCAAAAAGCAATTTTTTAAAGAAAAGCATTGGATAGGAACCTACTGCTCATGGGCAGGAACAGTCCTGGGCTGACACACACAGCTGTGTGTATAAAATAACCTCTGATTCCCCCCAGCTCCAGGCCACGAAGGTGACACCAGCTACTCACTGTTAGGACATCTCTACTATCAGTGCTTCAGCACAGGACATTAACAGCCCTCTTTGCATACTCACTGATTTTCCAAATTAAAACTAAAAATAGCCCCTGGTTGCCTCATAGTCCAATTAAAAACAAATCTTGGAAAATGCATGGCCCTGTCTATCAACAATACTAAACACATGACTGTCTGGTTAAGAATTTATTTCTTTCTCAGAACTATTCCCGTGCCAGGAATCTTTCAGTGCTCTGGATGTTTCTGCATCTGTATTCAAGATCAAAAAGTCTTTGAAGGAGAGACTACTTGGAAGGAGCACACCACTGTCGTTTGAGGAACTCTCTGTTATTTGAGGATAAGGACAGAAAAAGAAAGGCTTCAGTATTTACTACAGTCTCTTAAGAACCTTCTGAGCTCTTCGTTCCTCCCTGGAAGTTGCTGACTTATCCCAAGCATCCCAAACTCTGAACAGTGCAGGGGTAGTAAATGAGTCAGCTCACACACAGGTGCACCAGCAGATCACATATAGATCACACGATTATATAGAAAAACCAGTTATGAACCATAACCTTATACGGTTTACAGGTGAAATGGCCAACAAACAGCAAAGCTCTCCAACTCCTAGTCACAAGAACAAGCTCCCCTCTGGGAGCCTCCAATTTCCCAGGTCAAACCACCAGGTTGTGATTTACAATTGGTCCCATGGAGGGCAGCCAAATGGTGAGCCTGGAAGGAGACAAGAATTCACACCTCGGGCTCCAAACCCCAGGGTTTAACTCTTCTGCTACTGCAGCTCCAGGCAGGATGCAGGGATTTTTGCATTTGCATAATGCCTTCACATGAAAAAATTAAACCATGCAGGCCACCGTACCTCAATATTGCCAACCATATTAAACAAACAGTTTCCTGTCAGCCTAAGACACACAAGAAGTTATCTGAGCTTGTCACATTTCAAGTATCAACAGTGTGACCCTCCCATGTAGTTTCTTAGATGGGAAAAATTATTCCCAAGAATAATAACCAGTACAAAGGAAAAGGAATAAGGAGAAAAATTTCCATTAAAAAAGAAATTAATTCTGGGAAACTCATTCATTCAATGTGAGATGTAGATTAGAATTCAGTTGCCAAAAGCTTACCTACTCAAAATTCATCATTTCACATTATGCATAATGATATATCCACAAAGTTGTTCTGTTTCTCATTATTCTTGAATTGCTGATCTACACTGTTTCCAAAAGTGACATTATGCCATCTTGCAGTCAACTCTGACCAATTATTTAGCACATTTAAGAAAGCAGAACCTGTACCAAATCAAGCACTAAACCAGGAGGATAACACTTACTGCAAAACAAGAACAATTTCCAAATGTCATTCAAACTGAACATAGGCCTCTTCATTAATCCTCCAGCATTTGTCAAATAGGAAATTCTAACAAAAAAAAAAATTTAAAACCTGTATGATATCAAGTGACTTTACACTAAGCAAAATTTAGGCAAAGATAGGAAACCATCAACAACTTTTGATAAGCCTTGAGGTATTTCAAAATAAGAACAAAGAAACTTATCAAGTCTGAATTCTAAAATGTTTTTGATCTTCCTTAAAAATAAGGAACTTCTGTTTACAGCGACGGCCCTGATGTAAAATATATGCAATCTTCAAAACCCAGACCTCAGGTGATCTGGGGATGTGTGTGCCAAGATTACATCCTTGTGCTATGGAAGGGATTTCTGACCTGCCTGAAGCAGCAGGACTGGAGTTACAAGGCTCTCATCGAGGCACACCAGCAATCCTCACACACAGGATCAAGAGCCATGGCCTAACAGGAGATCCATTCCAGGAAGGTGGATGTCCCATCCCCACCCTTTGGGGAGGGTTTGCTGACCAGCACCCTGCAAACCTGGAAAGCCCACTGGATTCACTGCAATGGATCAGACCTGCCCAGGACACTGCCCACCCAACCTCACTCACACACCCAAACAAGCCATAGCTCTAAATATAGGCCTGCCCTCATCCATTGCAACAGCTTGTACAAAAAAGGATTTAAATAAAGGCAGGCAGCCCTCCAGGACATTTGCTGGATGCCTATATATAATATATTCTTGTTACTTACCACAATTATTGATGAAAGGCTTGTTTCCTAGAATAGCCTTTTTATGTAAATAAATTAATATATTCCTAAATTATATCACAGATGTCCATAAAATCCTAATTATATAAAACTCATAACATTGTAATTACACACTGATCAAGTAATTATGTAGTGTGCTTAAAGACTATTTTGGAGCAACATTAGGTTTCCCGTTTTGTTTTACTTAAATAAGACAGCAAGGGTCTGGTCACCATCACATCCACAAATGGTGACCAGATTTTGTACAGGCTAGGAAAAAATTGTATTAAACTCTTCTGAAAAGCTATAAAAAAAATTAATAGCTATTTCCAATAGACTTCATTAAAGCTAGAATTTCCAAGGGAAAACATTCCTATAAAAATAACCTCCACCATACATCCCTATAAGAACATGTTCCACAACTGGTATGAATTCATGAAATTGAAATAGCACGAGAAAATGCCCCTGGAATGATGCAGCTGAAGCCAACTCTTCCCTTGGTTTGTTAGGAAATTGAAGCAAATTTCCACTGAGACTTCACCTCAGCTGCAGCACTCAGAGATGCCAGAAAAACAGCACCTGGACACTTTCATCCTTTTTACCACAAACAAATTAAACTGTTTCTAGAACGACTGAAAATGTCTTATATCTCACTGAGGGTGTTACACAGAATGTAACATTTTCTGGAATGGGGGTAATTGCACTCTCCTTTAATCTCACGGTTCATCACTTCCAAGTTAGAACAATCAATTCATGACATCTCTTAAGCAACCCGAGAGCAAAAAATGCTGTAAATTCATATTTTGATTAAATTAAAGGACAAATATGGGTGCACAAAGATTTGCCAGCTCATAAAGAGGACCAGCTGTGAACCATGGCCTCATTTTCTTCTTCAGTAATTTGACTTTCCTGTTACCCCCAGAAGAGTGCAAGCCAGATCCCAAAGACAAAAATCACAACTTGTTTAATTCTGGACATAATTCTCTTTTCTTCCTAAAGATGCATGACCTTAATTCCAACCCACATTTCCATCAACTATAGCAGTCTTATTCCACCTGTTATCAATTTGGTTTTATTGTAATCAGACCACATTTCCTTTTACTCTTTTGCAAGGTTTACATTATTTTCATTTGTTCAAAGGTTATGTATAAAATATTTTCAATCTTAATTAGATTAATTCTTTCAGAAGCCATGAACTTCCATGCCATCTGTCTTGACATCAGATGCACCAACAGTTGTTCATCTGTCAACATAAAATTATCAATGGCACCACGAAATATAGGGAAGGAGGGAAAATCTGTGCGAATTCTTGCAAATGCAATGTACCAAAGGTAAAAAGTGAGGAAGATTTAAAGTGAAGGCACAAGTTTTTCTTGTTACATTTTCCAGCAGTTCCCTGCATAGCCATGGAAATGAATCACTGCCTGGCTAACCTGAGGTGCTAAGCTGAGCAGATCAATGACAGGGGGAACTTGCCAAGACGAACCTTTGCTCTAAGCAAGCAGGAATGGCTATCACTGGCACTGTAACCAAGTAAACAAAACTACAACAAAGAAAAACAGGATAAAACAGGATCAAGAGCTGCACAGGTGAAAGCAACAACGACAAAAATAAAAACTTATTATAGTCGACCTAAGCTCTCACACAGAACCATGTATCTGTGAATCATCAACCATTCAGTATTAAAAGAGCAGATGGCTGGAAGGTCCCCATATGTGAAAAACATTATTATCAAGGAGTCCATAGTAACAGTGGAATAAAGCTTGCTATTAAGACTTTTATATGAATTGTTCTTAAAGAGTAAATTATTCACTGACCCATGTCAGAACTCTGAAAATTGAAGGTTTCTCAGAGGAAGAAAAAGCAGTAAGTACCAAAAAGGTTTTTGAAAATAATCAATAAGCATCAGATTTCATCTCCAAAAAGAACCATTCTCAGCTGACTTTAACAATAATCTAATCTTGATATTTAATTGCCACTTACCAGTCTGTTAATTAGCCCCAAGGCTAAACAGCATTTAATCGAGTTTAATCATCCTTGTTTAAAGGAACATTACCCAATACCAGCCTTTAAATAATAAAAATTCATTTAAAATTAGATTGATGGCCATGACATTGAAATGTTAGGAGACTGTTCTGTAGTTGCTGCCCTTCACTTCCCCCAAGTGCTGCCAAAGTGAGCACCTTATTAAGAATTGTCACCAAGCGCTGCCCAACGTGCAGGGAAAGCAGCAGAGGCTGGGCAAGCCTTTCCCTATGGCCATGCACAGTGAGGACAGACACATGCAGCGTCCCTTTCCTCTGCTGACAACCTGATTTCCACTCAACAGATGTCATATACATTACTCTGCATTAGAGGGGCAGAAGCCTAAAATAGTTCAACTTCACATTTTCTGGTTAGTCCTACCAGAGCTGGCCAGCAAGACCAACCTCCCTCTGAAATAACATCTCGATTCAGGGGCTATTGCATTACCACCTGATGAGTAACTGAAATTTGACCAGCCACATCCACCCTGCAGCATGTGAACTTCAAAACCAGCCCTGTGGTGCTGTGTTGGCTCAAGTTTTAAGTAGGTACCACTGAGCTCCAGTTTCATAACCACACACGCAAAGATCTCCAGCGTGTGTGAGCCTTTGCCTGGACTGTGCCCCTGAGAGCTGGTGACATTCCCCCTGAGAGAAGAAGCTGAAGGTTTCCACTGGGGTGGCTGATGGCTGTGCCTGTGCTACACGAGCACAGCGAGGAGCAAGAGCTAATCCTGAAGGGAAAATGTATCAGTTGAGCTGTTAAATGCTTTAATATAAACTGAGCTGGTTTGGGCTATTTTTGATTTGGAAACTCTTGTATCCTTCACTAAAGCCTGCTCACAACAGGCTTGATTCTACTCCTTATCCTTTGTGTACCCTGTGCTTGGAGACTTCAGCCTGCCAAACTCTGTAAGAAAGCAGAGTGGATTTCCACGGAATAGAAGAGGGTGCAGTATTTAGCATAG
This sequence comes from Zonotrichia leucophrys gambelii, assembly GCF_028769735.1. Classification (NCBI taxonomy): domain Eukaryota; kingdom Metazoa; phylum Chordata; class Aves; order Passeriformes; family Passerellidae; genus Zonotrichia; species Zonotrichia leucophrys. The sequence continues at coordinate 21,720,522 of NC_088178.1, read as the reverse complement.
ACTCACTACTTAAACAGGGGTTTTTAAGGACCCCACTTTAGGCTGCTTGACTTTTAAATTGGTTTTCCTGACACCAGACATGCCTGTGATGGCTCCTCTGCTGCACGGTACAAGCTGCACAAGGTACCACCAGGAACAGGCATGCACACACCACCAGACAGGTTTCCATTCCTAAATCCAATTTATCTTTTCCCCTACATAGGGCTACATGCAAGCTACAAAAACTTTGTCCCAAAACACAACATCAACTTGAACACTAAAAGGCTGGAAGTAAGCTCTGAGTAGGAAGCTGTTTCCTTCTGTTAGGTGTTATTCTCTTGAACTGTAAAGCTGTTAAGTTCATAGATGGTTATACCAACACCAAACTGTTAAAAAGTCCTAGTTAATACCTGTCCTTACCTCCACTGAAAAGGATGGCTGTAGCATGGACTAGATGGATTGCTCTGGGCTTGTGAGTTCAGGTAAAATACTAGAGGAGAAGTGACAAGTGCACAGTCAGCACTAAATGGGAATTTAAGATGCTGCAGACCTGGAGCAGATGTAGGAGAGAACATGTGCTGATGAACATCATTTCCTCGGCAGTGGGAGAACAAAGGAGAGGAGATTCTGACAAGGTACCACAGTAGAAAAAAAAAAAATCAGAGTCAATATTACATCTTCTGTTTCAATAAAGAAAAAAGATAATTTCAAAATACAAGTTATATCTTCTAAACAAATGCAATAAACTAAGTGGTCAAAAGTAATTTTTTTCCATTATCATCCAAATCAAAATGTACTTTTCAGTCAATTTAATATCTATTCAATGTTATTTTTCCACTACAAAAAATCCTCCAATATGGAATTATCCAAATCCTTTCTTGCAGTGATTTCCAGGCTTTCTGGAATACACATCATTGTCAATCTCTAATATAAAGTGCTTAATTGAGAAAAATGAACAAATTAATAATGGCACCATCAGCAAACATAGACCATTTCTATCACTGCCTTCACAATTTGGGAGCCATGGTTCCATGCCACAGCTGTGGCAATAACCAAAACACACAACTGTGAAAATATGAATGACACAAACCATTAACTAGAAAACAACATTTAGCAGTGGCAGTTGTTTTAGAGCAACAACTAATTAAGCCTGAAAGCAGCACTGCAAAATGGCTTTATTCTAATTTTAGCAGTGGGGAAACTGAGGCATGAAGAGGTTTAGTGACATGTCCACAGCACATCCACGGCAGCATCAGGATTGCAGCTGAGGGTGCTGGTGCCCAGCTCTGTGCTCAGCTCTGTGCACTCTCCTGCTTTTGCAGGCTCAGCAGCCAAGGCACATTTGTATTCACACAGGGCACAGAAAAGGTCTCAAAGTAGCTGCTTTGCAAAAAGCTGCAAACAGACTTGTACATAAACACAGAGCAGAGATTCTAACACCTACTTTAGTGAACTATACACGATGAGATGTCCTTCACTAAAAATAAAGTAAAAGTTAACTTACAATTATTGGTATACATTATGCTTATGTGTTAGAATACAAATTATTGCCAGTGTATTCTTATACCTATAACTTTGATTTTTGACTGAGGGCTGAAAAAAAGTTTCTATTTACCATATTTAAACACAAAAGTGAGCAAAATGGAAATTTGAGGCATGTTTCTGTTTTGGTTAATAATTCAGATATTTTACACTTAGGGTCCTGAAGTCAAGCATGTTCGTCCATGCTCCTAAGCTTTGAATTTCCTGATGAATCCAAATACTTATCAGTAATGCAGCCTTTATACACTGGAAATCCTCCCCACAGCAATCTCTGCTTAAACAGCTGATGAGCTTTACAGTGTGCAGACAGGAAAGGTTAAGCCTGCCTCTTACCCTGCTCCTCCCTCCACTGACTACACCACAGATTCTTTTCACCTCCTCTACTTAAGAACACAGTATTAAAAATACAATTTCCTTAATTTTACTTAATAGAAATAATAAATATAATTATGATCATAAATAGCAGTTTCCATTAGTAGATTTCAAAGCACTTATAAAGGAAGAGCATTTAAAAAGAAAATGCTTGTTAAAATTCCATCTGTAGAAATACATGTGGCAATGTAGCTAAGACTTCTTGCTTCAAATCTAGAAGTTTTCAAAAGCATTCTTAAATCTAGAACACAGCAAAGGTAACAAAGGTTTCTGAAGATTTTAGCGCTGTGACAGCTTTCTGACAGATTATTAAAAGTGCTTTTTAAATCTGAAGAATGATCAAACCAGAAAGACAGAGTTACAAACATTTAGTCTGACTACACTAATGCTTGGGACAAAATTTAACCACAATGTATCCCAGTTTAAAACATTGAAACATTGCTCTTTTTTTTTGGCTATACTTCATGGTCAACACTCCCCAAAAGTAAAATGCTAAAGCTGAAATTTCATGTACAGCCAAATAAGCATGACAGATAAAGAAAGTTCTAACAAATCAAAGCAACGTCTATTGGCCACAGAAAATTCTGGCCAGTTTTTCCTCTTCATAGCTTCCATTCGAAACGATTAAGTGCAATTTCTTTTTCACAACAGTCCTTACTGGATCCGCAGAGATGGGGCTCCGAGCCTCTGTTTCCTCCGCTTCATCATTGTGCTGATACACTGATATGCCTCTTCCCAGCCTAAGAGGCTTAGGGCTGGGGAGGAGAGGCCACTGTTATCGCTCCAGCGCAGAGCACGGAACAATCAGTGCAATGCCGAGCTCTTCACACACCCCCGTGTCACAGACACCTCAGCAATGGTCCAGATTAATCACACAGCTCATGTCAAAAACCTAATTCTTTATAAAAAAAAATAAAATATTCAGATTTAAAAAATCTCCTGCGAGGCTGTTCCCAGCATCCGGCGAAAGGCAGCGGAGGGCAGCAGAAGGAAAGGCAGGAGCCCAGGACACAGAGGGGCCATCTGACCTGTCACAGCGCCAGCAGCGCGGTCCTGCCGCGCTCCGGCCGAGCCCCGCACATCACCCGCTGATCCACCAGCGCCGGGGCTGCCGGCAGCAGCAGCAGCCGCCCCCAGCAAAGCCAAGGGGGGCACGGCACAGTGAGAGGGCTCTGGCAGGGCTCTCGGAGCAGCCCGGACACCGCAGGGCGATGGGGCAGAGCGGCGCTCGCTCCCGATGCCCGGCAGAGCCCTCAGAGGGAGCGGGAGCAGCTGCGCCCGGCGGCGGGACACGGGAACCTGCCCGCTCCGAAATCAATCCCTCGGCTACAGCAGCTCCAAACAGCTCCCGAAACCCCCAGACTGTGCTCCACACAGAGACTTTATGGATTCCAGCAGCGAGAACAGGGCAGCAGCGCTGGCAGCAGCCCGGGAGCCGGAGGGAAGGACGGGGGAACACCTTCACCAGGAGAAAATGTTCCCTTTACACTTCTGCTTGCAAACAGCGACTTCAACCAGCTCAAAATCAATTCTGTGCTATTAACAAAACTGCCCCCAAATGATGCCCAACATTTTTTAAATGTGTATTCGTAAGAATGTCACTTTCCTCAAAAAAGTCTCCATATACATGTATATATGTATATATGTGTGTATGCATGTATGTATATATGTATATATGTATATATGTATATATGTATATATGTATATATGTGTATATGTGTATATGTATATATGTGTATGCGTGTATGTTTATATTTACATATATGGGTTTATTTATATATATATATATATATATATAATGGCAGCCTAAATACAGCCTTTAGCACTCTAAAAACTATATAGGTTTTAGAGTGCTAAAGGCTGTATTTAGGCTGCCATTCACAAATACTCATCTACCAAGTCAAATTCCAGGTGACAATTCTGATCTTCAGACCTCCCCACGATTCTGATCGCAGCCCCACACTACAAAATCGCAATCTCTCAGCAATTAGGAAAGCAGAGTGCCGGGCTGAGGAGGAAGGGCCAGGATGGCTGTTCCCTGTTCCTTACAAAACCAAAGCCCCTGTCCCCACACTGTGCCTCTGGAGTCAGACAGCACAGCAAGCAACAAAAAGTACAAATTTGGTATGCTACGAATAACTCTATTGTACTTATTAAATGAGAGCCTGGATTAAGTAGTGGAAACTTGACAATAAAAACTGCACAAAATACTTTTTCCACTTTTAAATCCTTGATGAAAACCTCCATAAATTCTTTGTCTCTGAGATTACAGTCTATACATAACACTAAAATACTCCTGATTCACCAAATCACTTCTTTTGAAGAAACAATGCTTTCAAATAATTTTTAAAGTCTAATACAGGAATAGCAGCAGTGCTGTGGAGCTCCACAAGAATAATTCAGCATGTTCCACCTCCAGAACCAGCCTCATGGATCAGCTTAAGAGCAGCAGGTTATTTTTGACCTACTGCTTGTGAGCTGCTTCTACATGCTCATAGAAGGATGGGGTGGTCAGAAGAGTGCACCTCTTTCTCTCCCCATCTATATAAAGCACCACAAGCAGAATGCACTGACTGGAGGCATTATTTCTTACTTTATTTCATCATCCAAATCAGAACAGAGTGCAAAAGCAGCAAAATTCTCTACTCCTTTTCAGAACCATTTTTCATCCACTTCCTGCACTTTGGCTTTCCCACTCCTGGGACAGTGGCACTGGCTCCTGGCAGGGAAACGGCATCCATCCATCACCAGCAGAAACACTCACCCGCCAAGAGGAGCAGAAACTGAATTATATACCCCATTTCTCTGCAGACACAGAGCAAATTCCCACCGCACCTGAGCATGGCAGCACGAAGACGTAAACCACTAAAGGCCAGAAATTTTCTTTCCTGCCATCAAACTTCTTATTGTTTCCAAGGTCTAAACATTCGAAAAAAAATACAAGCAGTTCAACACATGCCCCCAAAGAAATGCCTTGGTGTGTTTGTGTGTTATTTTACTGTCAAGAAGCTGGGGGCAAGTTTAACAAATTATGATTAAGACTTGTTTAATGAAACCCTCTCAGAAATGTCTAGGGCAGCAGAAACTAAGAATTTTCAGAGGTTTAAACTAAAATGGTAAAGCAGAGAAGGGGGGAGAGAATGAGAGAAAACAAGTCCCACAGGGGACATAAGCTGCCTTAAAAAGTGATTAGAAGGAATAAAGACCACCATAAAAGGCTTGCACACATCTTCAACAAACACTTTTATGTTGCTTACCATATTTCAGAGACAGACATAAAAACTTCAGGTAAATACTACTCTTTACCAGCACCAATCACCATCAAAACAACAATGTATAATATTTGGTTCATATAAATGTGTATTTTTACTGGATATATTCTGGACTAAAACTATTTTTTCACGTTTCTTATGCCTCCAGTTTCTTTTTCCATTTGTATACAGCCTTTTAAAGTATATTTGATACAGATGGTTGATAGCAGGAAATAATTAACAAAAAAAACTTACAGCTGAAGTTAGAAACTGGTTTAGCAAATTTAGTTTGCTGAGGAAATTACTCTTTTCAAATTTGGACATAATATGGGAAAGCTGTGTTTTCTTTTCAGAAAATTTTACATTTAGCACAAAAATTACAGCAACCATGAACACTGACTTAGAAACCATGAGGATTTCACATTTTTCATTAAAAAGCCTGAACAGGTCAATGAAGTTAATGCTATAAAGAACTGAATTTATAATTAATTTATTATTACTGGGGTGCTGAACAAGAAACCAGATGGCTCAAGGGCAACCCCAACTGGATTTAGTGACTACTGCTCAGCCAAGGAGACAAGTAGGAGCAATAGTGAGCTCCAGGCTGGTGCTGGGCATCCTGCAGCCAGGAGGAAATGCAGTTTGCAGCCTGATCTTGTGGGTGCTGCACTGCTCCCAGACACATGAACACACACACAGAGGTGCTGCACCACGGGATGCTCCTGCTGCAAAGTCCCCACCTTTGTCCCTTCCAGTCTGGAACGTCTCTGCTGTGATTCACATGCAGGTGCACATCACAGCCATGTGAAAGCTGCAGCCAACAATACAAAAACCAATCTCTACAGAGAACAGAACAGGATAATGGCTGAAAATAATTAAACCACTTTGATTAATAGGCTGGAGATCAAAGTTTGAGTCTATCACTCCACATCCACTATTTGAAACTAAAGAAAATATTCATGAATGGTAATTATTTCTTTTGTGAACAAAGCATGGGGAAAAACATAACCAATACATTTATATGCATAATTCATTAAAGGAAAACTTTGAACTCTGATTATTGAACCACACCAGAGACAAAATATAACTACTTATTCCTGTTCTCTAACTATTCAGTCTCTCAGCAGCCTACAACTCAGCTGAATATCATCTCCTTTAGTGCATTAAACATAACCCCCCATAGAAACACAAACACTTTAAGCACATTAACAACAAAATGGTATCTAAATTATCAGGCATTTCTCTTAATGTCACCCTGCATACAATTCCCCCATCTGTTTTACATGTCTGCTCACTCTGTGCTGATTATTTCAAAATTAGGATTGCAAGATACCCAAGTGCAAAGCCATCCCCTACAGCATGCCTGTGTTTCCTTCTGCTAATATGGAAACAGTCATCAACACTCATCAACAGACTTCACAGGCTCCATCCCACCATTCATTCTCTTCAGCTCCCACCCAAGAGCTTCTTTAGGTGACAAAAGTTCTCATGTTCTCCTGACAAAAACAGTGAGACATGTAACTCCACTCCTTTTCCTTAGCACAAATAAGCACAGCAGCTCTTGTTGTCCCTGCTTATAATCAGTCCCTGCAATAAAACAGAGATTACTCATACTGACTCAGGAAATATGAAATATTGAGAGTCACACAAAGAAAAAGTTAGAAGCATTTTCAGGAATAGCTCATCCTTTTTCATTCAGCAATGACAAATACCCAAGCTGATCCACAGGCTAAAACCTTTGTAACTCAACAATCCAGCAAAGCAATCACCAAACGACTCAGCAGTAGCAGATTTTTTACAGAAGTGCACCCCAACCTCCAGACTAGCATACAAAAAAATGCTGAGTGGCTGATTTTTGTATATAATTCAATTGCTACTCAACTGCTACAAAGGCTGGAGTTTGCAAAGGAAATTCATGCACCTCTTGAGGGTTTCTGGCTCCAAGCCAGGTACTTCATCCTCCTGTCCATTCCTGCTTCTGCTTCTGTCGGTGATCAAAAGTCAATGGCTGACAGCCAATGACTCAGGACATGGCTACACCCATCCTGTGCTCATCAGCCACAGCACAACAGCAGCTTTTCAGAATAAATTTTATTTTCAGAATTTGTTTTTGAATATGAGGTTCACATTAAAGTTGATTTCAGCAGAGGAAAACCCTCCAGAAGAACCAAGAACTGCCTAGAGTTGAAATGCCATTATTTTTGACAAAATGGTTGAACAAATTTATACATAGTATATTGTACCTTCTATTACATGCATATATTATAATTATTCCTTTGATATAAATTTCTCTAATTTCTAATTCAAAAACAAAGAGCTTTTTTTTTTTAATCAAGTAAGCACTCTGATATTGGCATATGCAAAATCAAGCAGATCAACTCCACAAGAGCCTTTTCAGTGAGCCTGTACATTTCATAGTATATCATCAACACAGGTCTGTATCAGCCACAATGCACCACTGACTTCATGAACAGTTAAAACTTCTCAAACCACAAAACATCATTTGGTTCTGGACTACACTTGGTACTTGACTTGATAGAGAATCTGTAATTCCAGAAACTACAATCAAATAATCAGCTAGACAACACAGGCAACTAAGACATTTCAATTCTTCATACATCTTAAGTCTCACTAATAGCTGAAACCTTGTGCTTAAAATTTATGGCCTGGATCTTCTTGACACAGGTTGCTAAATTACTTCATATAGTGACAGCTTAAAAGGCACTCACTCGTGGAAGAAAACTAAAGTGAAGTAATGAAAATTGCAGGAGTTAAGTAATACAGAAATAAAATATTCAGTCATTTGGTTTAGTTACCAGTAACTAAAACATTACACATCTGAAGCACTTCATTTGTATCTCAGACAGCTCAAATGAAAATACATGACTAGTCTTGTGTCATACCCACCTCCATGCTGGAATGAGCTGGAATATCTCTGGCATCCTCAATTTCAATTCCAAAAGTTTTGTGCAAAAATTACATTCAACAAAAAACTCACTGGTAACTCACTGCTCCACTATTTGATCAAAGAACTTTCATAATCTTCAAATGATGAACACCACCTGTCTTAGAAAGCTCTCAAATCTCGTTAAGCCAGCCTTTGAGGCATACTGGTTAAAAAAACCCCAAAACCAGTCAGTGCTTCATGTTCTTTAAATAACTCCCTGACTGGTTTATCATTGTCATATGAACTAAACAAAAAGGTCTGGTCATGCCCCACTTTTAAAAAAAGACCTTTTGATCCTCTGTATTGTTCAGCCCTGAATCACAAGCTCTACACAGCATTTTCCAAACACTGTTTCTGTTACAAAGGGGATAGCTTACACTGAAAGACTGAAAATCATTTCTCATTAGAACCAGAAACCTGAGGAAGAAAGGTTATAAGCTTTTGTGAGCTTCATGTCTGTAGTCCACAAGCTTTGGGAAACAATTTTAAATCATAATGCAATAGCAGGCAGTACAAAAGCTTTCTCTTTTATATAATGCAATCAATAATGCAATTTCTTCCACCATAAATCTGTAAGCATAGCAGAAGCTAAGCTCTTATAATACCATTGAAACACCAAGTTAGTTCGCTGAAATTCTTTAAGCATCATAATGCATTAAAAAAAATTGCTGTTTGTTTAAATGACAGTTTTAAAAGCCTACATTTCCTGACATGCACTACTTTATTGAGACACCTCTATCAGGCTGCCTGCTCCACAAACCCCTGACCTGTGTGGCCCAGGAGCTGTGTGCTTAGACTTCTGTCAACAGACTGTTTGGAGAGCAGTGATCAGAGTTGTCCAGATCACATAAACAATCAGCAGCTCCTCTGGAGTCCCTTCAGCCCCGTCACAGGGGCAGCACTCAACACTGCAGCTACTTTGGTATCAGGGCAAGCTCAGGCTGGTAATTAGAAGTAAGCTTACACTACCCCTGCTTTTCCTGCTACACTTAGGGAAATGAATAGAGGCTTCAGTCTCACAGAAATCCAAGCTAGCTCTTTCCAAGCCCACGACAGATTCTCGAAAATGTTGAACAGAGAAAACAGAGCATCTGCCCATCTAAATTACTTCCACAACTGAACAGTTATATATGTTCAAAACAAACCAAGGGATGAATAAAAAATAATTATACTTACAAGCTTCCTCTTCTGGGGAGACTGAGCTCTTTCTAGAAGAAAAAACAAAAAATTTTGAGTTAATTTTACTTTTTATTATATATTACTGATTTATTTATCAATAAATGACTGAGGTGGAATGAATAAAGAGCTGGACATTTCCCAGCGCATGCTCAGTGTGGAACTGCACAGCTCTGCTGCTGCACATTCACAATGCACAGTCTGGGGTATGAAGGTTGCTCATTTTGCCTAAACAATCATTGCCTTTGGAGTTAAAAATCATAAGTACTCAACAGAGCAAACATAACTTTGAAATTCAAGCCTGAGCACAGATAAGGCAGTAATTAATTCTGTCCTACATACCTCATCAGCATCAGACCGAACCACTTCCAGAAGTGTGGAACGTGGTGTGCCTGCAGCTGCTGCAGTATGGGCTCACACTCTCACCAAGAGGAAGAATTAATGCCATAGAGTGCATTTGGGAGGTGATTTGGATTTGGTTTTTTTAAATATACACATTAGTTATGTTATGTATTATCATAAAAAATTCGAGGCCAAACACTATTTCCGATTTTTAGCAGCATTTTGCATTTCAGCAGCACAAGCAAAGGCAGACGGGGGATTTTTCCGTTTTTATTGCAGAAGAGAGCCCAGGGGCATCTCCAGGCGGGGACATTGCTGGACACGGCACATCCCTTGGCACTGCCCATCCCCAGCACTGTCCATGCCCGGCACTGCCCATCCCCTGGCTCTGTCCATCCCCTGGCATTGTCCATCCCCGGCACTGTCCCCTGTCCCCGCCTCGGGCACTGTCCATCCCCTGGCACTGCCCATCCCCGGCACTGCCCATCCCCTGGCACTGTCCATCCCCGGCACTGTCCATCCCCTGGCTCTGTCCCTCTGGCACTGTCCATCCCCTGGCATTGTCCATCCCCGGCACTGCCCATCCCCTGGCACGGTCCATCCCCGGCACTGTCCCCTGTCCGCAGTCCCCGGCCCCGCCCGGCTGCAGAGGCTGCACTCCCGCCGGACACCGCCAGGTGGCAGCCGCGGCCGCCGGCCCGGCCCCTGATTCTGGAGGTTTTCTCCTTAAAACATCGGCACGGGCCGCGCTCATCCCCGGCCGCTTCGCTTCGGCTGAGCACAGCAAGCACCAGCACGGCAAACACCAGCTGGATGTCAGGGTACTGATCTACGGGATGTGTTTTTCATCCCCTCTAAGAAAAAAAAAAATCAGTGTTTTCACTGAATATTGAAAAAAAAATCAATAGGAAAAAAAAATCAAATCCATAACACTGGTAAGGTAATCTCTTTTCCATCTTTAGCCACAGTGTTTGTGCTGACTGACATGACTAACAATGCTATTGACAGGCACTGACTGGTCTGATCAGTAACACATTGGATTTGGCTTGAAGTTTTTCAAAGATACCAAAAAGTTACAGCCACTAATAACAAATAAGTGAATAAATAACTCTCACATGCCATTATTCTTTCCAAGTATTAGTTCTCCATAATTTCAAATTTCATTACAGTTTAACAGTGCCGAGCAAATTCCATGTGTGAATTATCTCAAGGCTGACAGCTTACAGCATGGAGAAATAAATTCCTGTCGTCAGACAAACTTGTCAAGATCTAATCAAAACACTTCAAGTGCGTAAGATAATAAATCATTAGCATCTATAACAGGTTGTGTGGTTTATATTCTAAAAAAGGTATTTCTTCCACTCTCATTTGTTAGAAAGAATTAGTTTCCAACTGTGAAACCTATGTAGCAAGGACAGCTTTTGCTACTGCAAATGAATAAAAAAAACAGATAAAATATAGGGATTATATGTTATCCTGTTTCTTTAGATGTTTCTTTAGTGTGTTAGTTAGACATGCATATACATCTCTTTCGTCATATGAGCAGCTGTATTTAATTTATGCTTTTCAAAGAAGATGGCACCCCTTGGCAGAAGGCACTTTTCTATTCAAATGATGTATTTCTGTTGATTCCAACACAGTAAGTCCCTGGAATGTTTAGAATGTATGTATAAAACTCTGGAATTTCATAGTACTGGATGAAAAAGCAAAACAGTGACCTTTAAATCTAACTACCTTCTAGTTTTTGAACTTCTAGGGTTCATTTTTACAAGCTTTGCTCTAGTCATTAGAGCTGAAAAGTCATTTAAAGAGAGAACACTCCCTTGCAGCAGCATAGCTCTGGTAATTGTGACTTGTAATTACCAGACATACATCACAAGAAACATGGCCCAGGAACAGGAATGGACAAATCCTTTCCCGTACAGAACTCTTGCTTTACTCAAACAATACGACCTTTAATACTTCCTATAATGTAAGAAATTCAGGATAAAATCCACGCAAGGTTAGGAGGAGGACTGCCTGGGACTTTGTTCCTGAAAACATCCCTTGGAAACTGAGTTTCCAAATAAGGAAGGAACAATGTCCTGGCAGATGACATCTCAATGCAATTGAAATATTATCCTATCCATGCAGGAATTGTCTTCATTCTGCACCACCACCTTGACAAACACATTGCAACTGTGCAATCAATAGGCAGCAGTTCCCATTTAATACCGCTGTGGTCTTGACAACAAAGAGCACAATCAAAACAATCAATTTTTATACCTGTTGTTCCACTGTGCCTCAGTTCATGTTAGTCTTAAAATCCCCTTCACAAACCCTAACAGCCACACAGCCCACCATGTCCTGGCCTCTGCAGCACTTTCCCTGGCCTCTGGAGAAATGACAATGCATTATCCCAACTCTCTGCCCTTCTCTGCCTCTCCAGAGCCAGTAACAACCCCTAAAATCCCCCAAAATGGGCCAAGGTAAAAGCACCAGAGCTGGACATTACACAACCACGAGCAGTGTAATGATGAGATTTGCTTTCCCAGATCACCAGAGTTTGTGTGTGAAGAAGTTACACCCCAGAGAGAAAACGCCTGGGGATGGAAAGGAGGGAGCAGACTGCAGACAACTGCTGAACTATTTACTTTTTGAGGATGCCACTGCCAGGAGAACACTGCAGATCTCCAGGGGATCAAGGGGACAATGAAAATGCCCCCCAGAGATGGGGATACACTCGCAGGGTTGAGACTCAGCTGGGTCTTAAGACAGCTCAACACCTCAATGTGTGCAATGGGACCAAAGAGAGTTTGGATCTTATAATGACAGGGTGGTTTCAAACATATGGAGCAGCACTACAAAAGCAGTGATTCAATAATTATGAAAAATGTAAGTCCAACAGCATTCCATAAGCACCCTATAAAGACTAAAGTCTACTCAGAATCATACATAGTATCACTTATATAGAGATTAAATGTTTTAGTTAGTACATTATGAGGTAGGTGGTATGATTTAACTGGTTTCCACCCACACCACAAAGGAGTTTGGCATTACATTTCCATGTATCCTGAAAAAATAAATCACATTTTAAGAGGTGAGATAACTAATAAAAGAGTGCTGAGCTGTGATTCCTTGGTCTGAAACTATTTAAAGGGTGCAGTTGCAATCCTTTCAATATGCTAGTTTATCCTGAAGGACATTTTTCATTAAAGCCCACCCTTCTGACGAGAACAACACAGGAACCTGCAAGATTCCAAACTGCCCCTCCCAACAGCACATCTGCCTCCCTGAGCACTTGTGCTGCCAGCAGCTATATTTATATTACCATTATTACTCCAGCCAGCTCCATGCCACCTGCTCTCTAGGTCAACAATATAACCCTCCAAACAGAGGCTTACATTTATATTTGATTTATATGAAGTGCTAAATAGCATAAGAACACCATAAAATATTGGTGCACATTATTCACAAAGAACTTTCAGAAGTGGAAATAAAGAACTACTTTCACAGATCCTAAAAAATAAGGAGTGTATTAAATCTTGCAGTACCCAAATGACAAGAACAGACTGTTCTGAAAGTTAATTTTTTGTACCAGTTCCACATTTCAGGGCATAATTATTAAACATGCAACTTGATCTCTACAAGACAAAAGAAGCAGCAGATTTTCAGATGAGCAGTTAAAAAGGAACCTTGGGAAAGAAAATCAGCATCGCAGAATGTATAAAAAGCTGATTCGAATATCTGCCTTCAAAAGAGTTCCTTATATTTCCTTTTATCTTAAGTTCATCACCTCAATCATGAGGCTATAAAATCAGTTGGACACCACATCATGCTACAGAAGAGAACTCAATTCTCATTTTACATGCAGCAAAGAGGCTAAAGAGAAAAAATACCAGTCATTTGAAAGATCATTTTTGTTTGTAAAATACATTGTTTAATACATAGATACTGAAACATTTATTCAGTTTTTTTATATACAGAAACTGCTTCTGAAAACAGGAATGTTTCAAGCAGCAGGAAGAGTGCTGGCTTTTTGCATAGGTGTGTGCACACAATATGGAGAGGAAATAAAGTCTGGAAATCTATTTGTTCACTGACCTACAATACAGCCCACATCGTTCCAGCAGATCCGTTATGTTACAAAAGTGTGAAAAAACAGGAACCCATCACTCAAATTTGTCACTTTCTCTCAGTCTTGTAATTTGTCCTTGAATATGTATCTGCACATATGGCACAGACCCACAGGCAAAGTTGGATGCTGGAGCCTGCACTGATGGCAGCTTAAATGGAGTCCTTGCAAATTAAAATGAGAACCATCACCACACAGGATGTTCCATATTTTTGCCAGAGCAGACAGCATGATTCCTGAGATTGCTTTTGACCTTGGCTCCCTTGCAAGGTACTCACTATCATACCAGTTGGGACAATAGACAAATATTTTTACAGCTATAAGAGTAAATACATTTCAGTTAATAAGTTAATATTTCACAGATGATGAAATTCCACTGACAGTCAGTGACCTGGTACCATGCACTCTTGTTTTAATTTTTTTTCCTTTGCTGACTATGTTTGCTTTAGGGTATACTACCAACCAGCAGGGGATTAATTAAATCTCCCTCTATACATAACCATTTGCATTACAGAAATGATATAATGAGGGCTGGAATCTCCAATTCTGATGGAAAGTACAACCTGGCCGTGCAAGGACAAACTGTAATCCATCCATCAGATTAACAGGAAAGAATTTTTCATGGTGATTAAGAAAAAAAAAAAAATGCCCCATGCTAAGCTTTTCTTTCTGCTATCAGAATCTGTCAGGAAAAATAATTTCCTTCTTTTCACCATATCACTGTAAATGGTTATTAAAAACAGCACTTCTCAATTTCTCTGTCTAGAAATGATTACATCTGAACTTGTTTCCCAAACTCATCAGTGAAGAATTTTAAACAGCAACACTGAAACTGTATCTGTACTGAAGGTCAGATGAACCTATGGAATATGCTGCAGATATTTTCTGTAATTTACCGACTTTCTAGAAACTAAATTCAGGATCATACTGTTAGCTCATCTGCTTAGCTACAGAGATACTTAAAATACAGAAAACGAATATCCAGCTTCTTGCCAATACCATTCAAAATATTCAGAGGACATGGATTTAATTCCCAGACCTTTCTCTGCACTCTACTGAATTTATGTCTGCCGTCACACAAATTCTAAAATGCCATGAATAGCTCAGTCCCAGGGCATCCCCCCATATTCCCAGTGCCACACAAACTGCCTGGAACCACCCTTTCCTAAGAAATCTCACTTCATGGTGGCAAAGGGCCACAGCCTCCAGAAAAATGTGTGTGACACCAGAATAGTCCATAGTGTATCTGTTCACCCAGTGCTACCGTAAACATGCTACAAGTTCATAGCAAAATAAAGTTATTGTTTTGATTCATTTTCTACCTCAGCAGAAGCTGCATGACAATAAAAATACCACTTGCAACAAACATATAAAACCAAATGGGGAAAAAACTCTCAGCTGCTTAACTAACAGGCAGCCCTACTTCTCTAAATATTCAGTGTATATCAGTCTTTCGACCCACAGGTCACAAATCAGCCAATGATGCATTTCATGCTTTTAGATCTTCCAGTCTTTCTTTTCTCTTCAGCTTAGAAATCCCTTACTAGTCAGCAAAATAAAAAGCCTTTGGATTTATTTCAAACTGGAGTTACTGCAGAAGGAAATAAAGCTAAAAGCCCTTTAAACTTCAAGCAAAATTCTCAAACACAGCAAATTATTTTCCCTCCCCCACCAGCCCTTCTGAATGGGCAACAGAAACTTATTCTTTGGTGAGCAAAGCTAAGGATCCAGGTCACATCTGTGCATTAACTTGTCAAGAATATATGTGACCAGAAGCTTCCCACTAACCCTTCATATCACTTAACCTCAGGGCTTTCCATAAGATTATGGACTTTTGCTACTTGACCTAAAATAATTCCAGAATACATCTCAAAACAGGCAAGAATTCACACTTTCCTCAGAATATTTTCAGTGCCCACTCCCATGTGTATATATATATACACTATATCTATATGTATTTCAGTAAGCTGGAGTGTCTGCTCCATATTTTGTACATTACATCATGTTTTCCAGCCCAAAATACAACATTACACAGCGCACAGCATGGGCCACTGCTCATGGCAACAAACAGGACTGAGACCACACGTCATGGCTGGCAAATGGCAATAAAAACAAGGGATGCAAACCACATTCCCAAGGGATGAAGGGCCCAGCCCCAGGACAAGGCACAGCTTTTCCACAGCTCAGGGGGCACCCACAGCCCAGGGCAGGTGGCACCCACACGTCCTCAGCAGCCGTGAGTGACTGCAGTCCTGCAGCTCCATTTCCTCCACAGGATTCGTCCCTGTCTCTGTTTCTCAGGACCAGGAGCACAGGGTCATTCTGATTTCATGCCCTCAGCCAAGCAGAAGTCTCTTTCTTCCCATAATAAAGACAATTCCTAGATTTATATTCGATCCCAAGCTTTTCAGCTGTGGTTAAACAAAGAGTGGCCTCTGAAAATTAAGACAAGCTCTAAGAGCCCTGGCCACAATAGCAGGGGTACAGTAACTCAGCTGTTCAGTCCTTAGACATCAGCAAACTAATTTGCTATTAATTTGATTGCTTTCCTCAAGGCTAAAAAAATAAAACCAATCATAGAAGCAGCCCTCTTCAAGTACACTTACCAAACTTACTTTTAAATGTTACAGAGCACATAAGAGACAATGTTTTTAAGGTGCAATTTCATTAGCAGGAAAAAGGAAATTTAAATATTAGAGCTTGAATTTTGCACCCAGAGTCCTAGATGTGATGCAGAAGCATAGAAAAAAAAACAGCAGAGCAGAAGAAAAACTATGAATTTACTCTCCTAACAGACAATCCATAAATTGCAACAGCAGCAGCTCTGGAAGATCATTATGATGACTTATTCCCCAAATTAAACAACAGCAGCAACCCAAAATGTGTGTGTGTGTGTGTGTGTGTGTGTGTGTAGCAACAAAATAAAAAGTGAGACACATGGCAGTCCTCTGTAAATAAAAGGTAATACTTTAAAACCTGAGAAATAATGCCAATAATAAATGCTCCAAATCTTCCTTATATATTTTTGCACAAATTAGCCTAAAGGCAAAGGAATACTGAGAGTAATAAAGCACACAGCTTAGACAGCTCATTAATCTTTCTCATTACTTAATTCTAGTTTTACAAGGCCATGAAGCAGATTCCTGATGTGTGAAAGAGCCTGCCCAGCACTGAACACTCATCCCAAATAATGGGAGCAACTGTTCAAAATTCTCTTCCATTTTGCCAGACGGCGCCAGTTTCAGAAATTTAAGTCAAAAGGTCACATTCTGCAAAATTTTAGAAAATGCAGGGAAGAGTCTCATCTCAGAGCTGTACAGAACTCCAGCTGTAATGCTATTGTTAGAAACCACCCTTAAAATTACTCTGTCTTGACTTGCACCAAAAATTCCTTCAAGACTGGGCATGCAATGGTCACAAGGAAACAGTCACAGCTGCTAAAAATGCCAAGAGCATTACAAATAAACAAATCCAGTGTTATTCTCTCCCTTGTAGCTCATACTAATATTAATCTATGATTAAGTCAGTTGATATTTCTACTATACACACGTCTACTCCTTAAAATGTTGTTTCTAGACAAATTAACTGTCACCAAGGCTACCTGACAACCAATTTGATTCTTAAAACTCTTTAAATATCTCTTAAAACTGAATAACCAACCCCAACAAAAGGATTCCACAAGAACCTTTCTGGTTTATCCTACAAAAATCTATATAAAACAATGAGCATCTCATGAAAACTCCAGCCCTGGCTCATCAGCTCATATTCATTCAGTGCACTGTCAATACAGACCATGAACAAAAATCAAAGTTTGCCCCTAAAATTACATTGAGATACACTGGTATTATATTATATTAAAATAAATTGGACATTCTTCAATACCATAGTTGAACGAACAAAAGGCACATGGTCAGTTCAGAGTTAATGTCAGCAGCAGATCTCTCCCACCAGCCCAGTCTGTCAGGCTGGTTTCTCACTGACTCCCCAGTTGTGAAGTGTTTGAAAGCAAACAGGCAGAAATTAAATTTGGTGGTTGTTTTTGAGAGGCACTGCCCATGCCTGCACTTGCTTTGCCAATGTTAGGCTAAGGCTTGTGACACACTAACAGAATTTTATCTTTACAATTGTCTATTTCTCAATTAATTTAGACAAAAAGAAAAATGTGTCAGGCCAGTGCTGCCAGACAGCTGAACAGCTTGGGCAGCCCTAAAATATCACCAAGTTTCCTGACAGTAAAGCTCTGGGAGAAAGTCCCAGGGAAGAGAAATCTTTTAGCTCCTCAAAAACCTCAACAATAAAAGTGTCTCCCATCCCTCCTTAAAGCTGCATCAAATCCATTCCACATAGATATGGTAAAACACTCTCAGAAATTGAAAGCATAAGCAATCAGTTTTAAAGATATTTAGTAATTAGTCCTAAAAGGATTTCCAAGCAAATAAAGCTCCCTTGCCTTCATCTAGTTTATGACTGATAGCATCTGTAACCTCACGTGGCATCCATTAAGTTCAGTAGTTAATTACATCTGCTCTGACTGGACATTATTTACAGAACAAGCAGATGTAATTTTCCACTGCTCAGCTAAGCTACATGAGGCACTTCAGCCTACCCCTCTCAAATCACTGCTTCTCACAAAACCACGGAAGGAGGGACAGACAGGGTGCTCTGAGCGTTTCCTGCAAAGGAATAGTTACAGACATCAGCCACTTAATGAAGAAATCCACATGCTGAGCACCATGTGAAAACCTGGAATAATCAGAGCCAGACAGTATTTACACCTCTGTAAGCAAACAAGAGAATTTTAACTTCTCTTTCTGCCCTCAGAAGTGAATAGTCTCTGATATTGCTTATGCCTGCTGGGCTCCACACTGGAGCACAAACCCTTGACAAAAGTGATGAAAGAAAGGGCTCTGTTGCTTCATTCCTCAAAAATAAATAATTTTTTCACCAAAAGCAAAAGCCACAGTTATTTGACATTTACACATATTATCTGTATGGGAAGAATATTCACCCCCTGGATATATAAGGTGGTTACACATCTAGCATGACTCATTTCAGTTATAACACAAAGCCTTTATACCACAACTTTTTATTATTAGTTCTGAAAAACAATCATTTCAGTGAAAACCAAACATTAAATTGGAACATGCTTTCCTATCATCTTTCATGCATACTTTCAAACTTCTTGGTGGGGCTTTTTCTGCTTAGGCATATTTAAATTAATCATAAAGAAAAAAAATATATTAGAAAAAAGTAATTAAATTGTCCTCTCCATTTCAGTGAGACAGAACTGTAATAACCACCAACTGAACTCTAATTTTAAAATCACAATCTTATATTAACTTCAAGGGTTCAACAGTGTGACAATGCTCTAAGATGGAATATAAAATAAGAAACTGCAAAGTGGTTCTAGGCCAAGCTCAGCATTCATTTACAGATCAAACCCAATGTAGGGAAAGTTTTCTACTCGTGTAGGTAAGAACAACTGCAGGCTTAGAAGAGACAGAACATATCTCACAAAAGCAGCATTTATTGCTTTCAAAATGAAAGACAGGTGAGCTGGGAACCACAGACACTGACCAACCTCATCCCTGGGCATATTTTTAAATAACCACATCCAACTCTGTCCTACAGTTACATCATAAATTCTGCAAATGTCAAGAGAACTGAAGTTTTTGGATCACTCAGATTTCTCCTATGAAAAAGCATGGGATACATTTAAGCATCTTTTACAGATTTATTTATGAACAACCCTACATTTAATATAGTTGGATAATTCAGGTTTACTCAGTGCCAAGAGATCTGTTTCAGAGTAAAGGAAAATTCATCCCCAATTAAAGCAGTGGTAAAATCCAGGCACTCACTCCCAAAGCACAGATTTGAGAAAGTGCAGACTGTGCCTAATGACTTTTAGCTCTGATGGGCGATTACTGTGCTCTGTAATGGGCTGACAGAAACAGCTGATTCTATTACAAGGACATGTTCTGGCAAGGATTCTCTTTCTGTTGCATTTAAATTATAAATATGGACTCTCCTAAAAATATCAAGACAAAAGATACAAATCAATATCTAAAACTTCTGCCTTCTGTCCTTTACCATACTTCAAATTAGAACAAGCACTGACTTCGTCACCAGGAAAAGCCTTGCAGGTACTGAGGACTGTCTGCACTGCAATTTCTCTGCTGTGCATTCCTCTTCATCCTCCACTCTTTTTAGAAGAAACTGCAAGGGTTTTTTTAATTTAGCTGTTGGCTTCAAAGTGAGGTTTTAAGGTATATTCCTGTTTGCATTTATGGGTACAGAAAAAATTTCCTAAGACTTCGCAGTACCTGAAAATTCATCACCAATTGTCACTGAACAGTCTCTTTCTTCAAAGAGGATTTAGGAAGGGGCTTTTCCTCAACTTGACAGGTCTCAAAACCACAAGTCTAATCAATGGCCTTGTTCACACTTTCAGGTTGAATTCAATGCATGATTAAAGCATTCAGTTCAGAATAGCTTCTGGGGAGCCAAAAAGTCTTTAATACAATGTTTTTAACTCATGTCTGTAATGTACTGTAGGAGAACTTGAATACCAGAACCAAATCCTCTGATACATATTTCATAAAAGCCACAAAAAAAGCTACTCATACTGGAAAGAAAAAGCAGCATGGAAACTACAAACTATCTAACAGGCAAAAAGCTTCAGTACATCGAAGCATTTAAGTACAAATGGTCTATACCTGTGCACAAGCTTTCCCACTGCTGTTTTTGAAGTTTTGTTGTAATTTTCTTTTGTCTATCCCACCTCACTAACAATCAGCCCAAACTCAACAGCTGTTTTCAGAGTAGAAGTTACAATTTTGATGTGCTGCTATGTACATTAGAGGACATCCTACACAAAGAATGTTTGCTGTGGACAATAAAGCAATTCTTATTGATAACTAATGGGAAAAAAAGCCTTATGAGATTTTTCACTGAACTTGTTACATTTTTGTTTGAGAGGGACCAAACTTCAAAGAAATAACAAAAAAATGGAAGTTTAGGGACCATCTGTGAAGAACTAACCTAAATAGCTTTGAAAGAATGACTCAAGGTTTCATTTCCTGATAGCAACCATCTACCCATGCTCCTTGGTATGATAAGTTATCTTCTTCATCAAGAAAATTCTTGGTTTATTTCCCTTAGCTGTTTAACTCCTTAATCCCTATTTCCACAATGTTTTCTCTCAGGCAGTGCTGTCACAATCTGTCCTGGTGCTCCCAAATTCCCACAACAGAAGTGCAACTTCAGCAGCCAGAACAAAGGATTAGTAAAAGCATTAAAGTGATCCTGTAGAATCATTCAGTGCATACACAAAATTGAATTAATTTCATTAATTCACCTCCAAATTTAAATTCTGTGATAACTGATAATTTTCATTTCAATAAAACAGTTTAGAAACTGATAAAATAGTTCCAATGTGATCTGACTGGAACAGGCTGAAAGCTCTTTTAACATGTTTCACTTTTCAGTTTCTCACAAAGTAAAAAGCACAGCAAAGAAAAGGTAAGATGGCGATTCCCACTTAAATTCCAATTTAAATCCTATTCCTGGAGCTGAAACGTTGCTCCAAATTCACCACTGTATTTTAAGCATTTCAGTTCAACCAGGAGGAAAAAAACTTTGGAGATTTAAAGATTTATTAGATTTATTTTTTTAATGCAAATTTTGTACTTGTCAAATTCAGAATTTTAACACCAGGAAGCAAACCCACCATCTACTCAAGGAATTACACATGACTGGCTATAGGGGGATTTCTCTAACACACACACACCCAAAACAAACCCAGTGCAATCCCTGGGGTTAGTCCAGATTTACATATGTGCTAAGTGACAATTTAGACTTAGCATCTCAAATGATCTTTCCTCACTTACATGATTAAAAAAAAAAAAGGTGTGTCACAGGTACCACTTTATTTTCACTGTTTTTAATTCCACAGTAGCTTCTTAAATAATGAATATTTCTCTTCTGCCCATCACTTACTTTTATAGGAGCATTTATCTTTCAAACAAATTTAAAAGTCAGGTTAGTGTTTATTTAAGAAAAATCCTAGGATGGTTCACCTGGACACAAGAACTACCAGAGACTGGGCAACAAAAACATTTAAAAGCAGTTTTTCAGATGTAGTGAGCCTGGTGTCTTACTAGGTGAGCCCCTGGGAAAGTCTATTGCTTTGTTAACATGGTGTTGGGTTATTTTTCAGAAGAAGGAAAAGCAACTCAAGTCATATTCCCTCCCCCACCTCAAAGAAGCTGCCCAGCATTTATGTCCAGAGTGCTTAAATTGTTATGTACATGCTCCTTAAAAAAAAAAAAATCAATAGACATTATGCCTACTCACCTAAAAATCAATAGACATTATAGATTAATAAAATATTCTTTTCATTTTCCCATTTTCATTTTATTCTAATTGAATATTTATAGCCTCTCTACCCAAGTTTAACATTAAATGCAAATGGATAGAGAGCATTTAAATGTGTACAGGTTCTAGGAAGCAGAATCTGTACTGTTATACAAACTTTAAAGAATTGCTTGTAAAATTACCATACTGAGGAGAGCAAAACCTTATCTTCAGTCTTAATAATTCAAGTTTTCCTAATTTCAGTGTACTTAAACAGCATTCCACTGTTCAGACCTAGAAACTATTAAAGCAAATGACTGACCAAAAAATAGTATTTTCAAAATAATATTGGAACCACACTACACAAATGTCCATTCATTTCAATGGAAAAGGTGGGAAATTCGGTTCATTGTAGAGTCTGAAAATCTCCATTTATGGTTTCCTTCATGCCTAGAAGGTTTTTGCTTCACAGATTCAGGTATTGCTATCACAGCAAATAAGTCTCTGGAGCCTGGGAAAGGCAGAGAGCAAAAAACGGGCTCAAAAAGCCAACAGGCAAATAAACAATATAATAGCAAGATACAGGAAAGGGAAATGAATCTGGCTACAATGCCAGGGAGCTACCATGTGCAGTACTGCATAAAGCAAAGCAGAACTTACAAGTGCTTCTACATGAATTCTAGAAGCCTGGAAAATAAAACAAAAGTATATTTGGTATCAAACAGCCACCTCTGTAACAGGCATCCCACACACCTGCCCACAGGAGGATAATCTGTGGGATAGCGCTGTCAGTATTTACTGATCAGGATTGATGGATTAAGCTGTGGGAGCAGGGAAGATGCTCTGTGGATGAAATTTACCAGGATAAAAATATTACAGAAGAAATGCATCACAGAATCCCTTTGGGCAGGAAACCCAGCCTGTAAGAGCCAAAAATACAGTTCCAGGGCTGTGCTACCAATTCTCAGTTCAAGGCAATGGCAACAATCAGGAAACATTAAATAAGATCAGGGAAGCTGCAAAATTAGAACAAGTCACAACAATGGAAGTTTTCAATCTGGGCCAGTGCTTCACCAGGATAACAAAAGAGCAGTCTGATCTCTAAAAAAGATGCTGTTTTGGGTTTGTCCTCTGCCTTCTACATTGCTTTTTAGTGCCCACAGCATGACTCTGTCTTGACTGGGGTGCAGTGTTCCTCCCGGGCAGAAGCCTTTGATCCCAAAGAGGTGATCAGTTCCCATCACACCTAATTCCTCCTTTTTACTCCTTTATGTTGTCCACACATGTGGTCTACTAATCTCTTGTCTACAGATTCTCACACACAGAACTGGCAGGTATTCCAGAGAATGTTATCACAGAAATCTTGTATTTCAGCAACCTCGAGTTACCCTGGAAGCCTCCCTCCCTGAACCTCCCACACAGAACCTGAGCTAGCTGCATTTATTCACAGAATCACCCACTATCACAGCTTTCCCTTATCCCTGGGGACATCATCTCTGCTGCAGGAGCCTCCTCAGACCAGAAGGATGCAATGGTGGAAGGTGGATCTTGTCTAAAAGGTCAGGTCCACCCTCAGCAGCAGCGCAGTGGGGCTGCCCCTGTGGTGTCCCTGCAGGTCTCACCTCTGAGACTCTCTACCAGGTTTGCCCAGTTCAGGCACTTTAAGAGCAAACCTGTGCTCTCAGTGCTGAGAGCTCCCTGAACCACACACCCAAACACACTGAAGATCTGCTCCATCCTGTGAGCTGCATTCTCTGCAAAAACTGGAGAAGCCTTCACTGAGACACCAGATTTCTACCTGTCTCTTATGTTTAACAGTGTGTAAGGTACTAGAACTTAATGCTAATTAAGCTTCTCCTTCAAGTAGTAATTAAACTTACTCTCCTCCCAATCTATTCTACTTTTTTTAAGTAAATTAAACATAGGTGAGATCTATCCAAGAGCAAGTTCAGTTTTTTGAGTTTATGGGCTTCTTCTTAAATGCTGACTTGAGGCATTCTCTCTTTGCTGATGACAGCCACCCTTTTCATTGTCCCCTGTTCTACATACAAGTTAGAAATTTCTTTTCCTTTCACTCCTGCATCTTTGAACACATTGGGCATTCTCAGTATCCCAGATGATCAGGCAGACAGCTGGCTAATGTTGAGGAGGGTCAAAAAAACTTACAGAACTAAAAAAAAAACCCAAACAACTAATGCAAAGTTCCAAAGTGTGTTGTTATTTTATTACTGCAAAATGTTAGAAATTTGAGATTTGAGTTTTCCATTTAGATTGAGTTTTCCTAACTTAATTCCAGATTACACTGCAATAGCAGATACTGCACAGAACCAAATGTGGGTTTCCTGTAAATCCTGGCAGTGTGAGGAATTTTTCAGGCAAGAGGGCCAGAATCAGATATACACAACTCACTCCTCACCCACCCACATACAGCCAAATTAGAACTAATTTGAAAAAGGACAGAGGACAAACTGTGAAGACAATGGACAGCTTTAATTGGGGAATGAAAGGCAAACAGGCTGCTAGGCAGCATCAGGAACAAGATGGAACATAATATGGAAATTATTATAATGGCATTAGCTCAATCAGAAGCACATCAGCAGCTATGATGCCATGTCTGGTTCTGGGCACATTGTTCACAAAGAAAAATGCCAGACTCCTGGACAAGACAGCTTGCTACTATTACTGAAATTCATTTTCCTATGGAATACATACTTGAGCCTAAAGCTAGAAAAAACCCTCCAACCACTACTGAACAGGTTTTCATCAGAAAGGAAATAACTTTTCTTTCTAGCCAAAGGAGAAGTATCTTCAAACACCTGCAGTGTGACAGTATATCCATATGATTATGCCTTCCACAGCTCAGCAAGGAGAGCCTCCAGTCTATCTAAAATGAATATTCAAGTGCTGGCAGCCATCATTTCAGCACAAGAAGTCTCTGGCTGCAGTGAGGACAATCTCATGGATTAATTGAGGGAAGAATTCTCACAGAAGGAAAGCTACTCAAAACAAAGGACAATGCTGGCACAAGAAATGATGCATACAAATAGGTGTGTTTCCATTTCCATACAAATGGAAACTAAAAGTTTCTGATTTTCAGAAGGCTATGCTTGTAAAATAGTAGCAATGAAGTACTTAAATTCTTTAAGTACTAAAGAGGTACAATTGGACAATATATATACATTATTTCATACACACGATTTCTATGAATACACAGACACAAATAAATTGTATTTTCCTGGGATAAATGGAAAGCTCCCACATTTTCTTTTGTATATATACAAACTTCAAAGACACCACAAAAGGAAATTTTGCTCCGATGCTCCACAGATAACAGCATTATTTCCAACACCACCTTTTACAACTGAATTCTTTCTTTGGAAAACAAAAGGCTTGAAAGCCACAGGTTTCTGGAATGCATTTTCTACATGTGTAATTTATGGAGGCATTCAAAAATAGCCTACAATATATATAGCAGGCAAACTGTGAGAGCTTAGGGCAAGAGGAATTTTCCTAATCTGCTTAAGCACAGGATTTTTTTAGTGGCAACATGGCTGCTGCTCTGTGCCTGTGTCTCCCTGTCCTAAGCCTGTTTGCTTTCTGTTTTCTGTTTAGTTTGATTCTCTGGGGGGGCTTAATTGTTTTTTGCTTTTTTGTCTTCATGGTAGGATCCCTTTATTATCTGATTTTACGGCTGCCATTGCCATTTTCTGTGGGAGCACTTTTCTGTTTGTTTTATGGCCCACCTTCAGTGAATCCTCTTTAGTACAATCAACCTTTTTGGCTTTTTACTCCACTCCATTATTCTACTGCACTGCAGTTTACTTCTGAGGGATTTGCTGCAAGACTCTCAGCCCCAATTTCCAGCAAATGAGGACTACAGAGGGATCCATCTGCTGCTGATACACAGAAGTCTCAGCGGAAATACTTCTTATGCCACAAATGTGTCATTTGGGATGGATGGAGCTACATCACCACATCTTTTCACAAGAGGATGCACTCCAGGAATAGGAATCAAACTCCTGAAGACACTGTGGATCAGGATTTCTTCCAGGAGAAGGAAGAGCTACCAAGAATTCAAAGGCTTTGTCATTTGACTGCCATTCCACCAGCAACTATTAAGAGCTGTTACTTCAGGTTTTTGCATCTCTATCACTGAGGTTTTCACCGCTGAAAAAGTAATTAGCACCTTTATGTTAATCAGTGAGAATATTTACTTGAATTTTGACTTGGTTGTTAAATTTCATACTGCACATACTTATAATATGGACTTTGGAATTACACTGCTTGGTTAATCTCCAGCATTAATGCTGCAACAGGAGGAGAGTGACAGGTCTCTCCTGAACAGCTTCTGGAGATGAAGATGCAATCTTTCTTAACTGAGAAAGGATTATTTCAGATCTAACTCAGATTGCTGGCAGTGTTGGTAATGCATCAGCATCTTGTATTCTGTGCAAAAATTAAAATTATAATTCTCTGTACTTTGGAGAAAGTTCTACTGTGTCCAGTATTAGGGGACAACAGGAGCTAATGTGCTTTTCTTTTAGCATTAGCTTGTTATTATGTCTTGTGCATCAGAATGCAGCCTCCCATGCCCAAAAATCAATTTCTTGTACAATTATGTCTTTTCTCTATTGAAAGTTCAAATTGTTTTTAGCAAGTGATCATATTTAATATTTTGTTGTTAGTGAAGTTTTAATCTCTTCCCTGCAAGCTGGTTTTATTATTGCAACCTCAGTGCATACTGGCTGCCCTTAAATATTGCAATTGAGTTTTTTCCATTGTTTCATGACTGTCCTTGAGGAACAGCATAAATGGTCTTATTTCTCAGTTAATTCTCAAACTGTCTGCAAACCAGGCCGTGGTTAAATGCCTGGAGCTGCCCAGGTAAGGACAAGACACAAAGACACAAAGCTGATGCAGTAGGTGGCCACGTGCACAGCTGCAAGTCCATTAAAAGCCTTACTCACATTATCTTAATTAACTTTCTTAACACTTGCCTGCCCTGGAGAATTCATCTGAAGTTAAAAGCTGACTTGTGTTTCTATTTGGACTCCAAAATTGTGATTATGTTATGTTTTAATTTGAAGCTCCATGAAACTGACAGCTTTGTCTTTGAACGCTTGAGATCAAAATAGTACAGATGAATTTTTACCAGTAACAAAAAACAGGAGACCTTATTCACATTAGCAACATTAGCACTTTTCTTGTAGTGTTAGTACTAATGTTTGTATTTTTCTCATTGAGCTAATACTGCATATTTTCCCCTTATCATAGTGTTGCTTTGTAAGTTGTCAGTCCTGTGGCATTAGGTATTTTGTAGGATAAGTGTTCTATTTCTTATTTGATACTCATATTTTTACTTTAAGATTTTCATGAGCTGATCTCCATGTTATGATTTTTTATTTCTGCAAGACGACTCATACAGCTATTACATGAGTTCTTTAAGGAATTATGATTCACATTCTGATATCTCTTACACTATTTAACGTGTGTCAAAATAAATAGTAGAAAAATCCTTTTTAATGCAAAAGAATATCTGCATGGATATTGCACAAATCTTTATCAACTGAAATACTATTTGAAGATTTCCATTCCAAAGCAATTACCACTCCTGCAGAAGAAAGCAGCTGATGAAACAGGGGGCAGAAAAGATCAGTACTTAATCCATTATCACATCCCAGTAATGCTAATCTAGGTGTAAGATTAATTTGGACTTCAAACATATTAAAGCAGCAAAATAAGATTTGCTTCCAGGAATGTTCAAAAGACAGTATATCCATATGATTAGATTCAACATTTAGTGCAACCTTTCGTCCATAATATGAATTTGAAACCAACTCAGACGTTTAGTAAAAGATAATAGAAATAGATGATGTATGGAACCACTTACAGGACCCAAACATGGATTTTAATATGAGAAACAGAAGTTAATGAGATCGTCTTCTCTGACAGAGCAATTAAAACACAAGAAGCATATTTCCAGAGCAATCCTTTCAGCATTTCTCTCATGGAAACTTACTCAATTATTTGGATGTAGCATTTTGTTGGTTTCTACCTATGAAGTTTCTATTCTTTTTAATTCTGTGTTTTTCCCTAAGAACTTGACAGTTACTTGATAAATCAATTTTTAAAACATTTGGTTTAGCCTGCCTGACCTTAGAAGTTGGGGTACTATTTCTAAAGTAATTTTTTCCAAAGACAAAAATTCAATAACCTCCCAGTTTACTTCACAGCAGCAATGGTGAATAACCTCTAAGCATCTTACTACTGTTAAATCTAAAGCTTCTACTTTTTCATTTTTGTTTCCATGACTTTGATTTCTGTTAAATTTACAAAGGCAAACAACTCTTAGCAGGTTGACAGGTATCTCTTTTTACTTGGGATTTCAACTGCTCAGTTTACCTGCCACTGACTCAAGAACTCATTTCACTGTAACAAGAATTAACATTGTGCATAAAGATTCACATGGGAAGGCACGGGAAGGCTCTGGACCTTCTGGGTTCTTACCATTCCCACAGCCTGGCATTTGGATTTCATCCTCCTGCTTCCCTAATTTCCTGTTAACCTCACAAAGTTCTCAATCAGCCAAAACACAAGCTCAAATATCGACTTGTCTTTTACTAAGAGCTCCATGTGTCCCCTGTGCTGGGGACTCCAGAGCTTGACACAGAACTCCAGGTGGGTCTCACCAGACACAGCAGAGGGGAAGAATTCCCCCCTTCCCCTGCTGCCCACAGTGCTTTGGATGCAGCCCAGGACACATTTCACATCATGGGCTGGGAGTGCCCATGGGTGGGGCATGTCCAGCCTCTCCCCACAGCATCCCCAGCTCCTTCTGGGCAGGGCTGCTCTGCATCTGTTACGTCCCAGCCTGGATCTGTGGCTGGGACTGCCCCAACACGTGTGCAGGACCTGGCACTTGGCCTTGGTGACCTTCATGAGGCTCTCACAGAACATTTCTGACACATTGCCAGGTCCCTCTGAATGGCATCACTTCCCCTCAGCGTGTCACCCACTCCACTCAGCGTGGTGACACCAGCAAATGTGCTGAGGGTGCCCAAATCCAACATCACCAACAAAGCTGTTAAACAGGGTCAGCCCCAACTGAGCAAACCCCTCGTCACCGGTCCCCACTTGGACATCAAGCATTGACCACAAATCTGAGTGCAACTTCTACTTCAACTTTCATTTTTCTCACATTACCTCATTTTTAATTAGGAAAGATTTCCTCTGAATTTTATTTAATATTTTAACCTTTAAAAACTAATATCCTGCTCAAATGTAATGAATGTTTATCTCTACCTTATTGCTCTCTCTCTCTCTCTTATTGCATTTTATGATCTTTACAGCTACTTTGACTCCTTTGGCTACATTTTTTAAGCATAAATCTTCAAAATGGCCTTAGTTTGGAAAAATCTTTATTCAAGCAATTAAGTACATTTTTTTATTACAACTACTACTTCAATTATATTTACAAATTTTTTTTGTCTTCATAATCAGTTTTTGTTTTCAGTTTCATTATGGTTTTCTTGCTGCTATGGAGCAGTTTAGAGCTACACAAATAACAAATGGTAGCTTCAGAGGGGAAAAAAAGAGGGCTGATTATTGAACAGTAAAGTGAGTGTTATTTCAAACAGATAAAAAATAGATACCTTGCATGGTTGAAAGACTGAGAGCAGAAACAGGATTTTAAGAGAGGCATGTTAGGTAAAAGCCTATAATATTGCTCAAGCTGTTCCAAAATACAGTGCTTAAAACCAATTTCTAGCCATAACAACTATCAATCATGATCTGTTACACTAATAATAGGATTGTATTCTAGTTTTGCTTTTTTAAAATTGGCATACACCCAAGATGAAAAGTGGCAAAGAGGTTTTTCTCCCCTGCCTTTGTGTAGTACAATATACTCCTAAGTCTGCTTGCCACACAAATATTAAAGAGGAATTCCCTTTGTTTTGTGTTCTGTCAGAACTAACTCAGTATCCCAAACTCAGTGCTTGCAGCTTTCACATATATTTGGTTCACCCATCCTTCCCTGTCCTAACCACAGCCTGTTCCACACAAGACCAATGTAAATTTATGCCTCTCATTGGCTCCTGAAAACAAACAGCATTTGTTAATTTCTTTTTTTTATAAAGTTAACAAAAGCCAAATCAACCATTCCCATAAGAGCCTTCAGCAAAGACCCAAAAACCCAGCCCAGGTACAAAGGTGGCCTCTTTTTATTTCTACAGCTAAGTATCTTGCTGGCTTGATTTTTTGGGTTTTATTTTGGTTCTTTTCCAAGAGAGCAGGGGGCTCTTGAAATACCAACAGGAATCATTTTAATGCTTTCTGAAATCTGCCTTCTAGGAGTTTAGAAGTACTAATTCCTCACCAAGAGTATTTGGGGAGAAACCAAGGTTGCCAGCTGGGGAAAAAAAAGGCAACCATTCCATTTCAAACATCCCCTCTGCTCTAAAGTGGTCAGGTTTCATTTGCACAATGCACCCTGCTGACGTTAATTTAGCAGCCCTCTAATCAAGCTCACTTCCTGAAAGAAAAGCAGAGAATACTGAAATGATGGTTGTTAAACTCCAAAGTTTTCAGAAAACAGAAGGAACTCAACTATAAAACCCCCTTTTGAGTCCCATTATAGAATATGCACAGTTCTGTCTGACTTCACCTGTGGAACAAGTGGGATCTGGAAGAAGGATCTGCACTGTGGCATAAATGACGAGTAATGAGGGGAGGCAAAGCCTCTTGTGACAAGGCTTCAATTTGCCTACAACGCAGAAATTTTTTAAGTCCAAAACCAAAAATGAATAGTTGTTTCTTGAAACACTCATTTTCACCTGATATCAGTCATGAGCACATAAAGAGACCCAAGACACCAACACAGGAGTGCTTTGTTTTCAGTATCAGGGTCTATGTCAAGGGTATTTAAAGCCATCTCACTACAGGATAAACTAGGTCACCTGAGGATTAAGGGGTAAATGAATGAAAGCCATACACCAGTCCCTCAAATAGTAAGATAATACAGCTCTTTCTGGTTGAAAGGTGAAGTTAGTAAAACCCTTTGGTAGCATTATATTGTCTGCCAAAAAACACAAATAGTAATCACTTCATCCAGTAATTCTCCTGTTAAAGACCAAGAGAACTACTGCCTCCCAGATAGAACTCACATGCCACAGTGACCAGCCTGACCTTCTCTGAAGTCACTGCAGCTTTACCACAAATGCTTTTTTACTTGATATTTTTTTTAAAGAGAAAAAATATCTTTATCTAGTGCTACACAAGGATGAAGTTATTTCTGCAAGTAATACAAGGCAAGATCTACCCCAAACCCCTCTCATTCCACTGCCTTCAATTCTATGCAAGTTATGCAAGGGATTGCTTTAAAAAAATTGGTCTTTTCAAGAAGTGTGAGTTAAGTACATGGAAAATTGGCAACTCACAGCAGCAGCATGTAAGGACCTCTACCCGCTCTCCCCCATTTAGATATGTACCTGGATTTTTCACCTGGCTACACTCACCTCCCCACCACTATCAAAGAGAAGGGACTCTGTTAGAGCACCATTTTTAGGTAACAGGTTTCCCCAAGATTGCTGCAATCCATACAGCCAGGCAAGGTACAAACTATTTCTCTTGATTCATGGTAAATCAATATTATGTTCCCAGCACCACACAACTAAATTACACCTATTGCATCTGCTGCTGAAAGCTGTATGTAAGGGCATGGTTTTTCTTTAGTATTTCATTTTTATCAGTCCCAATGGTACTACATTGGATTCTATGTTGTATTATGCCTTAACAAAAATGATTTTACTACATCACTCCATCATCTGTCTAAACTTAATCAAGCACAACATTGCTTTCTGAAGGTCTCCAGTAGTCTCATGTCCCTGAGGGGCTTTCTTCATGGTAGCCACTTTGGAAGAAAAATATCAGCTTGGCACTGTCAAACTCTCAAAATTTACAAGCAGGCAGTCACCACACAGCAAAACTATCCCAGATTATAAAATTGTTTTTAAAAAACTTCAATGTTTGCCCATTTCAGTACAAGAAGTTTTGGGTGCTATTTCATAAATAATGTTTTGAGACAAAGTGCAACAGAACTGCCAGGTTTAAACTTGGTCCACAGAGTTTTAAGGAAGGGCCTACCAAAACAGTCAACAAGCCCAGAACAGGAAGCTGCCTGACATTCACATTTGAAAGAGGAAAAGATAAAAGCTAGGAAAACAAACAGTAAATGACTGGGGACCATTAGAGAGAATAAACTGTCAGCCCACAGCCTTTGCAATCTGAAATCAATCTCAAATGTAAAATCACTCATGTCCCTGTTTAAGTCACCTCCAATCTTTTTCTTGCCCATAGCTCACCACAATCCATTCCTCTTTCCTCTTTCAGCCTTCAAATTTATCCCCATTGTTTAGGTGTTTTAAGATCCTAATTGCCTCCCAACAGGCACCTCACAATTTGCCCCCCCAGGGGATCTCTCTACCAGTCAGCACACATTCTTCCACCTTAGCCAAACTGTTCACTGTAATTATGAAAAATAAGGCAAACAATGCACATTTTTAAAAGGAGATCACTACATACACCTAAGGGGAAAAAACAGTGTAGTACTGGAAGCACTCAGAAACACTCTCAGGGCCACAGATCTGCTGGGAAGTGCTGGCCATGGGCTTGGCTCGCTCCATTTCAGACCATGGAGTCACCCCCAGCAGAACAAACCACAGCTCATGGACCAGTGGAGCAGAAAGGGCCTTTTTCACAGAATATACACCAACCTACCCCAGTGACATCTGATAGCATTTCTTTTTTTTGGCTGGCAGTACAAGTGACATTTATTAGCCTATGCTGATGTAAAACAAGTGATAAATGTCAGAGGCAATTAATATTTTCATCTTTTGAGGAAAGTAATTTAAAAGTAATTATATCAGGTTACAGTTGTTTAAGCTGTGCCATACAATAGGTAATATTTATATTCATCCTCATTCCAAACATGATTTTATCACACTAATACCCAAGAGCATTTTGAAAAAGAAACCTTTGGCTACAAAAGCATCTGTTGTGCTTCAACAATTTGATTTAAAGGGAGCATTGCTATTAGCAAAATGAGTCATTTATAGAATTGACCAGGTAAAAACAAAGCTGAACCACTTTCCATGCAGAGAATGTATCCACAGATGATGTGCTGATAACTTCAAAGTCAGGTTTCAAAGATCTCTATATATACCTCATCTCTGAAAATGAACTATAAATGCCATTATCTATTTAAGAAATTCATTCAAAGGACAGCAATGACATCTATCAGGAAGCATTCTGCATAGAAAGTGGAAGAGTTAAACCCTTAATTCACTATATTATGACATGCCTGCAGTGCAGCACTTCACCCAAAGCCCCACAGCAGAAAACACATGGGGATGCATGGAAAAATGGCCCTAATTACCTCCACACATATCAATAAAATTGATATTGGAGAACAGCTATGGACAGTAAGGCTGAATGTTAGAATAAAGACAATCAAAATCTGAAACAAACACTTTTTACTGGATCTCATTCTTGATCCTTGAAACAAAAGAAACTTCAAGGTTTAATCACACAGAAGCATTTATGTAAAATGTCATGTATTATATATTTCTACTACAGTATACAATAATTGAATTCAAGCTGAAATTAGCTTTCTAACATGGAATAGAATTTCACACTGTGAATCACAAAACTAGAAAGTGTGATTCATAGCAAATCTTTAAATAGAGATGATGATTCCAAAGCTCATAAGCCAAGTTTAAGGAACTCTGCTGCATTATTTACAGTACAAACCCAATGTTTTCACAAGATATGAGTAAAGTGAAAATTCATATTTCTGAAGCATACCTGCTTACATTAAACCTAGCCTAGCAAATAATTTTCATACCACTTGAATTTACTGTAGTTTTAGGTGGCAAGTTTTATTTTGTTTAGCAATTCTTTTGAATGTCACAGATAGCCAGGCCAGAAGTCACACAACTAAGAAAAACCTTTAACAACTAGAAACAGGAAAATTCAGTGAGCAAAATTTAATAAATATTAAGTCCACCTCCACCAAAGCCAACTCCATGTCCTCAATTACTGAACGACTATGTAAACTTTAAACATTTTGTGAAAAAGAAAGAGAGAAAGAGCTGCTAAACTATAGTCACAGATTGGAAAATTCAGAATACATCCACACAATTGAAAACAAACTACAGGGAATACCTGACCCAATCTGGATGCCAAGAGTAAAACAGTTGCATTTGCACACTGCTCTGGTGGGCAAAACCACTCTGCTATTCATGTAGCTGCTGAATAAAGCAATCCAGCTTCTTGCCTCTCATTGTTGTGCTAAGAATGCACATCAAAAAGTCTTGGGTATTCATTTCTTTTAAAAAAATCTTAAGATTTAATATCAGCTCCTTCAGAGAATAACACTGAAACACTTTGGAGTCCACAAATTACTTCATGTTTTTAATAGCAGCTCCTAGAAATTCAAGAATCACCAACCCTGAAAAGCCTATCCTGTCTTGATCTCAGAAATTATAAAATCCCATACCTTCTACAGGTCAGATAAATACTAATGGCTTGGGTAAAGCAATTTAATACAAAATAAAAGAGGACCAACTAATAAATCACATGGGAAATACTGCCACATATTTACAACTGACCTTAAATATCTCTTGACATTTTAGAGATCCTTTTCTAGGTGTTATTAAATACCACTACTCCTCAAACATTTTCTGTAATTTATGTGACTACTATCCACAATTTACAAATATTTAGAATGCAAAGATAATTAATATTTATCTGTTGAAAACACAAAAGCACTGCCTACTCCCAATGAATAGTGATAGTTTATCAAAATTAGATTTTTTCACTTGGCATGTTTTAATTAGGTTTCCTTTTACCAAAAAAAAAAAAACAAAAAAAAAACCACCACCTACTCTATACCATCCTTCAATGTGTTTGAAGAACTGAAGAGGCAACCATAACCAGCAGAACTGACAGCAGGAAAATAAAATGTGCTCTAACCAATTTCAACTTCCAGGCTGATGACATAAGCCTAGAAGCAAAATACACAGTGCCTCACTGCAGGACATTTCTTCTCATTAAAGAGGTAAGTGGGTCTGTGTAAGCAGTGAAGACTATTAAAGATAAGCAGATTAAACACCAGTTTTGCAGCATGGCAGCATTATGTTGTGTTGCTAGGCTGGAGAGCTGGTTTCCCTTTA
The DNA here is from genome assembly GCF_028769735.1 of Zonotrichia leucophrys gambelii. Taxonomy (NCBI): domain Eukaryota; kingdom Metazoa; phylum Chordata; class Aves; order Passeriformes; family Passerellidae; genus Zonotrichia; species Zonotrichia leucophrys. The sequence continues at coordinate 21,685,209 of NC_088178.1, read as the reverse complement.
AGATTTGGGATTTCCAGCATTAAGCAAGTACAAAATGCAGCGATGTTAACACCAGTGGAACACTCCAAGTGGCTGATGGTGAGGAGAAGAAACTCCCACTCCCTGCACAGCCACCCCTGCCACCAGCAGCAAACACCACTCAAGGCAACAAGCAAGTCCAGCTGACATGCTCAAGCCAATGAAATGTGTGAAACAGGTACTGCTGTTTATTTTTGGGAAGAATTCCTCTACCCAGCATTTCCTTGGGCTCAGGTTCACACACATACATCCATTCTTTCATGCAGTCACCTGCTAACAAAACCTTTCTTCCTGAAGTAGTAGAATATTAATTACTGGTATTTTTATCTTTCCTCACAGCCTGAAAATAAATAGTTTCGTGCAGCTATACAAGCATTCACAATGTCCTTACTGACAAACTGAAAGCACTTATTTAAGCATTAACTACAGCAAATTATCAAACCAATTTAACAGTACCCTGAAGACAGCAGCTAAATGCCATCTTTTCTGCCTGAGCAAACCATTTAACCTTTTCTCCTTGTCCATGTTTCAAGGACTTTTTATTCTGACAAGGTTTCACATTTTTGCCTTGGTACATTTTCTAGTGTCCTCAAAGTGAATGCCAGAAGCTCATGGCCCCCCAAATTTGGTTCCCTTCCCTACTCCATTGCCAAGTGGACGACAAGCACCAATCCTGAGAAACCAAACCAGTGGGAAAGTTCACATGCCCAAAGACATCACCAAAAACCCACAAGGCTTCACACCTGTCTGAGCACGATTTCTCAGTCCTACAATGAGATGTACCACACAGATTTCACAACAATCCACTTTCCCATGGGGTGACACACAGCATCCCAGCACCAGATTACAACAGACTCGTACAATGAAACTTCACAGCATTTTTCCACTGGCTTTAGTCAAAACCAGTTGCTTATGAGTGATCTAGTTAATGAATTCTAGCAGCCATTCCTCTGCAGTCAGAGTTCCCCAGCTCCCCTCCTCAGCAGAAGACAGAGCACATTGCCCAGACAGGCTGGACACCCTCAGCCCCTGCACAAGAGCAAGGTCATTTCCCTTCTCCACACAGGTAATGCCAATGCACATCCCACTCCTCCTGTCAGCTGCCAATTGTCACAGAAGCTAAACAACTCAGACTGTCTTCTTAATTAATTTCAGGTGTTGGAAATTTACCAAGGGAACAGGAACCAAGCCTAAACATAAATCTTGCTTCTTTTGGAAACCAACCTAAAAAAAAATCTTTTTCTTTAACTAATATTTTTAAAAAGAAAACTGGTATGCACTTTCTGGTATGCTGAGTTTAAAATTTCAGTATCTGAATAAATCATTTTTATTTATCTTCTCATGTTATCACCTCTTCCTCAGATGTCAGTGTACGTGGTGACTGCCTACATCATCACTGCTGGAAGCTCTTCAGCAGATATCTGACCTGTGGGCTCAGTTATGTTCCTAGTAAATCTGTGAGCAGTAGAAAATAAGTCTTGTTAATATATTTCCCATGGCAGGCTCCCCTGCAGCACACAGTTCCAAAAACTCAAATCCAAGAGACTGGTAACATCTGAAGATCATTACATATGTATGTATGCATCTATCTTCACGCTAAACTTCCTAAGGTAACTTTCAGTTTCAAATGTAGATACTAATTATTCAGTTAATGTGTATTTCAGAAGTTTTTTAACAGCAAAACAGAAAAATCAAATTTTGAGTCCCATTTAGCATCTCCCTTCACTGTGAACAACTTACAAGCTTTTAGTGAGCAATTTCTACTTTAATTTTTTATAAAAATACAATAAAAAGCAACATTCTTACTAACACCATTTTTATCAGATCTTGTAATAGCTTTGTAGCCAGCAAAAAAGGTCTTCAAGAATTCTAAAAGACACTCTTTAGGAAACAAAATTGAAGAGCTAGTCAAGTTTCAGGGTCTCTAAATTATGGCCAAAGGTGTGTCAGAGAAGGCTTAAACTGTACAGTGCAGTCAGCCTCCTATTGTTAAATATATTCAAGCTTAGAGATTCCACTGATTTTCTGATTCCCTTTCCCTATAAAACAAAACAAAAAAGTGCTCAGTCCTTAGAGTAAAATAAATCAGCTCAAGGAAAAGTCCACCAAATACTCAGATTATACTCTCTATGCCCTATTTCTCCCCTGCCCCCAGGAGGAAAATGTTAGATTTATCTCTAAAACTAATGAATTTTTCTTCTGGTGGGCTAGGAGGCATGGGGTTTTTGGTATATTATATTTTAGCCAAACATGCTGTGCAGTAGAAACACTAGCCAAGATAAGCACATTCAAGCACAGAAGTGGTCCCACAAAGTAAATTAGCTAGTTGAAGTTAGCCCAAGTTTCAGCAGAAAATGAAAGGGAGATACCACACTCTAAGGAAATATGGATGCAGGGAACTGTGGTGATAATGTCCAGCCACATGTGAATACTGCTTACATAGCACAAATGCAGAATATAAACTGTGTGCAAGTGTCTGAAATTTGGAATATCACACTCTCCATTACTTTTCTTACTTGCATTCACTCATCAGGATTTTGGGGATAGAATCTCCAATTTCTTGCATGCGTGAGAAGAGTAAAAGCACACATGCATCAGCTCCTGCAATGCAAAAGAAACCAAAACCCCCACCATTTTCTAGTGCAAGATGATCAAAATACCAGTTCATCTTCATAGGGACTCACTGGGTACTACTGCTATGATTTGCACTAAAATACCAGCTACAACAAATGTACAGGGAACAATAACAAACCTAGGTAGCCTCCTAACGTGTGGCTACATCACAATGCATTTTATGTAACACCAAATAATTAAGAAGTCCAAATACACATCTCTGTATGGAGCAGCAGAAACAGCTCCACCACTTAGCACCTGTTCCTAGGCAGTATTTTATGTCAAAAGTCCAAGTTCATTACCTAAAATGAAAGCCTAGAAATTAAAGGAATATTCCATTATTAGAAGCTCTTTCTCAGCCTTTTCTCAATACTACTGCAGAGCTACATCACACTGTGAGCATGCTATATGTGTGTGCATACCATAAATATATAAATATATACGGTTACATGTACACAGAAATCTGATTTGCCTCTCCTGGACCTTAAATTTCCACACATTTCACCACTACAAATTTGTAGACCAAATCTGTGGCACCAGACAGGATGCACCAAAAGCAGAACTGAACAAATAAAGAAGGTGATACAGAAGGGCCACGTGCCACTATATTGACTTTGCATGTATATATATATATATATTTATAACATTCCTGCTCCTTTAGGTTATCTGCTCCCTCTAGTCCACATCTAGTTCCTGCAGGGATCAGGGCTGAGAGAGTTCCCCAGGAAGACAAATTTATCACAGTGTTGGTATCACAAGCATTTCAGGTGATGGAGGTAAAAGGGAGCACAAGGCAAACATTTGTGTGCATTTAGAAAGTGCCATGTAGGGAAACATAAAGGAAACAAGATTTTCACAGTGCACTTGATTGAGTACTAGAACAGGTGCCAAAAAAAAGGCTACAAAATCTCCTATCCCTAGATACATTCAAAACCAGCCTGGACAAGTCCTTCAGCAGCCTGATCTAACTTTGGAATGAGCATTGCTTTGAGAGGAGAGGTTGGATTAGAAAACCTAATTTGGGCTGTGATGTTCATTTTAAACATCATCAACATCCAGCTTGAACTAAGAAACTAATTTTTTCATCAGTGGCCTTTCAAACTAGTATCACCCAGCTCTCCAAGGGAAGTAATTAAACATATTGCCTTGGCAATGTCCCAATAGCTCTTTAATTTTTCCTGATTTTTGAAGTTGAAATTGACTATAAAATGGTCACTTTTCCAAGCTACAATTTCTTCCAAAAATTCTACTCCAAAATACAGAGGGGAAAAAAATCATCCAGCATTAACTTCCTTTTGAACATCTGCCTTATTTCCTGATATCCTATTAGCCTATTTTCTGTTCCTGAAGCATTTTTGATGTAGATATTGATTACACCTATATATATATATATATATGCATATGCATTTACACTACCTACCCAACTGAGGAAAGACACAACACCACATCTAGACAGTAAATACTGAAGGCCACCAAAATGATGGCATTTCACCATGTTACATAGTTAAACCAGGGAAATGCATTCACATCCCCAGCAGTGTCTTCTGCTGACACTGGTGGACATTTGGTCTCCTCTAACCTCCCTTCCTTTTCCAATACTCCCCTAAAGAATTACCATGAGAACCACTCCCTGGCATGTCAAACAGATAAAACATCCACGAGAAATGCTAGGTTCAGAAAAGCCCTAAATGGCTTTAAAAAAAATTGTTTCTGTCCACAGATGATCAAATCTTATTGCTTATGAAACTTTGATTAATTAGATACACTGAAAATAAATATTAATTTATCCAAAAATTCACCCCCAAATAGTCTTACTTATTCCTATATACTCAGCTATACAGAAAGTAAATACAGCTAATTTTATGATGAGGAAATGCACTATCCTAATACACTGTCACCATGGTATATGCAGCACACTGTGTCAAGCTATTTCAGTAATACTAATAAGAAATAAATAAATAAATGAAAAGGTGAGATGTAGAACATATTCACATAAGGCAGCAATTACTTTGTAATTGCCTTAAAGCATCAGCAAGGCATGAATAGCAATATGTTAAAATATTAAATTTATTTTCCTCAAAGGAAGTTAAACAATGGGACAGACATGGTTAATTTAATAGGCAACATTCATGGTCTATAAACAATTACTTATGCTAGCAAGTATGTAATGGGCTATATACCATCCTATTACAATGAAAAGGGGGGTGGAGGGGAAGAATATGTTGCTCTCAAGCACAAATGTATTCCCTGTCCATCTCACACAAGATTTTGGAGCTCACTCACTTCCAGCAGTTTTATTCCATAAGCATCAGTTCAGTTATCACACACCACTGACACTGGCACAGACTGCTGCTTGTCAGACCAGTGCAACTCAGTCCAGCTTCCACAGCACGAACACAAAATAAAACTTCACTAGGATGTTTGGGTTCAAAACAAATTAAAGTATTTATTGCAACAATGATAGCTGTTGAAAGTAAAATATAAATACTATTTGCATAGTTGAACTGCATTCTGGTTTTGGATTACTGTGCATTTGAAGTAGTAAAGAAGCATATGTCAAAAATAAATGAGAATATTCAATCTGCTTTGACATTTAATTCTTAATTAATGCTCAAGTAAAATGGCTACTCTAAGGCAAGTCTGACAAGTCATGTAACAGATTTTTCTATGTATCTGTAAAAGTGAATACCCAAAAATAAGGTAAGCCTCATAGTTTATACTTCCCTTCTTACCATAGGAATGGTCACAAAACTATTGGATATAATCCAAGACATTAGAATATTATTTTATTACTGCATACAAAATCCTGCTTTTAATTTATAAAATATACACTAGGTAAAAACATAAAAACTCAAATTCTAGTATCATTGCTATGTTCTCAGTCAATCTGATTCACACCAAACAACTGTCAGCATTTTTATGAGACTGTCACATTACAAGCAGAAGAATAAATAAAAGAAGGCTGAAGTTACACTTACCTGCAGCCCTCTTCTTCGAAGAATACTTGAATCATCCATATTTCCACTGCTGATCACTAAAGCTCACTTGCTTCTCACTAGCTTTGCTCTCTAACTGTTAAAGAAGTCCATTATTTTCAAACTTTTCTCCCCCTCCCACTCGCCCTCTGTCCACTTGCTAAAAATAGGACATGGTCTTTCACTTGCCTGTCAGGGAGAGCTGCAGCCCAATCTCTGACTATCTCTATGTAATTTTGTCTGCCTCTTTGTGGCAGATTTAGCAGGTCACATTTGAAAAAATCTCTTCGACTTTCCTAAATCTTTTCAAGGTTGGATGTCTCACTCCCCTCATACACAAAACTGTCTACAAATATATAATAATAATAATAATCCACAACTCCACAGAAGGCCAAAGAGTGGAATTTAATTCAGATCCCATACACACGCATTTTTGCTTTATTTCAATTTACTCGAGCTGTTATAAGGGATCAGTAAGCTAAAACAGCTGCCTTCATTTACTGTGCATAATAAGCTCACAAAATCCAGGTCACATTTCCTTTAAAAAACACACAGTCATGCTAACTAAAAAAGCAATACTGTGGGCACACAGGATGATACACTGGCACCGAAAAAATACAGAAAAATCTCGCTATGAAAACCATGGAAATTTTATTTTTCCCAATTCTGAAAAATTCCTTTACTCCTTTGCAAGACAAAGCAACTGTGAGATTCTTCAGATACTGTCACACATTCTTTTGTTTCTGCTATCTCTGAGCTATGCTGGGCTCCTCCATGCAGCAGGCACGGCACATTCTTCAGCTCATTGCTGAGATCTTGCGACTCTCATGTGCTGCAGGGTCTGGAACACATGTTGCAAGTCCTGAACATTTAAGAATTCATTCATCTATTCATCACTGACAGAGCTGTCTGAAGTAGCCCTTCCCTCATCGTCATCCACAGCAAAAAGGCAGGGGGGAAAAAAGATGAAAAAGCACAGTTGAGCTGAGGCTTTTTCAGTCTGTCCTGCAGTTTCTGTTTTCCAGCTACCTTCACACAGACAACTCCAGCAAGGTCAAAAAGGGCTTTGCCCCTTTAGGTCCATAATGCCAATGCCATTTTAAAACACGAGCATACAGCATGTGTTGAAAAATAAAACAAAAATGCTTCTAGCTATACCGAACACCATTTCAGTAAAACCAAAAATCTAGGTATGTTCATCCCAGTATCATTTAAATTTCTGAGCATGTCAAAAAGCCTTTGTCCTACACATGCCCTTTCTAGGTTAAAAAGGAAAAAAGAAAGTATTGCAAATATAATGAACAACCTATTGCCGCAATGACCTTCAATATTTTAGCAGAAAGCTAAAGCAACAGATTTCATCTCCTGATAGAAGCTTAGGAAGAGAGTCTATTTATAACTTCTGAATATAAACACTGTATTTAAAAAGAACCTAACTTCTGAAGGATTTCATGAGATACACACATCAAACTTCATCGAGAGCTGTGTTTTTGAGGGGATTTCAGGCAGACATCCTCAAGTGTGCCCAGCCCGGGCAGCGCTGCTCTGACAGCTGCGAGCCAAAGGAGTCTCCGGCCGAGCACACGGGGCTGGCCGCGCTTAGAGCAGCGGAGATTTACACGGAAATCTTCAGCTCATCTTCGTGCTAAGTGACCCAGTCACATGAGCTGAACACATCATTGTAAAGTCAGCTGAAAGCAGATACAACTCAATCCCATTCACCAGGCTTTTTCCTGATCCTCGGCGGAGCGAGTGTGGTCTTTTATTGAGAGCAGCTAATAAATCCTGCGGCTGCCGTGCCTGCCTCCATCCATCTGCCGATTTACACGAGCGAATGCCGAACGAGGGCTGCAGCGCCTTTGTGCGCTCCGGAGAGGGCAGAGCTCATTTGCATGGAGCCTACTGTACCATATAAAAACCTGCGCTAGTGAAAACAACTCCATGAGCCACTTCATTTTAAAGGAACAGCATCTGCTTTTGCAAATGGGGCTGGGGAACTGCGAGCCAGCCACAAAACTCTGCGGGAGAACTTGAGGATGTGCCACCGGGGAGAACAGCGACATAAAAATACAGAATAAGCTGTTTAAAAGCATACAGGAATGTAAAATGATCATAGGACTTCACTGGGATAATGTTCATGATGGATTTCAATATAATTTCTTGCATTCTGCCATGAAGTAAGCTTCCTCAGGAAAAAATACAAAATACTAACTTCAGTTATCAGACATTAGTACCATACAAATTCTATTTTTACCTAAGAAAATCTCATAGAAACAAAACATTTTGGCATGCATGCTCACATACATTACACGCACTTTGCAGTTTATTTTAGTCTACAATAGATTTTAGAAATATTTCTATTAGACCATGAACTAGCAGGATCACTGATCTTACCTCTTCTAAAGGCACCAGCATTAAATAACACATTCTGTGAGAGGAATCAAGGCATCTTAACAATCATGCAACATCATTCCCATTGTATTCTCCTCCTATATCAACCACTAAATGAAAATGTTTCAGGCAGATAACAGTAGTATATAACCATAACTTATTTTCATAACATAACTGGAAGCATTCTTATTGGCACATCTACATCTAATCCTTCCTGGATTATTTACCGTAATATTCAGACATTGCCAATTCTCAATATGTCTTCACAAGTGACTTGTAATTGATTGAGCCTGGCATGAGTCTTGAAATACCATGAGAATCATCTGTTCTCTTCCAAATTTCAAGCTTTCTTGGGAAGGATGCTTTCAAATTGGCTGCCTGCCACACTTACCCAGTTTCTGGGGTAGAGAAGCCAAGTGGGGCTGCTGGAAAAAAAAACAGGCATGGCTTTTCCTCCAGCTTCCCTGTCCCCTTCCCTTCTTCAGTGTTTGCTTAAATGTCAGATCAAAAACCACGACCAAAAACATCACAAATGGGGCAAGCACCTTTTCTACTCTCCTGTTTAACTGTTAAGACTCATCCACCCTCTTTTTTTCTTCCTTCAGCAAAATCTACCACAGAAAATCAACGATGAAAGAAGATGGGAGAAAATACTTAGGATCAAACTGAAACAAGCAAAGGACAAATGGAATTTCAAAGCAACTCTCTGACATTGAACATTTTTTTACTAAATACTACCTTTAAAAATTTAAACTTACTCATCGTTTCACCAAAATATTACACCACCCTTAGACAGTGATTTTAACATCCTAAAAGGTCTGCAGGTAAGTCTCCAATTAGAGATGAGAAAGTATTGTACAAGGCATTCCATTAGAGCATGTATTACTGAAGGATATTAAAGAAACCAAAGGACAAAATGTAATTTTATCAATTATATAAAAAGTTCATTCTAGAAGAAAGTTCCCAAACAGTTTCCAGATGCAGGCAACACCAAGAAAGGGTCTAACAAAAAACCTATTAATAAGGGGGGGGAAAAATCAAAATAAGGAGGTCATGTAATACTTGAATCCTTTAAGAATGAAGAGTACCTACCTTAATATTCAACTTCACTAAAAAAAATTAGGAAGGGGGATTAAAGTAGGGACTTCAAGGTTGGTTAACCAACAACTTTGGTAAGTTCCTAATTCAGTTCTTCCTCCCTTCATCAAATTTACAAGTCTTGAGAAAATTTGCTTTGCTCTGCAGCAATAGGGAAAGAGAAAGGGTAGTGTAGCATTGGGATCTCCTTGACATAATCCAACCAATTCCTGTTTAGCTGCAGTGCTCTGAAAAAGCTCTGAGAAAGTTCTTAATTGAATGTTGATTTGAAGACATCAAGAAATGGAAATGGCCATGAACTTCCAGTATGTTCCTACAAGGATTAGCCTGGTAAGTAGGGAAGGGCAGTTTATCAGCTTGCCAATACTGGGGTGAATTAAACCAGGCTAAGAGCGATTTCCAAAGAAACAAAAGGAGCTACTGCTTTACACAACAGTCACATTGGGCTATTTCTGGCTGTAAAAGGCTGGAGGGGAAAAGAATCACAAGCATGGGCAGAAGTGTTTGGACAAATGCATTGAAGAATCTGCCAAAACCCTTAAAAGAGGGAAACACACTGAAGTTGACCCAGAGTCACAAACAGCTGCAAGTGTTCTGGGAAGAGACTCTGCCTTAGACACCTGCAATCAGAGATAAGGTACTGGCCTCAGCCAGTGCAACTGTTCTGTGGCTTTGTTTAAGTAAAAAGCCCAAAGGCAGTGCTTGCCCAAGACAGGAGTGTCCTGCATCCTAAAAGGCACCCAAACTCCAAAAAGGAACAAGGTGTAACAGTGAATTTGTAAACTAAAAAGTAATTCTAAAAATAGTGTGTAGGTGTAGCTATGACAGTTCAAGGAAGCTCTGAACAGACCAAGAGAATTTACACATCATAAATTTAGTGGTATTGTCTCTAGATACAATATTGATGACATCACCATGGAAAATCATGTCTGTGGCCTATATTTTGAAATTAATATTGATAAAATGAATAATCCAAAATAAAATGTTTCCAGGGTAGAAAAACATCAGTGTTATAAGACTTTAAGAACTTAATCTCCTTTAATTATCCCAGGAAAAGCCATATGTATGACAAGACATTGAAGAATATTAAGAGGACCTAGAATTTTACTTTTTACACAGTAGACAGCAAACAACCCTACTTCTCAGAGGTCTCTAGGAGGTGTCTGTGCTTGGATTCTAGACAGCATTTTATGTCTTTTGATAAGAAGAAATCTATTCTCATTCATGCTGATTCAGACCCCATTTCACTGCCTGCTACCAAAATCTATCACTTCTATGTCTTGTAGAAGAAAAAAATCTGAGAGGTCAGAACATTTCCGAGGTGAAAATGACAGGAGTTTTCCATCTATTAACTTCAGTATCATCAAAACAACAACTCTTTCAGCTCTTCTGCAGCCCACAGGTTTTCAAATAGCATCAGTGGAAGATGACCAAGGACAGACCAATTTCACAGTCAGAAAAACAATGACCACAGGAAGTCACTTAGAAGTTGTGCAATTGCACCTGTGTACAATACATTTTACTGAAATATAATTGAGAATTCTTGAATAAGCTATTACCCTATTACTCACATTTTCTACTCACCAAAGCAACTGCAAAGGGGAATAAATAAGAAAGGAGTCTGTATCTACTATATCAGAGTGCATTTACATATGCACAAAGACATATCTGTGTGGAATCACGTGGCTCATCTCTGAGCTGTGTTCAGTTTGCATACTGTACTTTCTATGCTGAATATAAACTACCTATCTGAAATTGTAATTGATATTTGCAGTGAATTTCAGGTATCACTCCACATCCGTGAAAAAACTACAAATTAAAATAAGGCAAATAATTCTGCTACGAATTCCTAGTCATTTCAGGTTCTTGGCACTGCATCCTGACATCTTTTGTGGTTTATACTGTTGCATCAGAATTGAAACCTTCCATTACCAAAAAAGCAAAACCAGTAAAGGTCATCTTGGCAATCAAATCATCACATTGTGGATCAAAAATGCATGTGCTGTCTAGAATAGCTTAAGTGAATTCAATAGCTGCACTCCTTAAATTCATAACTCCAGAGAATTTGGAGGTCCTTCCAGAGGTCCAAGTCCACTTATATTGACCACTTAGAAACTTTTGATATTTCATAATAACTACAAAAACACCATAAAGTCTCTCACACAACCAGGGCCCCATCACTGGAGATGGGGTGTGAAGGATGGCAGCACTACACAAAAGGATGATCTTGTGATGATCACCAATTCACATTTTGCCACACAAAGAGTGCTCCCATCCAAAAATCAGACTAAAAAGACCAACAGCTTTTCAATTTTCTGCAGCAAGATGCAATGGTTTTAATTACATATTGTATTATCAAGGAGTTTTTTGAACCAATGCCCTACTCTAAAATACTGAGATTCAAAATTTACATTTTTCATAATGTAAATTATGAATTTCATCATTGCTAATTCATTATAGTTTTTACTCTATTTAATCAAAACTAAAAGCAACAAGACATCAAGCTGTGGGAAACTTTAAAGCTATAGCATTTCCTTACATAACATATTGTCTGGTGGGAAAAAAAGATCACTTTCCAAAATTTTAAAAGCTGACAACTTTAGTGACATTTTTTTTAAGTCTCTGGTAGCATTTATCTGTGCAAAAAAAAATAAGCCAAATGTTTCGCTGTCAAACTGAAACTTAAGTGCTTGGGGCTTTTTTATTTATTTTGATCAAGCTGTGTTTATCTGGAGATTTAAAAATGTGTCTCTTCGAGATACGCTGACAGAATACTGAAACCAGGAAGGTTGATGAGGTAACTTGTTTTTTAAAAAAAGAAAAACAACAACTTGGCAGCCAACCTAAGGAAACTCGCCTGACAGCTTGTCTGAATTTCTTCTGGATGTCTTGCCTATTTACAAGATTCAGTTTGATAAAGTAAGACCTTTGGAGCAAAGCTGAGCATTAGCAATGAACTACAGCAGGAACTCATCCTGAGCCACCGCTTACAAGCCTTGGTCCCAGAAAAAGAAACGCTGAAAAATGCGGAAAATCCTCAAGGTTTACACACTACTCAGGCTTTCACAGCACACTGTCTGTTCCCGGTTTGTTGGGTTTAGATTCCCGGGCCAGACTGCCCCATCCCCCACATGCAATGCCTTCTGAAAGGCGGCACTCCCACTCATCTTCCATACAAATGTAAATTTGCTGCCGACAAGGCTGGAGGAAAGAGTTCATTCATCTACAGAACAACTGCTTCCATACTGTAACAGGGAGGCACATACAGAAGAGACACCAGCTTCCAGGCAGAACCTTGGCTCAGGCTAACATCTTTGGAAAGGAATCTCCAATTAAATTTCATATTTATAGAAAAAGTGGGACTCGCTATGCAAATTCATATTCTGGAGCTGAACTGCCATAAGAGCAGAATGGAAAGCAGCTCCTCTCATGCTACCTTTCAAACACAATGCCATTTTTAAAAGAAACATGGTTTTGATAGGCAGAAAAGCCTTTCTCAGTATAGGCTGCAAATTTAAGCCTGAAGAAAATATAATTTCTGTTTACTAAACATTTGATGACTACCAAAATCAAGTTTCTCTTACTTTATTATAAGACAACCCTCATGTTTCAGACATTAGGACTTAAACCTCAGCAATTAATAATTCCAATCAGAACAGCAACAAACCCAAAGCTCAAGAACTCAATACCAACTTGTGTGTTTCCCAAATGAAGCTATTGACATTTACTGAAATGCTTATGGAAACAAAGGCTGTAGTTTCAAGAATCCCACAGGAAAAAGACATTTTGAATCCAGTTAGCCCAGAAGCTATTCTGCCCTAGAAACTAGCTCTATAAAGCTACAAATTACAGATGCATTACCTCATATCTCATGCAAACACACTTACTGATAAATACTCCCAAAATTTGACTGCACACAAAGGATTTACCCCACTATCCACACCCCTGACCAGCACTGCCCTTGCTGCAGCCTCACCACAGCAGCAGTGGTTTGCATATACACACTTCCCTTTTCTGTGAACTCCTCCCAAACTTCTGCTTCCAACTCTTCCTTCATCAATAAAGCCACATTTAACTTTGAAGTACAAGCTAGACAGTTTTTATAGAAAGATGGCACTTTTCAATTAAAGAGTTGTAAGGACAAGAAATTGCAGAGGTGTGAGACCAAATCGAGCCGTATTTCACTGTATCTTCCTCCCACTTGTATCTGTTGGATATTTGTCATTTTGAACACTCATTTCTTCAAAACAAACACTTGATTTTTCATGACACAAGGAACCTCTTCTATTACACTGGTAAAATAGTTACAAAAAATGATTCACGCTGTCATTAAGAAAAAACCCATTAGGAAAAATGCCATGAAACTCAACAACTGCTTTTTCTTTAATTATTCTGCTCAGAACAGAGTCTACAGCACTGAATATATTTTTCCAACTTAATCCACATAGAATTCATTTCTATATACCATGAATTTTACCTTGGTTTCCCGCTGACATTAAAGTGCTTAAACAAGACTCCAAAGGTTGTACCATTTTGCTGCCTTAAGACCAACATAATATACATCAAACACTACCTTTGAAATAAATACTTGAAGATAAGCCAAAACATTTGGAACTAGAGGGCTTTATTCTCTCCTACTCTCCTTGTTTATACCTGACTAAGCTCACATCGATATCCAGGGAGACATCTCACAGCAGTTTTTTACTGATGGATTCTGACAGGTTTTTATTCTTCCGCTTCTGGTCTCAGACAAAACTTTGCTATTGATTTCTCACAATTTTGTCATCTCCCTAAAGTGCTGGACAAGTTAAAAGCTTTTTTATAGATATCCTTTTTTTCTGACATTTATCCACTAAACTTGAACAAAACCAGGAAGAAAGGCAAAAATAATGAATTCATTCAGGATTTCAAAGATTTACAGTACAATGATAACTTTTTTTTTCAAGTCTCACTTTTTTTCCAGGATCTGCATCAGACATCCCATTTTTATGAGTTCTTATGGTTTTTTGGTTTTTTTTTTTCATTTGAAAGCTATTTTTCATTTTAAAAAAAGAGTAGAGACATAATAGTAATTTGGCAATCTCTTGAACTTTTTTTGGTGTTTTTTAATAGAACCATTTACATTCAGTCAGGAGAGAAGAAACAGAAGACAGTACAACTGCTGGCTTAAAAGACTCACAGAATATTTCTCAAAAGAAAAGTGTGATAATAATTACTTTAAAAGGCATGTGAAAACATGTCTCCTTCCATAAAAGTAGCAGATAAAAAATGCTTGGATTTCAAATTAATAGTCAAATATATACGTTTTGCATTTCTTGATACATTTACACTTTACTCCAAATTAAATTCAAACACAAAATTCTTACATGTGACACAATACATGTCCAGAAGCAAATGTTTCAGAAAACAAATGTGCTTCATTGCTGCAGCATCTTTACAATATATGTTCCTTAAAGAATTCAGACATACTATTGAGTTACTAATGTAACATTGACCAAAACAGTTGAAATCTTTTGTTATTTGTTTAAAAAAAAATCTGAGCTCACCAGTAAAAATTGAAATGTTATTTTCATGCATCATTTGAATTGTCACCTGGGCTTTTTGTCTCTAGAAGTGACAGAGAATATCAATGTGTTAATTGAAACAAGCAGAACATAATCCACAGGACATCTTTAGCATATGTTTCCTTCCAAGGCTGACAAGAGCTTTCTTGGATTTTTCAGCACTAGAGTCTGACGTTTCCATAGTCAAGCTAAAAATATGAACAAAAATCTTACACATTTACATAAATATGTATTTTCCCAGCAGTATCTTTCCACAGGAATCAGACACGCTGTATCAGTTTTGAGACCTCGAAAAATAAAATGTGAGTGTGGTAACATTGGCATGAAAGTGTTGAAAACCCCATCCTTAAAGCTGTATTTCTCTTCATAATTCAGAAGGCCCAGAAAAATAAATCCAATCAGAAACCCAGCTCCATGATAGAACATTCTTACTGATGAAGGAGAATGAGCTAGTGGATGTAACAAGGCAAAGCTCAATACTCAAAGCTATCATAATTTAAAATTAGACATAATTATCCTTAACAAAACCAGGCACTGTGGAAAGGGGCTTTGGAACAGCTGCTCCTCTTCAATTTAAATGCTCATTTGTTTTACATTGACCTAGAAATCAGTATCCTCCTAACCAAAAGCCAATTAGATAATAGTCTGTCTTTCAAGCTTGTAGAATACTAATTTTTGTAATGTTGTTAGTAGTGAAAAGCAAAGAAATAAACTGCAGATGATGCCACAAGCATGCTCAGCTCCAATATGCACAAGCAAACCATGAGGGTTCCCTTCCCTCCTTTCTGGAAGGTCAGATTTACAGTCCAGGGAAGACATCCATCACTCCTTGTGCTGACCCTGCAGTGCAGCCCCAGGCTGGGACAAACACAGGGCACTGCAAAGGCCACCACATGGAAAGATCTTCAGTTTGCTGGAGCAGCATCCCACCACTCCTCCCACAGCAAAAGCAACATGCCAAACTGGCTACAGGGAAGTGTTTCAAAAGCTGCCCTCCCAACCTTGCCCAGAGTTAGGTCATGAACATCCATGCTCTTGCAAACAGAAGGTTGCCAGATTCTTTCATTACTGCAGTATAAACAAGCTGCTTCTTCAACAATAAGGACTAAAGATGCCCAATTTCTTACAGACTTGAGTTTGGCATTTTTTCTCCTGCTCCCTCCCATAGCCCTGACAGAGGTAACTCTGGCTCTCCTGCTCTGGTCTCCACCCAGCTGAAGACAGCATCTCCCCCAGTTATTCCAGCACTGTCATATTTGAGTGTCAACCAGTGCTGCCAAACCACAATAAACAACAATAAACTGACTGTCACTGAGAGAATGTGAGGGGGTGTCTCCCACTTGCTTTCCAGTTCTTATACTATTGCAATTACAGTTATTTTTGACATTTCTTATTCTTTTCAAGCCTGGATGAAACTGGCCAGCAGCTTGTAAGTTAGGAGGAAAGAAGGAACAATTGGAGAAACTTTGACTCCCTACTACTGTTCAGTGTTTCTGGCAGTCAGGATCATTTATACCATTATTTTCAATTTTGGTTAAAGCCAATGCCAAAAATATATATTCATCTACAGAGCTGTTCCTGCTCTAAAGAGACAAAATGATCATGAATGCCAGTTTGATTACACTTATATACAAAACCATATCATTTCTTGGTCTTCTGAGACTTGGCAGCGTCCCTAGAGAAAATTCTTTCCATCAAAGGAGGAGAGCCTTTTCTCAATGCATCCACAAAATAAGCTTCTCAGAAGGCTGGTATCACAGTGAGGCTGACAGGATCCAGCAAGAAACCAATTAACACAGGAAACTACATTAGAAAACAGAGAATTCAATTCTACCAAACCATTAGGTCTTCCTAGAAGAAGGAAACACTGACAATCATCAGTTGTAATTCACAGTCTCATGCTGCTGTTAGTGCAAAAGGTGGATGTTTCAGTATTGAAAGGAGCCTCCCAAAACTGCTGAAGTTGTAAAGTAAACAAGCCTACATTGACAGAATGATCTCATAGCAGAACACAAATGTCTACAGGCAAGGTGGAATTCAAGGCAAGGAGAAGCTCTTTCCAGAATAGTTAATGAAGCTGAAGAAACCCCTGTCTCCTTAGGTTTCCTTCGAAGTCACTGAAGTAG
This sequence comes from Zonotrichia leucophrys gambelii, assembly GCF_028769735.1. NCBI lineage: Eukaryota > Metazoa > Chordata > Aves > Passeriformes > Passerellidae > Zonotrichia > Zonotrichia leucophrys. The sequence goes on along the minus strand of NC_088178.1, from coordinate 21,668,424 downwards.
AAAGCAACTAAATGAAAGTGTGAGCTGCAATGGACAACAAAAGACAAACATGAAAACAGCAGCAGCATTCTAAATATACCTCTGAGTTATCAGACATCAGCATTATCAGTTGATTGTAGTTGATTTGCTCTGTCCTGTGCTCCTGAATTTCCCACGCTAGCAGCTCCCTTTCCTTCTCAGAACTGCCACCAAAGCTGCTTTTGCAACAGGAAGCAGAGGACAAGCCAAAGTCCAGTCCTGCCCAGCCAAACAAGTAAGCAGATTATCAAGGAGGTTTCAGAGCAGCTAGGACAATGTCCAAGGCAAAATAATTATTTCAGTTCTGTATCAGCTTTTCCAAAGAACAAGTAGTGAAGCATCATAGCATTAAAGAATTAATTATTGCGATTTTCATAGAAAAAAAAATGCTGTAAATAAATCACTGTGGCTTCTGAGAAGAGTTCTTAGGAGCTTTTGGATGGGAGAGGTAGAGGTTGGGCTGTTTAAATGACTGTCTCTGCTGATCAAGTAAACATGTATACATCAGGCTCTGAATTGTTCCATGCTTACAGCTTGACTGAAAACCACATTTCTAAAGAAAATGTATCTCTAGGAAACAGCAAAACTTTCTGGGTTAAGAACCTGCCAATCAATTGAATTTTTAAAAGTAGCTGTCAGAAGAATTGCTAGGGAATATGACCTTTCTATGTCAAAAGAACAGCCATGCATATAACATTAGATATGAGGAAGAAATTATTATCACTATGAGGGTGGGGAGGCACTGGCACAGGTTGCTCAGAGAAGTTGTGCATATCACATCTCTGCAAGTGTTCAAGGCCAGGCTGGATGAAGCTTTGAGCAACCTGGTCCAGTGGAAGGTGTCCCTGCCCATGGGAGGGGGTTGTAACAAAAGGGTCCTTAAGGTCACTTCCAACACAAGCCATTCTATGATTCCATTATTTGAATGGGTGACCTAAAAGTAAAGCCACTGATGACAAATGAATTCTAACAGAGAATGAACAGTGAGGTCAGCACTGTCAGGGTGATCTGAATGACCTGCTCCGTGCATGTACCGTGTTAATGCAACCAAATGGTAAATTACACCCACAGGAATTAAGATTTAGGCACCTACAGCATGAAGGGAACATCTGCAATTCTAACTCCATTAATCTCTCATGGATCCCTTTTTTCAAATACTGGTACTCAATTTGCCATTTTCCAGTCCTCAGACTATTTTAAGCAATTGCCTATACAGCACAAATAGTAGTTCACACATTTCATCTTTGAATTATTTTAAAGCTGTGTCATTATCTCCTTTTACTCACAGAATTAACAACCTACTTTGGTCTGTTCCTCACCATTCTGCTTTTCTTTTAACCATTCTTAATTTTTATTCATAGGTAGGATAGGGGAACTCTGCATTCCTCTGCTGCCTTGAAGGAGTGGTCCTTAGTTCAGTTCTGTGAAGACTATAAAGATGCAGATCTCTTCACTAATGTTCCTTGTTCTTCATGCTTCTCTTTCTAAATTGGCTCATCTTTTTGAAACTCAAAGCAGGTTGTTTTTTGACTGTTTTTAGCTTTGCATACCTCTATTTCTATTTCAGTTCTTAGGATGTTTTTTTTTAATTACCTTTAAAACCAGAACTGAGCACTGCTAAGGACACAAACAGCTCCTCCTCCCATGGGATCTTTGCTGGAGCATGATCAGTCTTATGAAACCATCACTGAACATGTAAAGTCTGCTCTCATCATGGCATGTGCCCAGTCTGCACAGAAGCAAGTAAATTCTCCCACTAAAATTTTGTTCCAGGGTGCCCATTCCTCCTTAGCACACTGCAGTCAGCATCCCCTGCAATGCACAATTAATACATCTTAATTAGACCCAAGCTTCAAGGCTTGGTGGTGTGTGCTTTGCCTATTTCAAAAGGGAGCAGACAGCAGGGGCTTTAAACATGCAGCACCACCCATCCAAAATCTTTCCCATACAGTCTGAGGACAGGATAATGGACACAGAACTGCATGTGAATGAGACAGGCAGTCCTCAGCATAGCCATGACAGAAGTTGAGCATTTTATGGGATTAATTATCTGTAAAACATACAGTATTGTAGTAATTACACTTATGGGCAGTGAAACATTATTATATGCTTCCCACTACTCTGAACTGGGGGATTCAACACAGAACAGAAGCTTATACTACAAAGCATAAGCTCAATAATATAGCTTAGGTGAAATGGAGTTAAATCAACTTTATCCTTTTTCCATGACACAAAATGAAGCTCAAACAATCTTTCATGGCTTGCTCCAGAATGTGAAATAGTGGTTACCTATTTCTGAACACCCAAACTATTGGGGATGTTTCCTGATGTGCAAAGAAAAATTGATCTGACCATTACAAACAGCTGTCCATGACTATTCTCAGATGGAGATTGCACTCAATGGAGGCAAAGCTTGATGATAAAATCCTTGTTGATAATGGGACAAAAAAATATCCAAAGCAGATGGAAAGGCATGCATCATTAATGTACTCCACTGAAGAAACTAAGCACCATCATACATTTCCCTTGGAATTATTGCAATTTATAGTAAGCCAGGGGGAAGAGCAGTTCACCTTTTGCTTATGGAAAAATAGAGAAATTCAGCAATTAGAACTGTAAGGGACATCTATCACTTCATTGCAGACCCAAGTTTAATAGCCAAGCACCCTTAAATTGTTTTTAATCCATTCTTCACACTTTCCCTGGGAAGTTGATACCACAGATTTGTCTGACAATAAACCACATGGAACAGGGTCTCCCAAGGGTTTCAACAGCTCTTATTTAGACGAACATGTGCAGCCATTTTCTTTTTAAATCTCATATATACATATGTATGTGTATGTGTGTATATATATATATATAAAATTATTTCTAAATCACCTTTATCATAAAAAAATAAGAAGATAAGCAAGCCATTCAATTTATTAGAGTGCTTTCCTAGAATTAAGTTGCTACATAAATCAACTGGTTTGTTTGAAGGCATTACCTGATATTCATACATGTTCATATCAGCAATAAGAAGGTCTGATTTTCTTTTTACTCTGCCTTGCATAATTCAACAATTTCTCAGTCAGCAACATTTTAAACACAAAATGTAAATTATATTGAGAAAGTAAACATGTCAGCAGGCCAGTAATCATACAGAAAATAAAAGATGTCACTGTCAAAAACACCACTTTAAACAGCTGCCTGTTTAATCAGGATTGATGCTGATACCTGATCAATATGATCTGGCAATGCTGACATAGCTCTTTTCCTCTCCATTCAGAAAGTTCTGCATGTTTGCCATATTAAACATTGTTCTTCTTTCCTTTCAAACACCTAATCATTTATCTTGCCAAACTTCCCTTTCAGTAGCCTATCTATCTCATTCTAATAAAATTCAAGAATTAACTTTGATAAGAAATTTTTGCATTTGAAATTCGTAACACTCTACATTTTACTTTCTTATAAAGAAAATATTTGATAGATGAATTTTAAGGCAAAACATCAGAACCTTACCTAAAACCAAACAAATAGTTATTGTTAGATTTAATAATACCCACAAATTTGACTTTTATGTTGCATTACTGTCATTTGAACATACTCAAAGAGCTTGCTAAATGAACAGTGTTCATGACTCAGAACAATGTTCATTTAGCAAGGAGATACTAAAGAAATAAAGGTAGTACCAGAACTGGAAACTGTACAGTAGAAAAGGGGAGTGCGAATTTTGAGCTTCAATACAAGATACAACTCTACAGTGCTCACAGTTCCCAGACCAGGAGCCCACAGCCCAAAGAACTGACAGTGGAGAGGGGCTAAAGAGGTCACAGTAGAAGTATATCTGTGCATAAAGCAGCCCAAATTCACAATTAGCCAGAATTTTCTGGCTATCATCAAGAAATAAGAACTGAATTTTACTGTGAGGAGGTTTTTTCTGGGGGTAGGGAAAGCCGTGGAGAAAAATAAACAATTCTGGGAGAACACAGGAGAGAAAGGAGAGCTTGGGAACACAGAAGAGGTGGGAAGGTCTCAAAAGGATCGAGCTCAGAGTGGAGGCAGCTCAGTGTGCGAAGTGCCCTGACCAAGGCTGGCAGCACTGATGAAATGCAAGCAGGAATGAACATTCCGACCTTTGTCTCCAAGCCCTGGATTCCTGACTCTGTGATAAGCACTGCATGTATTTTCCTTGACAACAGCTCATCCATTAAATTACTCCAATTACTTTCAATATTTAGAAAATTTGAGATGCGGATTTGCCAAAAGTACCTCTGCAGGCTTAACCACCTGAAACAAAAACATCACACTGCACCTACTGAGGCAGCTTTGTGTGAGAGATTCAGTGCATGCACCGTAACTTTGTGTAAACAATTCACAGCAGAATTCTCTGCGTTAAAGGTATGCAAATGCTTGTTGCTAATTTGAGCAAAGACAAATACAGAAACCATGTTAGACCTGAAGTTTCATGTTTTATTTAAACTCCAAGGCAGAGAATTTTAATTCAAAGTTTCACATAATAATTTGTTTTCATGGACAAATTATGAACCCTGCCATAGGAGTTCATCATATAACTACTTTAAGTGTCACTATACTGTATGACCACATTAAAATAATGAGGTTTGAACATTCCAATCTTCAATTAGAGCTTTGTGGCTTCAAGCACTTAAAGAATAAATGCTGCCATTAACCTAGACCTTCCCCCTCAAGTATGCACCAAATATATTAACAATGTTACTGAATCATGAGGTCATTGTGAAAATATAAATCTCAGTGGATTCCATCACAAAGCAAAATCTTCAGGATTTTAATAGGATATTATTTAAGGTATAAAATTAAAATCTCTCATTAAGTTATCTCAACAGCTCATTTAATTTATCAGGCTTAAAAATATTTTTAAGGTTATTTTAGGTTAATTACATTTCACATCCTTTTATGACAGATCTGAAACCCTGCACATCTTTCAATCCTCTTCTATAAACATTGCCCTTTGCCAAATAGCTGAGAGTTCACACTGACACATTTTTGCATACTCACACTATAGTTTCAACATGACAGTGTTTTATATTCATGATGAACACAGAATCTTGTTTATTTAATGGAAACTTGGTCACTGCAATAAACAACAAAAGCAGAAGCCCCTCAGTCAGTAAGGCGCCCTCTCAGCAAATTTTACATTATTTGTACTTAGTTGGCCACAACTGCTTTCAGTGAAAAGAATTCTGATCAATCCAAAATGCCACAATAAGGGAAGAATTAGAGATATTGACTCTAAATCAAGCTTGGTAATATATTGGTTATTCTGACTTCATACTTCTCATGAATTCATGTTCTCACAGCACAAGGACTCTGCAGTTCCCACCAGGGAAGAGTCTGAAACTCACAATTAATGTGGAAATGCTCAGGTTAGCAATAATAACCCAGCAAGGGCAGGTAAGAAATCATGGCATGCCTCAGCTCTTAAACAACTGACTTGAAAATCTAAATATGAATACAGTCAGAAATAAGAAAATTATCCTGGCACACTATATACAGTGACTGCAGCATTAAATTATTCCACAGCACCATCCATTTGAGCTGCAAACATCTGCTAAACATTAATAAACTGAGATTTACAGAATCTCACAGACGCTTCACTTTCAGCTCTTGAGGTGACCAAGGGACTGAACCTCTCTGTACCTGAGCTTATCAAAGTTCACATATCAGCATGTTGCATAAGTCCCAGGCTTGTGTTTCACTTACAAGGCTACCCTTATCTCTGCCAAGAGATTTCACCTCTCCCACCCTGGTAATCTCGAGGCAATAAGGATTTTAGATTAACTCCTAGGAAAGATTCTGAGCTGCAGCTCTTCAGAGGGGATGCACACAAACCTCTGTATTCCCACTGTCCTGAGAGTGGTAAAATAAACAATCCCTGTGTCTCTGGGGCTGGAAAAGGATTGTTGGAAAGACACATTGCATGGCTTGGATAAACCAAAGTGACACAGTGCAGGGAAACAGACCAAACAAAAAGTGGCAGCCAAACATGGAGGATTATGCTACTAATTACAGAGCACGTCCAAAGCTTTTGCTCAGTCAAAATGCTACAGGGGATTCTTATAAATGTCCTAAGGCTCAAAACAGTTTGCATTTCTGAAAGAAAGCAGCTTGAAACTTAAGCAAACAATTTCATGTTTTAAGACCCATCCTCCTATTATCACATCCTAGGAAACTATTTCAAGAAGTATTACCAGCCACAGAAGGCAGCCATATTAAAATACTAAATGCAGACATCTCAGAGTGCCTTTTTATGGAAATATCTGCCAGAAATAAAACAGCAGATTTTCAACTACTTTAAATTAAAACCCAGACCTTTTATTGTGTACATCAGTATGTGTTTATAGAGAGGTCATTGAGAACCACAGAACAACACTCAAGGAACAAAGCCTCACTCTTCCACAGAGTGTGTTCAAGACAGTCTGAATAACTGTATTTTAAGTTCCCCATAGCTCCCCAAGCAAAACAGCTAATTTTCCATGCACACTACAGCAGTTTCTCACTTTACACCTACAATAGTGCTGCTGTCAGGAAGAGAAGTGACTGCATGTGCCAAAAATCAATTCAACATATTCACAGACAAAAAAAATAACATGCAGCATCTGAAGATAATGAGAACTGCAATCATTCAAACTGACAGTCTAGTGCCTAACAATTATCACAAGGCAAGTTTTATGAATTCATATTTCCTACAATGACAAGCCCCAGGTTACACAGAAGGGTGTTCACATTTTCTTTCAAATATAAAAACCTCCTTTAAGCCAATGAGTCCACTCCAAAATGGAATTCACTTATAACTGAAGTGAGCAAAAATATGCTGACTGTGTTTTAAGTAATATGCTGAAGTTTCTTCAGAGCAAGATGCTGACTGTGCTTTAGTAATATGCACTATATAGTAAATATAACTTTAGTATAGAATTTATCACAAAAATTTTCTGTTCTTTACATGAATTATTCAGAATTAAGTTTTCTAGTGAAAAACCAATCAGAACTACCAGTTTTGGATGCCAGTGTGAAGCAAGTGTCCTGAATCTATCATGAAAACACAGAGTCACAGCACATCCATTTTTGGTTTCCTACCAGAGACACCTTAAAAGCTGTGACAAAGGTGAGTCTCTGCAAGCACTCTAAACACTGCCAAATGTCTAGAACTTGCTCCATACTTCTTTCTCAGGCCCTATCCAAATTCCAAAATTGATAATGTCCCCAAAGATTCCCCAACAGACCCTGCAGCATATGTCCATGCAAATATCTAATTAGTATTCATAAACTTAGACTTCACACGTGGTTCTTAATTTGGAAATCCACTTACTTCCTAACTCCGGTTATTACAACTGCCAATTTAAAATGCAATTTCCATGCCTTCATAAAGTAATAAAATCCCTTCATTCATGCAGCCATTGTTCTTGCTGTCTTTTCCTTTTCTATCAACATAAAAATATGAAATCCTACTTGTACAGTCAAGTATTGAATGTTCTTGACTCCCTAATAAGAAATTAGAAATAAGAAATAATTTATTACCTTCATCACCCACGACTTTCAGGACTATTCTTAAACAAAACTATCTTTATCTGTATTGAGCAACATTTAAATAGTCAACATGTTACCACCTAAAATGCAAACTAAAAGAAACATTATCCATGACAAAACATTTTGGGAAAAGAGCAGCTGTGTGTTTTATAAGACACAAACATAAATGAAGTTTTCCCATCAGATTAAACGCCTGGATTTGTAGTAAGTATCCACAGGAGGTAGCACTGTGCAAAACTGGCATTAATGATTTGTCCCTGAACTAGTGCCGTATTTTTCAATTAAAAGAGATTCTATCTAATTCTTTTGTGAGGAGGTGGAACTCTAAGCTCCATGCACGCACCTCACTGGTGGATGCAGGGTGTGGTGGGAGAGCAGATGCTGTGTCTGGTGTCTGCCCACCCCATTCCTTCCAAGACCTCATCCCTGAGTTTAACAGCCACTGCCCAGGTGCCTGCATAGTGCAGAGATGCTAAATAATAAACAGGATATAACAAATAAATATATAATAAATGCATTAAAGCGCTGGGGGCCAAGCAGGAGCTGCGGAGATGGAATTTCCCTTGAAGCTGGAACTTCTAGCTCCACTGCACTTCACCAGGCCTCTTGAATTATTGATTCCTGTTCTGAACTGACAAACAACACAGGACTGAGGTCTCCTTCAGCTGCGGGAACCATCCCCGCCCCCGGCCCCGGCCCGTCCCACAGCCAGGCCGACATTCCCGGCGGGAACCGCGGCTCGCGAGACGCCCGGGGCTGCAGCGCCACCGCCAGGCCAGAGGCCGCAGCGCAACTCACACAGCCGCCACCCAAAATTCCCGATTTTATTTATAGAATCGGCTACAAATAATATTTTTTATTTTTTTAATCTTTTTTTCTTCGTAAATGTCCCAACCATCATCTCTCTGTTACCAGAAAAAGCATGCTGCAAACCACAGCACGGCATTACAAAGTGAATTCATACTCCAGCTGAAGAAAAAGGCCAGTTATTAACAAGGGGCTGCTGTGGGACAGGGTCCCGGAAAGAACAGAGCCCTGCTGTAAAATCACTGATGGTTACTGGGGTTCTAACGCCGTTTGACAGAAACTCACTTGGATCGTGGAGCTCACGGTTCCTGTCCCCAGCCCTGGCACACCAGCAGATGGCAACCCAGCTCCACAGAGCCCTGCACAGGCTTAGGAAAGCACAGCCTTCGCATTCCACTTCCACAGGCATTCAAAGGCAATCACCCACCTTGTAATAATCTCACTCACTAACTCAAACCTGTAGCAAATTAGCCAGGAACAACACATTTTAATTTTCTTTTTAATATACAGCATCCTGCACAAAGGAAATGTGCTATTAGGGGAACTTTATATATTGGGTACAATTGATTCTATTCCTAATATATATCTAATACGAAATAAATTTTTAAAAAAAGAGCAAAAATTTAGATAATAAAAACTCAATATCATCTCCTACATCTAAAAAGCATACCCCAACTTGGCAACCAAAGGCACCACACCCCAGTGTGAGGAGGTTTGTCTGTTCCCAGCTCCCAGCACATGCCAAGCCAAGGCCCCAACATCACAAGAATGACCCATTCTCCCCATTCCACTCAGCATTGCCTAATCCACACAGCTTTGAGGAACTGAATGTTCACAATAAATCATACTGAGTGTTGTTCCACAGAGATACTTCAGTTGAGAGTTGTTTCAAATCTTTGCATATGAGCTTTTCTACCCTCCAGATCATTATTCAAAATCTAAGAGGCTTGGGTCTTTAACCATTTCTTCTAGAGCAAGATGAGGGAAAGATTAACACTCTGGCACTGTGTACAATCACAATGAACATGCAATTATTTCACTTTGTTTCAACTTTCACTCTGTTTGAAAGTAAATGTAAAACCCTAAGGCATTTGAAATTATCCTGTGAAGACTGACCCTACAAGGAAATCTTACAAGTCTGGCATCAGAGGATTAACAGAGCACCAACTGCACAGTCAGCAGCCTTCATCTCTGAAGATGAAGAAACAGCTCTGACCACATCCCATAATGTACCCCAGAATATAAGGAAAAAAGTTTACACTAAATAGAGCTGCAACCACCCAGCTGAAACCATCAATCTCATTTTCAAAAATTATGTGCAGTTCTTCAGTTCAAGGAGTGCCACAAGTTTCAGTTCAGTACTGGAAGCACCTCAGAAAATTCGAGTTTGTAAGGATCAAAAAAAGAATTTGAAAATCTCTTTCACAAACATATCTAAATTTCCACTGACAGGCTTCTTCAAACGTTTTCCTATCGCCACACTTGGCAGAAGGAACATGCACAGTTTCTTATTCCTGGAACATCTCAGACTTTTCCAGGCATTAGATGGTGAGCAATGCATAAGAGATGTAGTCCTAATTAATGGGTTGCACATTATCAGATGTTTCTTTCACAAAACCCTGGAGAGGGTGCTTGAGATGCTCTCTGTGAGGGGCCAGGACATGGGACACACACACAGAATCAGTCTTCACAAATAAAGAAGCATATTCAGCATTAGTGTAGTGCTCTAGTTAAGCATCCTGCCCTTAATAAAAACGAGGGGAAAGTCACCCCTTGCCCACCAATAAATGCTCACTATGGAATATTATTATTATGGCATTGCTCCTGGCAATCAGTTTCATTCACATTGTGTTTTGTCAAAATTAACAGTTGCAAGAAAGACACTCCCAATCTACCTCTCTACAACAATCACAGCCATCTCTTCACAAGGTCGTTTTCCTTTCTAAAATTAGAAACCCTGATGTTCTCTATGCCTTATTTCATAAGAGAATGCACCCACATAACTGATCTTTTGCATCTCCTGTGACAGGACTCAATGAAACAGGATGAAGCTGAGTCAGGAGAGGTTTAGGTCAGATATCAGGAAGGAGTTTTTCACCCAGAGATGGTTGAGCACTGGAACAGGCTCCACAGGGAAACACATGCAGCACCAAGGCTGTCTGAATTCCAGAAGGGTTTGGACAACACTCCCAGGCACATGGGGTGACTCTTGGGGTGTCCTGCACAGGGCCAGGAGTTGGACTCAGTGATCCTTGTGGGTCCCTTCCAACTCAGCATATTCTAGAATTCTATTACATCCCTTAAAAAAAAAAACACAGTCCAAGGTCTAACTCTTTTTATGACAGGATAAGATCTCAGATAAATACCCAAAATTAAGTCAAAAGAAATCTTCCATAAAATTACCCTTCTGTTCCTTAAATGTGCACTCCATACATATTCCCTCCACCCAGTTTTTTTAGTGCGTTTGGGTCTTGACAGCAGGAAATCCCACTGAGCTGCCCACAATGATGCTTTATGTGTTTTCCTCTGATTACTTCCTCAGCTATCTTAGGGATTTAAAGTCTTAAATAGGATACTCCCCAGCAGAATTCAATCTCATAGGATCAGAGCCATTCGTCTTAAGGTACATGATGAACTGAAGGTCATCCTCTAAAATCCTCACATATATTTAGAAGGCACACAGATCAGATCAACACCTTCCACTCCACAATGACAGCACTCAGCATTCACTCTGCCCTGGCATCTTTCTCAAGTCAAGGACCTAGTGGCAACTGCTGTGCAGGCACATTAATCCAGATTATCACACATGTACAAGCTGAAAGATCCTGCCCAACAATAAATTGTGTTTATATAGTTTAGCAAGTTAGAATTTTATGTATTCCCAGTTCTGGAGTCATTGCTGATAAATAGCCAAGTTATCAGGCTTGTTTCAGGAGCTGAAAACTTATTTCTTTAGATTTGCTATTGTTAACTTACCTTTTAACTTTGCAAATATTTTTAAAGAGTGAAAGAATGCAATTCAAGCACAGTAAACAACCTATAGGATTAGCAGTGGTTAGAAATAAAAAAAAAAAAAAACACATTACTTAATGCCACAAAGAAATTTAGCAAAGCAAAATCTACTGACACCTGCAGACCCAGAAAGCGGAAGCAGAAACAATGCACACAGCTTTCCTGGCTTTCCTAAATCACATTCCACTTCTCTCTAGCTATCCAACTACTGTATTATAACAAATAATAGAAGAATTAAATGCTCTAGCAGTCAGGGCTAGCATATTAAAATGACACTCTGCATTACTGAACTTACTCATCTCTTAATAGAGCTGTTCTTCAAAGGAGATTAATTATACTGGCAAGAGACCTTTTGCTATTCTAATTTGTGAAACGTATTTCAATACCACAAGCATATTAAAACAGCTGCAAACATGTAAGTGGCTCCAAAATCTCAGGACTCACTGCATTTAATTAGGTGTTCATCTTGTGATGTTCTTTAGTCACTGCTTTTGAAACCCACTTCACATAAAAATTTGTAATGTCTAGGCTTAATTAAGTGCAACTGTAATGAAACATACAGCCCATCATAGAATACACAGAGATAGGAAAGTGACCATATTGTTCAACACCTTAACACCATCACAGAGGAACAAAAACTGGATTCAGAGATTAATTAATTTCTCTGCCTTACTTAGGAAAGAGAGAAATTCAAATTATTTTAAAATAACTCATTGGCATTGTGTTTCAGATCAGAACATTTGATAGACAGCACAAACACTGCTTTGACAAACTGAAAACACAGGATATAATATGAGTAATATGCAGAATTGTAACATGCAAACATCTGCAGCTCGCTGAGCTGTACACAGCTGTTAAGCAACAGCCTAGTACTCCAAATTAAATATCTGAGAATTAGTGCTTTGTTTTAAAGCACAGTTATTTTCATTAACCTAAGCTAGGAAGCTTCAAGGCATTTATCTGCCTCTAGAGAACAGGCCTGTGTTTTAACATATTACTTTTTCTAATCCCTCTCAGATAAATACTTATAGCCAAGTTCATGTGAGCATTCTCCCTTTCTGTTGCCACTGAATTTAGAGCCATTGGTGAGAGCATAAATTTAAGGCAAACACTGAACAGGCACCAAATTAAGACACAACACAATTAAACCAAATCAGAAGAATTTCAATATAGTAACAAGTCTGAAAATGTCAAGACCACAATTACTTCATTGTGAAATCAAAATTTGTTGTAACACAAAAGTGTGACTTTTTGAACCTTAAAGATTTAAGTTTCCTTTCATAACCCGGTGGTGCCAAACTGTCTAGGAACTCCCAAAAAATTCTCAGGGCTTTATCCAGAATTTAAAAAAAGAATTAAGGGGTCATTGCTTCTAAGCAGTCTTACAATAAAACATAAATTTACCCAGTTATTTGCAGCACTATAAGTAGCACACACCAAAATTCCTCACTTAAGTAAAACGTGTTATACAAATAGCACATAGTTGTTCAGCAAAAAAAAAATCAACTTTGGCTTTAATCTACTACTTACCAACAATTTCTGTTGCATATATGCCTGCTCACAAGTAACTGTCTTTTTCTACCCTTGGATTTTTCTTGTCCTCACATGTCACTGATTTTAGAATTTTATAGATAATAAGAAAAATTTACAAACAAAACCTGTGTTCCTTTTTGTGTGCAGTTCAGAGTTGACTGTAGCCACCTGAGTGTGTTTCCCCATACAGACCACTCTTTTCTTAGAAAATGTTAATTTAGCAGATGCAACATTCCTTGAAAATATTTTCCCAAAAGTTTTTTACCAAAACCTCTTGACAGAAACCACAAAGAAGAGCATGTATCAATTTCAGCTCTTCAATTACTTGGACATAAGAGTTATCCCTTTCAGATTCATCCCCCCAGCTATTCCCTAGAAAAGCAGGCAGAGGCAGATATTCAGAAAGCTGCCTCCCAATTAAACTTGTTTGAAATGGTTGGGTTCCCATGCTCATATCTCCTAGACTTCCAATGATATAATGATTCTTCAACACACATCTTCTCCTACTTTCTGTCTAAAGCAGGATGAACACATTCTCTTCCTGGCTCACCCTGTAGCCTAAAAAGTCCCACAGGAACAAAATGCTGCTTTCACTGAGCAGGAACAGGGGAAACAAGGTAAAAACTAAAGCACAGGATCCCATCACTTTTTATAGCCCAAAAGCACCATGAGTATTCATTCCCAGAGGCACTCACCAAACCAGCAGTAAGGGAGGGAGCAGATTGTCCCAGAGACTGATTTCTCATGCGGACCAGGTTGGAGGTATCTCCAGGAGGCTGCCACAGCGTCTGCCCCACTCCACTGTGGACACTATTTGATAAGGGAAGTAGCTGTTTTCCTTTAAAAATAAAATCAAAATACCATCAGCTTGTTTCTAAACAAGTCTGCAAGTTCAAAGTACAAAGCTGAGAACAAATACTGCATGGGAAGAAAAAGAAATTATTAAAAAAAGCAATTTCAAGATTTTGGTAGGTTGAAATTTGTAAGAGCACCTTACCTGTAAATTCATTATGCTTGATAACTAACAATTTCCAAAAAAATCTACTTTACATTGTGAGATAATGGGGAAATCCAAACACCTTGTAAAAACAGACTGCTATCACTTTATAAGTTCCCATATTCCACTCACTTTAAAAAGGAAACATTATATGCCCAAAAAGAAGGCAAAACCTCCTTAGTATAATTTTAAAATTTCTTCTGAAAATGGATTCCTAATTGTAAAATATTGTCTCCTCTAAGTAGCTTGGTCATGTAGACATCCCCACCTCCTCCTACCACTGGAACACTGAGCACTGCATTTCACACAGCTGTAACATAATACAGTGTATGTTTAAATATTGTCTTGCTTTGAACAATGGATGGATATTTTTTGCTCAACACTGATTTTCTAGTCAATGCAACGCTCGTTTTTGAAAAATGTCAAGCAGTAAATTTCCACAATGAGAAAGAACCAAAGTCAAAGTAGGTCATATTTTGACTCCACAGAGCTTGACAGCTTCCTTTTATGTACAATGTCATCCACAAAGAAAAAAGAGAAGATATTTCTGTGGTTAAAAACACATAAGTGAAGAAGTCTGTGAATCTGGGTTCAGTTATTAGCTTCCACATGACTTACTTTGTAAGTTTGGTCAGCCAAGCCCTGTACTGCAATTTCCCCATTGCAAAATGGAAGTGGATAATACCTCTGTTCCTTAAAATTAGGACTATGGGACTAAATAACACACCCTCTTCCAACCATAGTAAAGATTCTTGCATTCAATGGATTACTACATGCTCAGGAATCACAGAGGACTGAGACATTTATTGCAGTAAGTAGCAGGAAGGCTACACCTTTAATCACAAATATGCTGCAGAAAGACTTGTTCTCTCAGAGGCAGAAAGGTGTTTACAAATTCAACTGCACCTCAGAATTAAATGTGAATTATTACATTCATTCCATAACAGTGGCTGCAATATTTGGAAGGCTGCCACATAATGTGACCAGCCATGATGCTGGGGAAAGGTGTGGAGTGGAAGTGGTGTGGTTTTTTTCTTTTTTAAACTTGTTAAGATTGATTTTCTGTGATAGTTACAGGCAATGGGCCAAGTATACACCAACAGAAAGAGTCAAAGTGTGTGAGAGATGAGCAGGCCCAACTTTGTCAAGCAAACAGAGACACAACATATTAGCACCCTCTTCCTGGTCCCACTCAAGCTGCTTACAGCTGTGGCCATGATTTTCATGGCTTGATCATTTTCAAGATAATGTATAAATACAACAACTCGTCAGCAGAGATCTAAAACCACACAAATGTACATTGCTGTATTTATCCCTATACAGCACTAACAAAGATATCCTGTAATAGCAAGTCAAATAATATAATTATCCAGCAGTCTAAAATACCCATGCTTGAGGACAAGAATAATTTTATTTAAATCTCTATAAGATATGGTTATCAATATCTCCTTTTGTTCCACAAAACATGAATCCAGAAGGGTAGAATTCCATCAAGAGTCAAATCTCAGCCAATCAGTCATCTGCATTCTTCAAACTTATTTGATTCTGTGACAAAAAATTAGCAGGAATCATTTTAAGGATGGAACTTAAAGCTAAAGCCTTTCCCTGTCATGCCTCAAGTTCTACACACATTCCAAACACCTACACTGAAAATACACATCTAAACCTGTACATTTTCTCTACCCATTTGGTTCAGACTGATCTTTTTCAGGCTCTTTACCCCTTCCTGAATCAGGTATAGTAGACTGAAAAGTAATCAAGATGAACCAACAGGTTCTGGAGAATATAGAATTTCTTGTTCTGAAATTACAATCTCCAAACAGAAAAATTATTTTTAAAAGAGAACAGACAGTCCAGTTTTCCTGCTTCCTCCTATTTACTTTGCTTTCTTCTAGTCAAAGGGAAAAAAAAAGCTACAGTATTAACTTAGGCCATTGAAGTCAGTCAACAGCTGTGTGGTTCATAAAGTTCTGTTCTCCTCTAGTGATTAACCTACCTTGGAGAACAAACTTGCACATGTACAAAACATTATGAATGTTTCCATTTTTCAAAAACTATCCACTTACTACAAACAAAACACTAAGTCAAGGCCAAGCCAAAATAAAATACACATAATTTACTGCTTATTTATTTCTATTACACCTAACACCTCAAACATGAAAATATTTATCTTCCCTTGATAAAAGATGGATGTATTTTCACAATCATATAAATCAAAAAAAGTGGTTTCACCTTCTTCCTCTTTCTCTCCCACTGAGAATTTTCAACTCTCCCAGCTCTTGCACTAACATGCAAATAGGCAAGCAGCCTAATTAGGGAGGAAATGGGCTGCAACTTAACCCTACAGAATAACAGTGGCACTCGGGCATATCAGCTCTTTCATTCTAGACTGATCATGCAGCTCTCTGTGCTCTATTCCAGCACCACAGACTCTGATATCAGTTTTAAACAGTTGTGAAACCAGCCCCTAGCCCAGTAACAAAGACTTTGAAAAAAAAGAAAACTACTGAACTTGGTCCATTTTTGGCTAATTACTTGCCTATGCTTGCTCCAATGATTCTACAGCTGACAAACTAAATTCAATTACAAGGCTGAATATCACGTTCACAAGAAAAAACAAATTTTACATGAACTGAAAAAAACATTAAGTTAATAAGATTTTTTACTTTGAATGACAATTTCCTACAATGTTTTTGAAGCCAAAAAGAAACTAAATAGTAATTTAAACATGATATAAAAGTCAGTCTCCCAGTATGAAACAAAAGGGCAAAGTGGGCAAGTTTACATTCAGTGCTGATGTTAAAAGGGGTAAGAATACACCAATGTGTCACCTAAAGTTCCACAACTCCATTCTTTAACTTTACATATTAAACCCTGGTTTTTAACTTTTCACTCTGGGCAATATAAAAAATCTCAGTCCAGGCTTTTTCACTCTTCCCTACTGATATTTCTTTTTGCATCTTTCTCTTACATCAAATTTTGTATGCCCTGCCAACAAGAGGTCACCTTACCAGTATCTTTTATTATGACTGTTATGCCAACAATGCTGAATTTTCTTTAATACTAACCAAGTGTCATACTCTACAAAATGGCATACCTGACAAAGAACTTGCCAAGCTACCTCTTCGTAGCTTGCAGTCATCTTGACTTAGCTGACGGTGGAGCTTGGTTTTGCCAGCAGATGAAAAGATGTCAGGATTGCTGAGCTTCCTGCAACGCAGTGGAGTGGACTCTGTTATCATCTCCTGGAGAGAGAAAAACATGCAAAACTTTGTTAATGCCAGCCAAGGATCCCCTGTCTGAAACATGCAATCTCCAAAGCATAAAGGAGACTGTTCAAAAAAATACAAAGAAACACACGCCACTAAAAAAAAAAAAACCAAACCAACAACATTTAACATCCCCCTCTTTGGTGCCCCATAGCTGCACAGAAAGCACATCACAAGGTCCCTGTCAACTCTGGTCCTTGAACACCACTGCTGCAAGAAATGCCATTAATAATAGTCAGAAAAACACAATTATGCTACAGCAGTTCTTTTCTCTTACAGTATTTAGGACAAAATGGCAATGAAAAACAAGCTCAGCTTTGATTAAAGCTATTTCCTGCTAAAGCAAAAGTACTTTCTCCAATCTTCTTCAATCTTTCTTCCATCCAGCCTATGAGTAACATACCTATACAGAAGCTGTTGCAATGTCTATTGCAACCCAAAACTGCTATTATAAGTTATAGCTCTACGAAGACCATATGCATAACCAAATAATAACTAGGATAAGGATCAGCCTTTGTGTCATGTCTTTGTTATTACTACAAACAAAATTAGACATGTATTTGTCAGAAACACGCCCACACATGTGAATTCCTTTCACAGCATACAGCAAGATTTCAGTCAAAACAGCGTAGGCAGAGCAGTGTCAAGCACAACCACTTGTGAGTGCTTTCCTCATGCTTTTCATTGTTCTGGAAGTGTCAAACTCTCATTCCACACCCAAAGGAGAACAACAAGCTTCGCTATCAGATATGGATTTGAAGAGGTGACACTTTCCATTATAGCCCATATAGTTCAAGTTCTCCCTTCTCTGCAGTGTGAAACACTCCACTTGTTTTCATGGACTCCTCCATTTTATTTCAAATGCCTCTCATTAGCTATACAGCACTTCAGGCCATGCTCATCCTCATAAAAATCTCATCTGAGGCAGAAAAAAATAACTTTCCCTGCATGATACATGACCACATGATTTAACATAATTTTAAATTATGTTTAAATCAAAAACTAGTTTACCAGTTACAGTTTTTAATTAGAATTTGCAGATTCAAGTCAAACTCTATTTCTAAAGTCATTAATTCAAATCTATTCAGTCTACAGTGTTATGCCTCAAACTGTCAAATCCAGACCAGAAGCACACACTTTAAAAATCTCAAGGGGAAGAGAGGGGAGGGGAAGGAGATAAATAAAGTGGCTTTATATGAAAAATAAAAAAGATTTGGGATTTGAAATAGAATTCTCATTTAACTCTGAGTCACTCATTCACAACCTTTCTTAGACCCCATCTCCTTCTAATCATGAAATTTTTGGCACTTCATAATACTGAATAACTTTATTACTGTTTGAGGGACAGCAGTGCTTTGCTCCACATCAGCCTCAGTGGTGCACGCTTTCCTGCAGACTTTCCCAGGCTGCTCTGGATAAAATTCAGACTTTCAGTCTCCATAGGGTCTACAGCAGATCACAGGGACAGCTGGGTACCAGAGCAGGTCAGGTCACCCAGTCCATACAGCTGCAAGCAGTTGTGCTGGTGCAAGAGTGGGGGAAATGGAGAAAACTGCTCAGCTGAAAAACTGTTTCAATCTTATGGTTCCTTGTGCACATCTTGGAGCAAAGAGCATCGCATTTTCATTTGTCTCTGACCTTCCCCACAAAGGTACTGAAGTCCTTCATTTGCAGCAGCCTGTACTCTTCTCCTTTTCTGTCATTTGGAGAGCTGAAAAGGCATTTACCTGTCTTTCTCTCTGTACTTGGGAGTAAGCTAAATAATATTAAATTGCAGCATTAGCAGTGCCCCAGCACAGGGGACTCTGAAAGCTGCAGAGGCCAAGGGCAGAGAGTCTGCTGTTTCTATTTAGGATGGAAGAACATGGTTATATTTGCGTATATTACTGTAAGTAGACACACAGAAACATGCACACACTTTTAATAAGGCCTGTCCTACACCTATAGGGCCTGAAATCTGGCACATGTTTACCATCTGTGACACTGAAATTAGCATGCCTCAAAAACAAAAAACAAAAAATGAACATGGGCACTCCAGCTTACAAACAAATTACTTAAGAACTTCATCCAGCTTACACTCTCACACTCCTTATGCTTCAATTCCAAATATTCCCAGCATCCTTCAGTATCCAGCTACTTCCCTGAAATTAACCATGTGTTGAAAGGCCCCGTGCACATCAGCAGCAGTTAAAATTAAAATGTCAAAGACTAACTTAAACTGAAGTGTTCTAACTGGGACTTCTTTCTTCAAAGTTTTGGGGGTGTTTGTTGGTGTTTTGGAGGTTTCGTTTGCTTTGTTGTTCTGGTTCTTCCCCTGCAGGTGCACATTCACCTCCCTTTCAACACACAAACACACACACAAACCGCTCACCAATCATTCTCAGTGAGCTGCAACTAAATAAGAACATTCTTCAGCTTGGGACACCAGGTAAGGAAAGGCACTGAAGGCAGAAACAAAAGTACTGTGCCCACTTCCCCACCCTTCCCCTTTTCCCTCTATGCAGTCTCCTTTTATTGGCAAAAATAATTACAAATTCTCAATGTGTCTTCTTGAGTTACAGTACACAAATCCTGTAGCTCTGATAATATCTAAATCAAAAGGTCCCCAGCTGAAGGGCACACCTACTCCTAGCACAGCATCTGATCAGCTCCAGCACCCTGCCCACACACACCTTTGAGGTCAGCCCAGCGGCATAAGCTACTTCTCAAAAAGCCATTCCCTGTGACAGCTGTCCCCAGGTTCAGCTTTCCACCAAAACTACTACAGAGATAAGAAAGGAATAGTAGAAAGGTAAATACAGCTTCCCACGCTCACCAAAGAACCCAGGGTGTCTTCTAGAAATGAAGGATTTGGTACATATTACATATGGAAACCTCTTCATGAACCCTTTTCTTGTTAAGCACATTAAACACTTGGGCAATGTTCAGAAGACTTTGTCTTCTGAGTTAAATGTCTGGAAGAAAAGACTTCCAATCAAATTCTGCAGGTTAATATACTGTTAAAGTCACTTTTCAAATAGATATTTTAAAGGTTTTTTAAAAGTGCACTGTTCTGAGACATCCTATTATGTTTTAAAAAATGCTAAGTGCAACACAGCCAATTTAAAATTTCATTTTCTAAGAGCTGTGTCCATATTGTGTCAGAAAAACAATGAAGAGGGAAAGTTTTAGCTTGATAACAATAGAGCTGTCTTCCATAAGACTGCAATTTACTTCACTCATCCATCAAAGCCCTGCTTTGATATTGCAGATCACAGATGAACTGCATGAAAATAGCAGTAGATTACATTACCACTCTCAAACAAGGAAGGAAAAAACTACAGGAAAAGATCTTCCCTTGTCCTTGCCCCAAAGCAATACCTATAAAGAACACAAAAATCTTACACAACATTCCAAATTGATGAATAAAGAAACTCTTTGCAGTGGTAGAGCAAAATTTTACTTATATGCTTTCAAACTAGTAAATGAATCTATCAGAGCAAGTGGTTGAAGAATAGATTAGATAGAACAAACTGCCATAATTTTAAAGACTCCACTTCCACTTTCCAAAAGAAAACAATTTTACAGCCCTAAAGATGAAAGCATTAGTAAGCACGTAACACTTTGCCCACACCGTGTGAAAAGGACTGTGAGCCTCTCTCCATTCATTTCTTTTCAAAGGTGATAAAGAACTTCATTTACTTTGGGCTTGTGGCTTTTGCCACAAGCTAAAAATCAGGTTCAAACAGCCAGCTGATTCCTGCAAAGCTTAGGGCTGAAGATAAAAGCATCACATAATCTTGATTTGCTAGGCAAAGATTATTGCTATCACTCCCTACAAAGGTACACAAAAGTTTGCTCACATAACTTGAAATAGCAGGATGTGAAGAAGAATGGGCAAAGCTTTTCCTGGCTATCAAGAGGCTCTGAATTTCTCAGCTCAGTCACTCACCACACTTGCACAGAAAAAGCACTAGAAGAGTTCTGATACTGGAATAAGTCTGTTCCTCACATTGGGGTTATCACACACAGCTGGATGGCAGAACCAGATTGTCACAGGGGATGCAGACAAAAGACAAGAAGCCAAAAGTGCTTCTCAATTTGCCTGATCACTACAACCCCTGTTAAAAACCTGATCTGGTAATTTCAGAATACAGCTACAAGGATCCTCCTCAGCCCTCACTGCACAGGAAGAGTTCCAAGCAATTAAAGCAGGATATAAAAGAACAAGCACTAAACCACTGCAAGGGCTGTCAGAAGCTCTTTTGTTTAACCATTGTTCATTTAATGGTGCTGCAAGAGAGCAGCACAGGTCTTTAATCTCCAAAAGGCAGGTGAATACTGCAAGTGTGGATTTGTTTTGCTTGACTGCCAGGTGAAGCATCACACAGTCAGCAAGACTCATACATCAGCATCAGACCAAAGCTGGGATAAAACTTCTCAAGCCCTGTTTTTATGGCCTATATTTAAGAAATAACAGATCATGCAAAGGGCACTTCCTCGCATGTAACTGTGGTGTAATTAAATCAAACACAAACTGCCTCACAATCTCTACAACAAGCAAAAGCACTCAATTGTGACTGACAAATATTCAAGTCTGCAGGTCAAAATATGTTAAACTGTTAGCCAGGGGCTGGAGAATCTACACAAAAGTTTTCCATGAACAGGAAATCCATTAGTAAGAAAAATGAGAAGCCTTTTTTATGAAGCCTAATGAGCATAACAACCTTAGGTCATCTGGAAGTGAATCCTAGCAAACTGTTGGAAGGAAGAATGAAAATTTAACTACAATAAACTGGCCAAGAATTCACTCTTATTAGCCCATCTTCTAAGGAATATAACCAATGAGCAATGTATCTTGAGGGAAACTTAATACTTTCTGAATATTTTGAAAGCACCAAAAATAGTCAACATTGAAAGCTGCATTCTATTTTTTAACACAGTACTGTTTGTCCTTTAAAAGATAAAAGCTTATTGTGTCAGGGCTGTGTGCACATCTGAGAAGCATTCTTTTTCTTCTCAGCCTTTCCTCATCACTTTATATCATCTGTGTGCATACCCT
This sequence comes from Zonotrichia leucophrys gambelii, assembly GCF_028769735.1. Taxonomy (NCBI): domain Eukaryota; kingdom Metazoa; phylum Chordata; class Aves; order Passeriformes; family Passerellidae; genus Zonotrichia; species Zonotrichia leucophrys. The sequence goes on along the minus strand of NC_088178.1, from coordinate 21,646,202 downwards.
AAATGAAAGATAAATCTGATCCTGTCATTAGGCCTGCTCTAATATACTCTAAAATACACTGAAAATTAAAGGCCTGGACAACAGATCACAGAACAAATATCTATCTGTATAAGTAGCAATTAGTGCAATGGAATCATAGTATTTATGCTTTAGTATTTAGCACTGAAATTTGCCTTAACTTTCTAGTCTGGGCATTACACATTGAGAGGAGAGGGCCAGCAGCTTACTAGGAAGCTGGGGTGAGCCCACATGTGACCAAAATTATAGGCTAAATAAGAATTTGCAACTAAGTTTCTTTTTAACTGTATCTGCTTAACTCATGTACTTGCCAGCAGCACCCTGAAAAATGTCAGAGACAGCAGAATCAAGGAAAATTACAGTAAATCAACATAGACTCTTAGGGGCTATAATATATTGGTTTACAACATCAACAACAGAGAAAAGCTTTACAGAATGTATTGCATTATATAAAAGGGTCAGTATTTAAAGGCAGAAAGAGCTCTACACTATTTTTCTCTGTAGTAGATTTATTCAAAGAACTTTGCAATAAATTCCAACATTCCTACAACAGTAAATACAAAAACTGAACTTAGTGTCAATATTAAGTTTGCAAAATGACTGCAAAGCCAAGTGTTATTTGCCACAGCGATGTTTTGAACACATCATGCACACATTTACCATTCTGAATACCTACAGCTTCCTCTGCACACCCATTGGCAGTTATATCACAGATGACAGAAAGGTTACAAACTCAAAATTTCATGTTAAAAAAAATCCCAGCACGAAAACCAAACAAACAAGAAAAATAAATGAAAGTTCCCTAAAAGACCCAGTATCAGAAGCCCATACTATCAGATACACCCTCCTTATCTTGTTCTTCAATGAGATTTCTTTTCTTGTTAACTCTTCAGGAGTTACATGGCATGTTTGATTAGAACAAATGAATTAGAAGATTTAATGTTTCATCAGGGAAGTCAGTGCTGTTAACTCTGTTGTGAAGCATCCCAGCTGCAGGATCACATGAAAAAGGTATTTAAAAAGAAAAGGTAAATATTTATAACTATGTACACTATTAGCCCCTTTATGAGGCCTATTGAAATACAGAATTGTTTTATTCCTAATGGAACCACAGTCTAAAAAAGAAGGTAATTGACGATTAAATTATATCAGCTTGAATGTTTGGTCCTTACATGAAAACACAAATGGGTTAAACAAAGTTTTCAACCCTATTCAAGATCTCCTCAACAGCCAAAAGAGAAGAGTAATTGTTGAATTCAGCTCGTAAATGCCTAAAGCCAAATTAATTTCATCAAGGGAAGAAAAAGAAACAGAGCCTCTTAAGTCTGTATCAGACTTCACAGAGGCTCAAAGACACCACTATCAATCTATCAAGACTCCAAACCCCACACCAGGCTCAGTAGCTGCACTCACAACAAAACCAGTCTGAACAAAGACACTGAGCATTAAAGGCCACCTCATTCCTTTATCATTGCTCCTCTAGCATGAGTATTGCAAACATTAAAAGGTTGTATTGAGCAGGGAAATTAACTCCTGGCCAGATAAAACAAAACAACTCTATCATTCATCATCCTTACTCAAATGCTGTAAGGATTAAAAGAAATATGACCCCCACCAAAAAAGGGATTTGTAATAAAATTGGATTTTATAAGACATCAAAACAACTTTTTTCTGAAGATTTTCTTTCAATAGACTCAAAAGATGTGCCAAGCATGTGATGAGTCCCAGCATCACTGACTAGGATAACTTCAAGTTCTCTTTAGCATCCTGTGTGTTATCAAATTTATCTCATTTATCTTCCCTATTCTTGTCAATGAGGTTTTACATGGTTAAATAGAAGTGCATGTTTAGATCTGCTGAAGACCCTAATCCACAGTATCAGCAAGCCAAACTTTTCTGGTGTGTCAGTTCCTCACAGGTTTATTCAGATATTTATTACACAGAAAACACTGAATTTAAACCCCTGTTAGCACACCTAGGCTGTGGGTCAGACTAGAATGGGAACTGCTCGTGGAGCCAGAGCAGGAACAGCTGCACTTTCATCCATGCAGGCAAAGAAACCTGTGATTTCCTATTGGTTATAAAAAGGAGACTTACCAGAGGATTCTGCAGGGCACCTTCATGCCCTGCAACTCCGATGGCTCGCTTTAGAGCTTTCAGATCTCCAACTATATTGATTTTTGTGCACCTGACATTGTCTCACTGTCTCGTTCACAGGGAAAGAACAAATCAACATAAAATACCCACCTATACCTGTGTAAACTCTGTTTAATGCCCAGTAAAATGTTACAAGCCAATGAATTTTTATTTGGAATGTCAAACTCCCTGTTTTTTTAGGAACAGAGATGAACAAAACCTAATGGTAAGTTTTAAGTTCATTTAATTTACACGAACAAACAATTGCTTCATAGCAATAGAACCAGGAAGGAAGTTTTATCTGATTTTATATATTTCAGACAGGAACTTCCAGGTTGAGTTGGAAAACCTAAGAGGTGTTATCTGTATTCATATTTGATTCCTGACCCAAAACAATATAGAGTTTTCCATGTCTAAGGCACAAATAAAATACATTTTAAAATAAAATAGTAGCTGAAAATACAAAGCTTGACAAGTGAACAATAACAGTGTATTAAAATGTGTGTGCTGTATAAAAATTACTTATTTACTAATAATACAGAGTTCTAATCTTGTTTTGCAAAAAGCAATTTCCAAAGAAAAATGTTAAGGTGCATTAAGTTTGAAGTACAATCTCTAATGAAAGTATTGAGATATTGCCTTAAAATATGTCCCAAGACTAAGGGGACCAGAGGAAAGAAATCCATGCCCAACTGCTATTCCAAGGCTTATTTCAAATGAAGCTGCTTACAAAGAAAATTTTAAAAATAACTCATAAATTGAACTTTGGTGGAGAAGTACTGAGGTGAGCTCAAGGGGTTTTTCTAATCAGACACTGAATGGCTACTTACAGATGGGTAATACAATTTTAAGACTTGATCATAACTGTTAAAGCTCACTTGAATAACAAATATTGCACAAAGCAAGGTATGAAACCAGAAAACACAACAGGAATCCACTTTAGCAACCCTATTTTTTTTGCCCAGGATTATTTTATGGATCATAGATATGGCCTGAATAGTAGCAGTAGTGAAACCATCTGTAGCTAGACAGAGATTACTGGCAAAATAAAATATAACAAGAACCAGTGGACTGCTAAGAGTTAAAACACTATTTGTTCATATACATGACAAAGAGAGACCAAGATTCAATTTAATCTGGTGTTATCATCACTGAGGAGGATTTCTATTTGGACCATGAAAAAAACTTGGTTTTTTGTGAAGTTCCAATTCTTTGGCATCAATATTTTTGTTTCCATAAAACATCTGCAACCTTCTCACTTCCTACCACAAATGAGATAAGCACATCAATTCAGAGCCAAAAATAAGAAGCACTTGTGTGTGGTTTTTCCTGAGAACAAATTTTCCCTGAGATTCAACAGCAGATCTGCATGTACAGAACAGGGGAAAAAATTACCAATTTATTATAAAACTGTGACTAAAACTACCAGTGGCTTTAGACCTAAACAAAACTAAGCCAACCCTTGGACACACAATAAGTGCTTAGTCCTTAGCTTCTCGTCACAGACCCCATTAAATGGCAAAGATAAGGTAATTCACAATTCTTATCAATGTCTGCACAAAGAAATGGAAACTCTATAATCTGCACAAAAGCTTCTCCTCACCAAGCAGGGTAATACAGTTCCATCACAAAGGAACAGAAGGCAAAATTTGTTCAAGGACAAGACGTATTTCTTCTGCCTGAGAACAGAAACAATGCCCAGTGTTGGGTTTATGAACAGCACCGTGCCTTGAGCTCAAACAAAGACTGGAGTCAGCAGACACTCCTGCTGAAGTGTCTGCTAAACTGGCAAAACAACCCTGGAAACAACCTCTGTCCTAAAACAGAGATTAATGTAAATGTCAAAGAATGTACAAATAATTAAATTAATGAATAATTTAGCTTTCAGGGTCATATTTTTGCCACCTTCATAGTGCACAGATGCAATTTAATAAAGACCTATTTGCTACTAATATGTCACTGGACCCACCTATGCCTGGATATTTAAATATCTAAATGCCTTCAGTCACCCCAGTAGCCAGACAACTCATTTATAAGCTTTTCTCCAAAACAGTGATTATAATTCATTCATTTGTTCTCTGATCTTCTGGTGCTGCCCAGAACACTTGACATCAGTTCTGACTTGATTCCTTCATTTCCTTCTAAAGGTCTTTATTAAGGCTCCATATTAAAATGTTATTTTGATGATAATAAAATGCTTGTAAATACACTAAATATTGAATGCTGTGATTTCAGCAACTAATAAACATGTTTTAATTACTAGGCATTCAATTTTTGAGATGATATTTCCTTGCTCTGGGGCATTATAAAAGCTCCTTTACAATAAAACTGGAGTATGATACAGTCATGAGAGCTGCTGAGAGTCCTCAGTGAACAGAGGACACACAGCTACCAGATTAACAGAACAAACATCAAAGAAACATTGCTAGACATGAAATCATTTCACTATCAGTGCATTTTTTCCAAGTAGCACCCCACGCTGACATTACACACTCTTGTTCAGTTTTGTCTTTTCCAGAGTTTAACACTTTGCTTGCATTAGTGAAGTTGTATTCTCTGAAAGCTGCATAGAAGACAAAGGTAGTTTTGTCATTTGTGTACTTGTTTCATAATGACAAATGGTATTTTAAGAGTGCAGAGAAACACAGTTTGATCATTCTGAGCTGTATGCCCTTCAATGCAAAGAGAAGCAAATCTCTAGCTTAGTACCTGGGATACCTGGAAATCATAGAATAGTGTATTGGGATTGGTTAGGAGATCTTTAAAGATCATCTTGTTCCAGCCCCACTGCCATGGGCAAGGACACCTTTCACTATACCAGGTTGTTTCAAATCCCCTCCAACCTGCCCTTGAACCCCTGCAGACGTGGGGCACATCCCACCTCTCTAGGCAAACTCCTCCAGTGTATCACCACACTCTTGGTAAAAAATTCTTCTTATATCTAATCTAAATCAACCCTCCTTCAGTTTAAAACCATTAGCCCTTGTCCTATCCCAAGAGGCCCCACCAAAAGAACTCCACATGCACATCCTGGAAACATGGACCTAGGCTCAAACCACTTGCAGAGTCTAACTCGGGTGTTTGTGCAGTCCTTCTGCACGTGCATGACCCTGAGTGGGATGAAAACAGTCTGCAGAGGCAGCAGCGCAAAGTTCCCATCATACACAGCAACAGAAAGGCATATAAGAAAACTAATGTATTAGAAAACTAGGTTTTTAAATCATTATTATCGAGCTCAAAACATGATAGCTATATTTTTAAAGGATAAAAGGAAACCAAGTTTGAGCATCAATTAATCAATCTGACAAGTACTGGATTTCATAGAAGTCTTCAAGCTTCCTGAAATGCAGCTGAAATGTTTTCTCAAGTTCTCATCCCACAGACTGAACCTCCCTCACTCCTTGGTGGATGTACCTTTTCCACTTAGCTTTGTTGTACTTTGTTAATCCAAACAAACAAAAGTGTCTCAAGTTTGGGTCTAACTGCACACATAATTTTAGTCTTTAGCAAAACTGCCTTCTGAATGCTGCAGGCCAGCATTTGTTTACTACTGTAACCTTTCTGTAGTGTCTCTTCCATCCTGAAAGACAATCTGCTCTGTGAACTCTTCCATCAAATCCCATAGGGGAAATTCAACAGGGATGGCAGGACCTACACAACCTATTATTGGTTTCCAATCCTGCTGTGCTAGGAGCTAACATATCCAAGTGATAAACACACACAGTGTATATCCAGCCAATTTCCACAAGACAGCTCACAGACACTGCAAGAAGTCAGGACCAGCTGAATGGGCCCCTTAGAAGCAAAAACTTCACTGGAAATCTGTCCTGAATGGATTGCTGGTTGTTTCGACAATGAGCAGATAATGGAAGGTGCATTCTAAAAGTGCAATGAAAATCAGCTTCTTATTATAACTCTTGTTCAGTATTTTTAGCATTAGCTGAATTAGCTGATATGTTAAACACCTACAAGAGTTTCAGAACACAGCATGACTCAGTAAATGTCAAGACAAAAATTTGCCAAGTATCAATCAATTAACTAATCAACTTATTTTGGCTACAAACAGCTGAGAATGTTTATGGTGGATTATTTCTCACACCTTATAACGAAAAATCATTACAGAAAATCTTCCTATATAGACAGCTCATGAAGACTAAATCAGAAATTACATTTCAAAAATTCTTACACTCTCCAGAGCCCACCCTCAACAGTTCCATCTGCTTCTGGAAATTTAAACATGTACATGGAATGTTTTGAATTGCTGTCTTGCTTTTACATTCATAAAAATCCAGAGCAACTAAAAGGTTTTAAACATGTTTTATTGGTAAAAATGTTTACTACATGTATAACAAAAAGTGAAAATATTTATGATGCAAGTCCAATAGCATTCTTTCCTGAAAAGAAACACAGCATCATCCTGTTTTCCATGTACAGAATAGACTCCATTAACACTACACCAATTTCAAATAGAAAAAAAATTATAAGCTAGACTTCCAAATTATTGCAAGACCAAGCCATCAGTCTTGAACCCTCTTCCCTCACTGCACTGTAACATGTATTTATAACAGAACATTTGAAAATAACTTCTGACAGATTACTAGATTTGGGGTTCATGGAACCTAACTGTTAAATAAAAACTCACAAAAGACACAGCTTAGAGGAAGAGCAAATTAAAAAGTTCTAAATCTGGTTTCAATGCAGTCTTTTGAGTGTTCATGCTTCTTCCTTCAAAGAGCAGCATTTTCACCAGGCTTCAAACATCACTACAAAAATACACTAACCACAGCACATCATTATTTGATGTGGAAATGAAATCACTGAGACTCTATATGACCTGTCCATTTATCTATTGTGGTTCTTGAGGAACAAAGTCTTGCTGATGGATAAAGCATTTTGGTTTAGTCTCAAACATTTCACCAGCCTGGTGGTCTTCAGTGCTTTGTTAGCTTCAGCTACTCAGCTTCCATGAATAGGAATTAAATACTTTAAAAAAATTTCATTTCAAATAAATGCCTATCATCATATCTTCAATAATCCATCGCCTTTCTTATAGCACTAAAGCAATGTTGGCTTATGGCAGGCAGCATGGGCAATAAAAAATACCTATCAAAGCAAAATTAAGAACTGCCCCTTCTGAAGACTCTTTAAGAACTACCTTGACAGGCAGGACAACATTTACACTCTGGGCTGCAAGAAGGCAGGTGAGCTTGCTCAAGAAGTCAACTGCTAGGTGTAAAGTCAATAACACATACCCATTCCTCCAACACAATAACACTTGGATATGCTACTTGGTTTCCCAAAGCATCCAGTCAGGAATACATCCAAAATCTTTGAGTGCTTTGCAGCTGCCTAATCCAAGCCTTGGACAGCACCCCACTGTTATCCTCAAGTGCTCTGTAACAAACAGTAAGTAGCAGCAGCTTCCCCCTTAAGGCTAATAATTATTCTAAAGAAAAGCAGTGCCACACCAAACCCTAGCACTTCTGGAAGAATTCTCTTGGCTCCTTCACTTCTATTCTGCTTTTGGACAAGAAATGCAGTGTACTGTATCTTTCCACTGCCTGCTTAGCTATTCTAATATGCAAGATATGAAATTAATGTGGCTAATACAATATTTGCTCTTACTCTTCACTGGTGACAGGAAATCGAAATCTCACATGGGCAAGCTGAATCATCTAAGCTGCTGATGCAATGCCTCCTAAATATTGATTTACACAACAGAAATTTGTCCATTAATACTCAACTTTGAGAGAAGTGATGATTCCATTTTCTCAGGCCAGAGAAGTGCCATCAGCCCTCTGGTGCCACTTTGCTCTTACCCAACAAGCCCATTGCAGAACTGGTCACTTGACTCCACATGCCTTTTGTCTGCATCTGGATGTCTCTTTTGGCTCAGTTCTGTTATTATCTAATAAGCACATTACAGAATTGATCCCTTGATTCTATTTCCCTCTGCCTGCTTTTAGATGACTCTTTCCCTCAGTCACTTTTTCAGCACCTCATATTTTTAAATATTGGTATGAACACAGAAGTGAACCCAGAGTAAGAGCTCTCCTGGAGCTGCCATCTCTGTTTGAGGAGGACACAGAAAGGCAAAACTGGGGCTAATGAAGAAGTCAGGCAGGAGCAGCTCTGGCATCAACAAGAATCAGTTCATGGCAGGCAGTGAGACACACCTATGGGGCACTGACAGGTTTGTTCTTTCTGGTTTCTTTTCCTGCCTCCTCAGAGAAATGACCAAGAAGAAAACAAAGAACATGTCACAAGAGAACATCTGATTCCTCCACAGCTACACCCTGGCCTCCTGACTACCTTTAGTTCTCCATAGAAAAGCTAATTAACTTCAGAAAATAAAGTCTGAGGATAAGTAAGAATGCCTGCCATCCAACCATGCACCCTGGACTCTGGTTAACCATGTTAGAAGTTCCACAGGCTAGAATTGTGCTTTTTATTAGAAAACAGCACTTTTTTTTTGCTTTCTTCCTGCCATAAGAAAAAGAGCTAGACAGCAACAAAGGAAGATGAGAAAAGGAAGTTTGAGGTCTGCAAACAGTAACTGAGTTTTTACTGGAAAGTTACAATCACAACTTGCAATTCAGGAGTCTTTATCAATGTCCTCCTTAGGAAATTTCTTTAGCTCCCTTGACAAAACAGACACAGGTCAGAACTACCCTAAAATCAACCCTAAACAATTTCACGTAACGGGTGGTAATAAGCATTTATATAAACAGATGGTTCCTGATCTTCTAGAAGTTAGCAGCACTCCATCCCTCCTTTAATAAAAGGAGCAATGATGTTTACAGAATATATTTGGCTATGATTAAGCTATGGTTGCTTTTATAGAATATGTAATGTGAATTGTACAAACTACACTAGATTGCAAATGCAATCTGCATGGCTAACAGTAAGTCCATTTGATTTGGTTTATGTGCTTGAATTTTGAAAATAAACCTTCATCTTCTTCAGATTAAGTTTCATCCCAGCCTGTAGGCTTTGACATGAAGTTATACAGAACAGCTCTGAGTGTTGTGAGCTGTCACCCACAGGGTCCATGACTGGGAGAGCTGCAACACAGCTGTGACCAGCAACCTGAGTCAGAGCTGTAGAGAAAACTGAGAAGCAAAGTGCCAACTGAACTCCAAAAACTTTATTCTTCACTTGTCAATCAAAAGGGAAGACTCATGGTAGAAACAACCAAAGAACACCAAACTGTTCTGCAGTCTACATACAGAGCTCATCACAACAGGGGTACTGCCTTTACTAGCACTGATGTCACCTAGAGGGAAAAGAAAAGAAAACACTTAGCATATTTGAACTACTGAAGTTCTAATTAGGAAAAAAGAAAGATCTCTTCAGTTTCCAGGCTTGCCACGCAGCAAGGAAAGCATGGTAACAGCTTCTCTGCAGTTGTGGAGACAAAATAAATCTGAGTAGCACTCTGGGGTTTGGCCAGTTTCTCCCTGCTGGTCACTGACTGCTTTCCAAAAAAGAACAGGGTGAGAAGTCAGTGGAAAAGATCCTTTGCTATTCCTTCCAAGAAAAAAAAAAAAAGAATCAAAATATAATGACAACATGAAAGGAGTAATAAGCTTTGTAACCTATCGTTTACAAGTAGTCTTGGACCAATTTGCATGATTTTACTCATAGATGGAGGAGAAATATCCACATATGCATAACGTTACAAAACCCTCTCTCATATGACACACCCAACTGTGGTAATGCAATCCCAAAAATTGCAAAAAGACAAGTATCCAAAAGTGGTGAAGGAAGAAGCTTGTCTGCAATCACACTACTCCAGGCTGCTGCCAGAGCATTACCTGGGTTTGGCAAACACTCCAAGAACAATCAAGAGGGAAATGCACACAGTTCTAGAAGCAAAAGAACTCAGTGTCTTCTGTTCCAACCAAAGCTCAATTTTACATTTCAAATACTTCTACATGGAAAAGAGATCAGATAGTAGAGATTTTTTACTGCCTGTGCTAGCACAAGCATATTCCACAGCTGAAAGTTGGCCATTAGACAAAACAAGCGTTGAAGTAAAATGTCGTTTAGTTTTCTAACTGCAGGAATAATTAAACATTGGCAGAGCTTTCAGAAGAGGTGACAAACACACCATGATCTAATGCTAAGATAAGATCAGTTCCTAAGAGAGATGTTTCACTTTATCTTTCAGGAAAGCTCCACAGACAGCACACTGAATAACCTCAGTGCTCCATTTTGGCTTTGGGACAGAAAGATCTAAAATGTTTCAAAGACAGGTGGGGAAAAAAAAGGAATATTTTTGTTACTCTCAGAAAGTTTGTAGCACTACAGTTCCTAGAGACCGTTATTGTTAAATGAATTGATTGCAACTCAGCTTGTTTAAAGCTCAGAAAATACTTTGCAACCAAACATAAATGGGTGGCACATCTGGCCACCCACAGCAAGAGTGGGAAGCTTGTCGGAAGTGATGGGGTCTGTTTCTGTTCCCTCACCTTGTCATGTATCCAAGCAAGCACCCTGGGTTGCACTCCCTACTTCCCTGCATGCCTTTAGAGCAGAAAATGTCATTCAGTGATGCCCAGTGTTCTCTATTTTTACTCTCTCTCAACCTCCATCCCACTAGACCTGTGACAATACTACAGTTTTCCTCACCTCTGTTTATCATCCCTCTGCTTTTAGAGGAAGACAGCATTTAGATTTGTTAGGGATACATTAGCTCCCACTCTTCATGGAAAAAACAACAAAGACATTCCATACAGACAAGTAAAAGCAAGCACCATGCATTTGCCCCATTCCAATGTTCTCCTAGATTTTAGCTGATTTCAGGGGTTTTCCTCAGGTGGATCTGGCCTACCTATTAAATAATGTCCACTCTTAATCGCCTCCTTTGGATCTTTTGCATCCCTCGGGGAAAAAAAATACAAAGTACAGGTATTACCTTGAGCATGAAGATCCACCTCTTGCAAAGCCTGAGTCAACACTCAATACCAGAGGACACAGCAAGTTGCTGTTTGCTACCCACCCCCTGGTCTTGTATAATTCCATCACAACCTCTACAGCCATCTCCTCTAGAAACTGAAGAATCCTTTCTATGGGGACTTTGTCTTCTACCTGAAGAAAAAATGCTAATAAAAGCAATTCTGACAAATATTGGCTATGATCCATGTCAAATCTTTCACTATAAATATCACTAAAACGAGTTATGTCAGCATGATATGGAAACAGCCTAGTGCTTGAAATGTGCCTCTGGATGAGGGTGACTGTCATTCATGAACAAAAATCACTTTCACCTCAACTTCCCAATTTTCTTCTTCAGTGCAGTCAGCAACCATACCATGATTAAACTGATCCTTTACTGAAATCCAAGTGGGCTGTGTTTGACAAAGATGCCCTCACTCAATGAAACTAAAATGTCACAGAGTAAGAAGGACAATTCAGTCATGAGTTAATGACTGATGAACTGGAAGTAAGTTGGAGCAATTGGCCTTTTTCCCAAAAAAGAAGGATCACCACTGGAGTCTCACAAGGATCTCTCCTGGGGTCAACACCTTCCGTATTTTAAGGCAAAATCTAGCAAAGAAGTTTGACAATCATGAGACAGAGTTTGCTGACAATGCTTAAAGCTACTGAAGATTGCAAAAGCTAAGACCAAAGATCTGAAGAAGATTTTAATGATACTGTTTAAGTGGGCTGTAAAATAGCAAGTAGTTGTAAAATGATGCATAGTATTTAAAAAATATGTACACAATCACAAGTTCTGAACTAGTTATTACCACTTAAAAGAGTGACTGGAGTTATCACAGTTCCACAGAAATGCCAACTCAATGCTTAAAGATTGTCTAGAAAAAGCATGCAAAAGATTAAAGAAGGAAATCTAATATGCTATGTAAGTTTACTGGGTGGCATATGCTGAAATACTGTAGCTGGTCCTGGTAATTGCAACCCAACCCTGTTCCTTGGATTCCTGTATCACTGTCTCCACTCAGAAACATACCTGCAAAAGGTGCAAAGAAGACAGCAAGGAGAATGAAAGGGGTAGAGTAACTTCTTTCTGAGGTGCCTCTGGAAAAGTCACAAGCAAGGGACGGTAAATACAAGAAAAAGTCATCAACCCATAAGGCGCACAGAATGACATGGATTCTCCTTTTCACTGTCTCTACCAATACAAGAATGAACAAGCAAGGCATGAAACCAAGCAGGCAGAAAGTTTAAGAGCAAACAAAAATAAGTGTTTTTTCCACACAAAATGTGTTTAAGCCCTACAACTCAGCCACAGGATGTTGTGGATGCTACAAGCATACATGGCTTCAAACACTTAATTGGACAAATTCATAGAAGAAAAAACCCACTGGGGGCTCTAAAAACAAATATCACCTCTGGTTCAGGAAACCTATGAGCCACAAATTACTGGAGGCTGGGAGAGGCATTTCCTCAATATACACTGTACTCTCCTCCAAGCATCTGTTCTTGGCAGCTGGGAGAGGCAGGACACTGGGCGAGAGGGATCTTTAATGTGCCCATTACAGCCATTCTTAATTCTTGCACAACGCACGAGAAAGCGCAAACATTCATCGTGGGCACGTCGGAACTGCGAGCACAGCAAAGGACCAGATTTTCAAAGGCCTTAAGGTCAGTACAGTGATTAACTGCTGCAGGCACAGGCTGATAAGGATTTTTTTCAACACTGGAGTAGCTCAGCCTCTCCCAGCCACAAACTTGTGCAAATGTATGGCAAACAAAGAGATGGGAATTTAATCCAGAATGGTTTGCTGCAGCTGTGCACACTGTTGCACTGGCACTGCTGAGGGCACATTACAGACTTGGGAACAACTGGGCTACTTAAATCAGAAGGGCCCCAAAGGAAATACTTGTCAAGCTACAAGATGGATCAGTGAAAATGGAGTGTCTCGCTGTCTTTTGCATCTCAGAAGGCCTTTTCTACCACACGCACACTACCAACTACCAACATTTAAATAAACGCTGAATTATTGCTATTCAAGACAGAAATGCTGTTTGTCACATTTGTCCAACACACCCATTTATTTGCAGCTGTTTACCACACTCACAAAACCTTAAATGAAAGGCAAAAGGGGAGAAGGGATGAGAGCTTCTTCTTAGAAGTTTGGGGAGTATCTCACGCATGGTTGAGTAGAAGCCTTCTTAACTTTAGCTGAAAAATTCCTCTTCCAACACACCGAATACCTGCCAGCACACAAACATCTGCTCTTACAAGTCACTCCAGGTCCTAGTCAGAGTGCCCAAGTTAAACACAAATTGACACTATTTCCCATTAAAAAGCCTGGTGCATCTCAAAAACTGACACTTCTGAATTTGCAGCCTTCCCTGGTTTGCAGCATTGGGGTTGTTTCAGTGAAACTGCCCAAGTGTTCAGTACATTATTCAAGATATAGCATGTTCTGTATGCAAGATCTGTACGTTTCACTCACACCACCAAGAATGGAAATCATTTCCTTCCATTTCCGTGTCAATATCATAAACATACATCAAAATAGTACAACAAACACCTTGCTGCTGCATTTGGTTGCTCTACAAATTTGCCCATTTCACAGACAGCTAGGAAGATACTGAGTGACCTCTTCTGATTTTAGATTTCTTTTCCCTGAATGAAGACTACAGTATTCCTTAGTTGTTTCAGGAAAGAATAAAGATCAAAAGCAGCAGCCCCTCTTAACCACCTGGCTTAACAAAGCACTAGAGAATAAAATGCTAGATGACTCCTCTTCAAGGGCCCAGTCTGATAAACCTGTATTCAAGAGATATCCACTAGTCAAAGCCAAAATCCAATGCCGCCATAACTGAAGGCAATGTAACACAGCTTTTCTAGGGAAAAAAACCCTTTTTTAAAGAGCATAAAGCTGTGCATCTGGAACAATGATGTAAATTTAAAACACCTTTTTGACAAAGAACCTAGGTTTTCTCTTTGCTCCAAAAAATGGCAAAACACGGCAATGAATTACTGCATCCCAGGAATCTTCATACTTGTGATACTTTCTCCTTCTTGTCAAATAAACAAAAAAATAGCATTAGTTGTCACCTACATTTTTCCACTGCAAAGTGTCACCTCCCATTTTTATCTCTTGTAGAACTAGGACTACCAAACCAAAGTGTTGATGATCCTAAACTTGATTTAGTATCTGTTTGGTCTCTCGTCCTTGTAATCCTAAGCACCCATCAGTAGATCCTGTTTTTGTGGGTATGAAAGACACAAAAGTGGACATGCTGAACTTACACACGCTCACATGTAACAAGCCTGTGCATTTTCAAGTCTCTGCAAAGGTACGCTATGTTTCCTAAACAAACCACTCCTGGAATTAAGACCTAAAATGCTGGAAAACGCATCATAATTACCATCGCGATTGGGAGTGACCCACAGAGGGTTACTAGAAAGATGTACTCTGCGATTAGTAACACCAGCCAGCACACAGCACACACCCGGCTCCACTGCATCCTCCCCCGCCTTCCGCGGCACGCGGGCAGACTCCCGGCACCGCGGCTCCCGCAGCCCTCACTCACTCACGCCACGCCGTCAGCACCGGCACGGGCACGCCACCGCTCCACCCTCCGCCCTTCTGGGGGTATCTACCTGCGGGAGCGCCCGGAGCAAGCGAGGATGCTCGGGGGCTGCCGCCGCACCGGGCGCCGCCGCTGCCCCCGCCCCGCGCCCCCCGCCGCTCTGCCCCGCCGGAGCGCCGCGGTCCCGGCCCGCGCGGGGCGCGTCTCCATAACAACGGCGACCCCCGCCCCGCGCCCCGGCTTTACCCGTTCCGCCGCCCCCGCGGCCCGGGCATCCTCCGGCTCCTTCCTGCCGCCGCCCCCCAGCAGGGCGGCTCTGCGCTCCGCCGCGGTGCCGGACACCGCCCGCCCGGGCTCCCTCCGCGCCGGCGGCGGCGGCGCCGCTTTGTCCCCCCGAGAGCGGCCCTTCCTCATCGCGGCGGTGGCGGCTTCTTCTTCTTCTCCTCCCCTCCTCCTCCTGTCCTCAGCGGCGACGGCGGCACGGCCGGGGCCCCATGGCGGGCGGCGGTCACGGAGCGCCGGGGCGGCGGGGCGGCCGCGGGCACCTGCGCGCGGGGCGCGCGGGCGCGGACATGCCGCGCGCTCCCGCTCCCGCCGCCTGTCAGCGAGCGCGGCCGCCGCGGCACCGCCCCCTCCCGCCCCGCGCCCGCCCGCCGCCGCTATCGCGAGAGCTGCGGGAGGAGGAGCGAGACTCGCGGGCGCTGAGGGCGGACGGGTGCGGGAGTCCCGGGGGAGGCTCCGCGGCGAGCTCCGGGCTGCGCTGTCCCGGCCAGCGGTGGCCGTGCCGGGCGGAACAGCCCTTGCGTCCGTGCCAGAGCTGCCTCGCAGGAGGAGGCTGGGCGGTGTGCAATGAGGATGCCTCTTGCAGGAGTGTAGCGGGGGCGTGAGGGCAGCGTTTGTGTCCCACAGAATCAGTCTCCCTCCTGGGAGATAGATGTTCCTGAGCTGTCTGGATCCTGTGCCTCTGCTCTGGGGCAGGGAGGCTGCAGCAGATAAGGCACTGTGGTCCCGTCCAGCCTGAACCGTGCTGTCACTCTGCGATTCTACAATTTTGCCGTTCTGTGGATCGCAGAGTGAGTCAGGCTGGACGGGACCGCAGTGGCTCCTCTGCTCCAAGCTCCCTGCTCCAGCGCGGGGCACAGGGTGGCGTCCGGACGGCTCTGGAACATGGCCCGGGAGGGAAACTCCGCAATCTCTGGGCAATCTGTACAGGTGTGTGGTCACCCACAGAGTAAAGTTCTTCCTCGTATTCAGGTAGAACTTTCTGTGCGTCATGATAGGTCGCTGTGATTGTGATCCGAGATCAGCTCAGATGTCCAGCACAATACAACTTCCCTGTCAATAAATTCTTAATCGTCCGTGAAAATCTCAGGTGGGTGCAGGACCTTCCAGATGGTGTTACACGTAGACAGTCGCATTGGAAAAATGCCACAGACTTCCTGCTGCAAGACACGGTGGGATCCAAGGCCCAGGTCCGCAGTGCCCGGGAGAGGGGAGAACCTCTGGGCATCCCGCTCCAGGAACTCCGAGCTGCAGGAAAATGTTCACCAGCTGTGCCCCTCCACTTCTTAGGGTGTGGATTTAGATGTACTTCACCATCTTAGCAGAAAAGACAAACCTTCAGAGATTCACTACCTCAAGGAGTAGTAAGAGGATATCATCACCTTGTGTTCCCTCTCAGTAGTTCACACCCTCTTGGCACTTTTGTCTTTACAAATTATTTCTTGAGGGTTTAAGTTACCAGTTTCTGCATTCATTTTTCACAAAAGCAACTTCGAAGTTTGGGGGTTTTTTCTTTGCTATTACATAGTCAGGAATCTTGCTGCTCCTGCAGAAAAAATAACTCATTTTTCCATTTTACCAAACTGAAAAGGCACATACATCTTCAACCAGGAAATCTAATTGTATAAATTTTTTATTCATTTTGTACAAAGACAACAAAAATACAATTCCCAACGATTTATTGAGGTAGAAGAGTGGGAGCATTTTTAAGTAATTATTAATATTTAAATGCTTGCTGAAAACTATTTCAGGATGCTGGATTAGTCAGAGAGGTCTTTTTCCATCATAATTGTATGTGATGAGGATGGACAACCATGTGGAACTTCCCAGCTGGGAATCCTGCTCTAACTAAATGTAAATAATGCAAATTTATGGGATCTTGGCGTCCTTGTTAATGTGAGTCTATTAGGATGGCACAGTGCCTCATCATAATTTGGCTGGATCTTTGCCCTGTTGCAGCACAGATGCCAATTAGTTATTTGTTGGTTATGGCCTGTGGGACACCTTGCTCTGGCTCACACCTGTTTGCTTTGTGTGCCAGAAAGGAATTCATGCACACAGGAAGAAAAGTCACAATGAGGATGTGCATAACATTACCTGTCTAATATATTAAACAAATAAACATGTTAGAAACAAATCTTCTCTTGTTCATCTGCGACAGAATTGCAAATAATTGCCTTCTGGTTCTGTATTTTAATTTAAAAATTAAAAATGTCATTCATTTCTCCAAATCAAAACGACATTTGGGAGTTAATAGGACATTTTATTTGCAAAGAGATTGTGTTTGGTTTGCTCCTGGCTCATTTCCTTCTCTGTTTAATCCCCATTTGGTGTTTTGGACTCAAGATGTCTTTCCAATATTTTTGAAACAAAAGAACAGTGAGGTTTCATATTAACAGAATAGGAAAAATACATCTCATTTTACTGATTTCCCATATTTTTTTTCCATTTAAACATGTCACTGAATATGACCTGAATCTGCAGACCAGTCTGAGTGACCTGATTTTTCTTTTCCATATGAGCTCGTTTTCTGAACTTTTTTTTTTTTCCAGCTTTAAATAAAAGTGAACAAATCATGAGAGGCTTGGCAGGGGAAAGGAGTGCAGATGAATGAGGCAGAGCGTGGTGTGGTGCTACATCAATGCTCATGATGTTTGTCTCCAGAAATCTTCTGTCACATCAAAAAAAAGATGGAAAAATAATTAATAAAGGCTTCTAAAAGGAATGATTCTTAGGCTATCTGCACTGACTAACACAGAACAGGGCACCACAGAGTCTGTGTAGCTCGTGTGCTGACACTCAGCTAACACAGTTTCTCTTTGCAGTTCCAGATACTGCCTTTCCCTGGCTTCCACCTTGTTTTTTTCCATATAAAAATGGTCTCAGCATGCTCTTCTGATTCAGAAGGTAGCTGGAATAAGACTGCCAGGAAAAGTTCCCTTCCATTCTTCTCTAGCTGGTTTAAAGGGACTTAGGTAGGGCAGAACACAGTCTACTCAAACTCACTCCATGTTTTCTGGAATGATAAATTCTTCTGCAACATTTTTATAACTGCTTAGCACAGAGCTACAGCAATAATTCCTGGAGCTGGAAGAGATATATGCAGACTGAAGCTGTGAGGTTAAAACCTCTTTATTCCAAACAGAATAGAAAATGCTAAATAGCAGAAGTCATTCTGCTGAGCAAGAGAATTTTCTCTTCAAAATGAAATACTTAATCATTTGAATCCCTATTAAATTTGACCATTTGGCAAAATCAGTGGCACACATAGCCCAGCTGATCACCTGCTTCCACTGTTTTCAAGGCAGAACTGCCTCACTAATGCCATCAAACAAGTCTGTCACTGCATCCTGTCATTTGTCATTCCACTCACACTGTACACACAGCCTCCCCTCTCAGCGTTTGTGCTCTGTACGAGACGGAGGAAATGGCTTTGGTTGTTCTGCATGTGAATCTGTCACGCACCTTCTGTTAGTGACCCACTTCTAATGGCATTCACAGACAAGTTCTGGGCTTTGCACTGGAATACTAATGTTTGGCAGTTGGCAATGTGCAGTCAGGCAGGAGGAAGGCACGGGACTGCGGCATGTGGTGCTGTACCTGCACGGAGTGTCAGGAATGACAAGTAATTAACAGGCTGCATGTCATCACCCTGACTCCTGCCAGCTTCCCCAACTCTGTGCATGTGACAGCATTCTTTCTTCAAGATTCACAAATAAAAAAATAAAAAATAATTTTAAAAACCCCCCACATGCTACAACTAGAGAATACAGTTATAAGCAAAATAAAAAATAAAAAATACAGGTAACAAAGTCCCACAGAGCCAGCAAGAAGTGCTGGGCGAAGCTTTGACTGAGACTAACCCATTGTTCTTTATAGAATGAAGCATCCTTTTGTTCAGCAAAGTTCAAGATCTCTATCCTAGCCCTGCCAGGCTGGCAATGCATGCTGCCTGCACAGCACAGGAGTGCAGTCACAGAGTACAGCTCCCCATCAACACCCCCAAGCTCCAGAGAAATAGTGAGAAACATTTTCCAAAAGAACAGAGGAGAATTTGTGAGAAAGGATTTTCCAAAAGAACAGAGGAGAATTTGTAAGTCTGGGAGCTTGACACAATCTAGGCAAAATTTCTCATCATCTGGATCTAGTGAGGTCTGCTGTTTGAGAATCACAGAATATTCTGAATTGGAAGGGACCCACAAGGATCATCAAGTCCAACTCTTAAGTGAATGGCCAACATGGGGATTTAACCCACAACCTTGGTGTTATCACCACCATGCTCTGACCAGATGAACTCATCCCAGGGTCAAGAAAGACAAATTTTAGACATTTGTGTAATTAATAAAAATACTCATAGTTACATATGGATTTTTTACAGGAAGGTTGTAAACAGTTATGCTTCAAGGCACAAACTTAACATTGATTTAAGGAGGATTCAGAAGAACTTTCTTTCTAGCAGGCTTCTTCCATTAAAGTATACTATACCATATATTATTCCAGTGCATATTCTCTGGAAACTACTACTATTAGTCTGTTCTAGGGATAGACTAATGAAGTAAACCAGCAGACACAAGAATGGCATTACTAGATCTAGATATAGCAAAATTCCAGTCATTACTGGATATGATTTGTTTTCCAATAACTGTTTTCCTTCTTTGTATATCATGAAGGACATGTATCCTTGTTTGCAGTGATGCAGTATGTCAAAGTGACAGCTTTGCACTGCTCTAACCTTGTTCTAGGTACCATATTTACATCTGATGAGGGAATAGAAGATAAAAATAGGAAAATATGTAGTAGAAGCTTAAAATTATGGTTGTGAAGTATCAGGAGAGCTTAGTGCAATAGCTTAGCTAACAGCACTTCTTAGCTACAAGAGCTCATCAAACACCTTAGGGCTTTAAACAGAGGAAGAGACCAGTGACTGTGCTGCTCTCTGTCAGTTTGGGCTTGACTGTACAGCAATTGCTGCAGTAGGGCTGCTATCTCTGTGTGTGAACAGAGGACAAAATACATCCCCACAAAAATACCTATATTTGTGTGTATTTCTGAAAGGTCCAAAAAGAGAAGCACATTAGAAAGGGAGAGAGATTGGCCAGCAGGAGTAGATTCAGATCCTGACTGTTGTCACCCTTGCTTTGGCACCCAAACAAAGAGGAGATTTAAGAAGGGCCAAGGGGAGGATTACACATGGTTCTACTGTCACTTACAGAAACGCCTCCCAAACAGAAGATGACAAATACAAAACAGCAGCCCTGGAAATCCAACAGGTGTGCTGGGAAGGCTGGCACTGGGGTACTTTGAGAGACTTAAGGTGTCTGCGTTGAAAGAGAACAGTCAAAGAAGGCCTTAGATAACTGAAGAAGGATTTGGAAGAAAAAACAAGTCTTGGTTTATACAATAGAGAGCAGAGCCATTTGAGGGGTGCAGGGAGAGAGAGATGACAATGTAAACAAAGGCACTGGGCAAAAAACCACCTGTTTCATGAGTGTTGTGGTCAATTTTCTCGCCACAGAATCATCACAGGACAATGAGTCAAGCTCTCTAGGACTAATATGGCATGTATGGGAGTCATTCAGCAGAGACAACGTGTCCTCCTTAACATTCATCCCTGCAGTGATGCCAACAGGAAAAGCTGAGCAGTGATTCATCTGGTGGTTTCCAGTCACTGCCTTCTAATACGTTGACCAGTATGATCTCACTGTTACCTTGTGCTTGCATTATTTGTTTTCTCTATAGACCTGTCAGCTCTTCATTTCCATTACAAGGTGTTCAACATAACAATTAAAAAAAAACCAGCACAGAATGTCAACACAGTGGGGCACAGAGGCTGGCAGTTCTGACTGAGGTTCGCCAGTCCTACCCTCACATGTCTCTCTCAGTGTAATTCCACCCTTTTCAGCAACAAAACTCTTCTTCAGCTGTGCTATAAACTGAAACTGATTCACACAGAAACACTGGAGGCAAGGGGAGCACTAGATTTCTTTTTGCTGTATCACTTTCCCCAATGGAGGGAAAGGGGCAGTACAGGACCAAGGCACAGAGGGGACTGTGGGACATGACCACCCAAATCCAGTAATGGCACCAAGTACTTTAAAATACTACATCACAACTTTAGGCAGGGACATCTAGGCATTATCTCCATTCAAATAATGATTACCCATAATGCAAGTGTAGTTTTTTTTTAATATATTGCTATTCCCCTAAGAGGAAATTCATCACTCATAAGTTATTTCTACGTAAGTGATGTAGACAAATCAGTTAAATATTAATGGTCTAAATTCAAAGCATGATTGCAGCTGGTTATTTCTGGAGTGTAGGTCAAATTGGACACAGATTTTCTTTGTCACTTGTGAAAGTCCCCTTCACACTAGTCAGGAGCCACCCAAACCCTTCTTTGTAGAAAAACTAACAGTAGTTGTTAGTGGTTCAAGGAACCCCACAGTAACAGACTAGCAGAATGTGAAAGGCAAATGAAAGACTAGGGCAAAGGAAGAGCATTCTGTTATGCTTTCAAGAGGTGCTTTCAACTCAGTAACAAGCTGAAATAAGTAGGTTTTTGTCCCCTTTAATTTTGAAACGCCTAACATGGGGCTTAAAATGACATTTTTACAATTCTAATTTTGTTGGTTTGGGTTGTGATTCCTTTTAAAACCTACCATTCATTAAAATATCTGCTTTTTTACCCACCACTGACTCACGCTCTTCATTATATAAAATTACTGGTGCTTTTGTCATTCCTGTGCCCTGTTGGAGAACTAGCTCAGCAACATTTGTGTACTCAAATAAAACAAATAAGCCTTACTTTGTTCTGTGATGTATTCCTTACACCAAGAAAAAAAGAATAGGAGAAATCCTATCAGTGAACTGTAACAAATCACACCTCAGATTCAGTAGCATTAAGATTTGACCTCAGCTGTTTTTCTCCAGAGTCAGAAGTGCCAGACTGAGTCCATCTGGAGTGTCTCCCCTGGCATTCAGCTTGACTTGTGACATGATACATTCAACCAGGACCTGTGAAGACAAACTCTCAGTTCTAAAGTCTGACATAATGGAAACCTAGGTTATGTACTTCACTGATCATCAAATAACATGTTCTTGTTGCTACTTTAAATGCAGTTTTGCATTTAAAGGAGCGTCACTAAATTAGATAACAACCTGTCCTCCTAATTACATTTTTTGTTACAGTTAATAAGAAAAACACTTCCAACCTCTGAGCATGCAGACTCACGCTGAGACATGAGGAACAAACAGATTAATTTCATTAGCAGACATTGCCATGTCTAATAAAGCTGTAACAGGCCAACTGCTCTAATTTACACTCCTGAAACTCAGTCTCCCTCCAGTCACACTGTTGTTACACTTTCAGGGTGCCAAGAAGGGAAATGGATCTGGCAATTGTCACTGGTTGGAAGTACAAACAATTTTTCCCTTAACTGCATCGGCTTTGCAGAGTTACCAAGAATATAAAAGCATGAAAGCTTGCTGCAGTCATTAAAGAGATCTGACTCACAAAGCAGGGATCACTTTGTTGAGTTACAAGATGTCAGTTCACATAGTTACTAAACTGAGTGCCAGAAGCTGGGGAAATTGGAAACTATATTTTTTAAACATTTTTCCCTAATTTTCTACCTATGGCTTGTGCCAGGAGGAAATTGCTCAGGTAGATGACTCTTGAGACCTAGTGTAGCAGTGTTTGTGGGTTTGGAATAGATGCATGGGTTGCTAACACCATTGGCCACTATCAATTAAATCATCAGATGAGGATAATTTATTGTTGTGGTGCCTGAATTGTTGTCTGTGGCAATATCTCAACATCATCCATGCTTTCACTCTAGCTTCTGAGGAGATTAATAGAAGTTACAGGGTATTGATATCAAATTTGAAATGAAACAACAGTAGGAATCTTTACAGTACAAGAATATCACCAAGTGCTGGAAAGTGAGTTAAATTTTAACAACTTAAGATAAAGTATGTTACCTCTATATATTACCTCTTCAAGTATGGGAAGAGGTAATAAAATTCCTTTAACAAATTTCCCAGTATATCAGACA
The DNA here is from genome assembly GCF_028769735.1 of Zonotrichia leucophrys gambelii. NCBI lineage: Eukaryota > Metazoa > Chordata > Aves > Passeriformes > Passerellidae > Zonotrichia > Zonotrichia leucophrys. The sequence goes on along the minus strand of NC_088178.1, from coordinate 21,623,196 downwards.
AAGCAATTGGTAGAGAATACTTTTAGAAAAGAACCAAGATTCACTTCTCAGGAGATGATGTATAGCCAACATCACTAAAAGCTCCTTACCCTGAGCCTGCTTACATGTACTGCTAACCAAAAGCCAAGTCTGGGAAATCACAAACATATGACAATTTTCCTTCCTGCTGCTAGAAACTCTGCCTAATCTCCCAGCAAGCGGTCCCATTTGGCTCACACTCAAAGCCTGAAAGCAATCCCAGTTTCCTATAGCTTAATATAATTTGTATGCCAATTCAGTGAGCAGAGGCATTACAAGAACATCCTGGCATGCTGACACCTCACCAGTGTCCATGAACTTCTCACAATCCAAGCAGGAAGGAGCAGAGCATGGACTGTTTCTGTGCTTTTCACCAGGCTGGCCAGCCTGTCCACTCCTCGCAGGGCTGAAAGTCAATGTTCATATTTTACTTTGGTCTTTATTTGTATGACTACACAGATCTGAGTGCTGAGCAACACACACCAATCCTTTACTTTGCAAAGCAGCAAGGAGCCCCATGAATTTCAGCCAACACTAGATCAAGCCACATGAGGTGAAAGCATGGGTAATAAACCATTAGATTGACTTCATTTTCTCCTATAGTTACTTTATGCCTTTTTAAACATGCCTTAATTAAATTCATTCTCTAAATTTGCCTTAATTAAATTCATTCTGGAACATGAAAATTGCTCAGTTTCCACTCATCTGGAAAAGGCTCTTTTTAGGCCAGCAAGACTCACCTTGAGGCATTTACTAGAGCTAGAATAGGAATCAGTGCTTACAGCTTGTAGAGATTGTTTTATTATCATGCATGTGCCTTTGCACACTGAGAATCATACCACACTTCTACTGTGCCAAGGTTTGTATTTTCAAAAAAGAAAAGGTTAGTAGATAATGGCCTCAGAGAATTATCTGACAAATCAGTGTTCTATTTAAAACACAAAACCAACAGATGCTGCATTCCTCATGCACATAAATAATTGCAAGGTACTGAGGGGTGCTGCTCTTTACAGTAGAGCAAGACAACCTGTGAAAATGAGTGCAAGCATTTATCATCACCACCAATGGTTTATGTTTAGATGCAAATGCTCTTTGCAGAAAGCAGGTTTCCCAATGAAATCCCATCAGGAGCTACTATCCATGGTACAATCAACCATTTCTTGTAGTGCTTGTGAGCCTGGTTGTAAGGTACATATGAGACAGGTAAAGAGCAACCAGGGTGAACAGCAGCAGGTTTGGAAGGAATCTTATAAAGAGAGAGCAAAGAACTGGAAATCAGGAAACGTGGACTATCTTCCAGGGAATGTAGTAAAATTACTGTGTAACAAGGCAAGCCATTAGTCAGAATTCAAGCAGTCAGGCTGAAATAAGAAGCATTTAATATCTTGAATTCACTGAAGCCTGAATTTGTGGTGAGAGCTCCATGAAACTGTTGTAGAAATTAATTTAATAATTAATAATACAAGGAATCATGGAAAAATCAGGCAGGAGGGGTTAATGGCATTTGAAATATAGGAGAGCTATTGTTTTTCTAATTCTAACCTGTGTTTGTACTTTCCTCTTTATCATGTCGACGTTTGCAAGCAATAAAAGGGCATTATGTGCTGGTCATTGCATCTGCTTCTGAGATAAATTTGTGTTAGCATTCCAAAGGGTCAAGGAACTCTTCCAGGGCAAACAAATTCTGGAGCACTGATGCCAGATGGTGTGTATATAAAGTGGAAAATGGGAAAAGCAATTTACAGTGTTCCTGTTCCAGGGAAAAGTATCACCCAGAAGGAAAGCAAAAGAGGTGAGAAATTACTGAGAAACTGAAGAGATAGTTTTCTTCTTCTGTATAAATTGTTCTTTATATCTGAAAAGTCTAGGTACATAGAAGAACTGCCATGCTTATTCAGACAAAATTATTCCAAAAAGTTAACAGGAATATTTAACTAAAGAATGAAGGATTAAATTAATAATATGTACAAAGAATAATGCATTGATTTATGTAATAAGTTCTAGATTTATCTTTATAGGTGACTAATGTACAGCCTGTGTTTAGAGGCATTTTAGTCATAAAGACTAAGTTTTTGTCTTGCATTTTGACCAAACTCTACAAAAGAGACAGAAAAAACCGGTCAGATTCTTAAATATAAATTAGCATAACTTCAACAAAGGTGAGTATTCAATGTAATTTATCCAGCTCAGGTGGTGAACACTACTATCTCACTTGCAGCTGTATTTAATGTGTCATTTCCAAGTGTGCAAAAAAACTCTTCAGGTTTTAGAACTTATCAATATTTTCTTCTAATCTAGTGAAACATTCAAATGTCTCTTGGAAGGCTTGAAAAATAATTCAGCTCAGTGGAAGAAATTTAAAATAATTTTCTTAAATACTGAAAATTATAATATGTTTTCATACATAGCCTGAATTATTGATGACTTTTATCACTTACCCAAACCTCAGAAATATGTAACAGAAGACTGTTTAGTTATAAACAAATAGGAAGGGAGAATGTGTCTTAGTATTTCTGTGTGCATATTTGCTGAGCATTTTTACTTGATCATATATGTAGTATTTTAAATGCAGTCCTTCCTTTTAATGTTATGGGTTCTCCTAGAAATAAAAGATGTAAACAAAGACTTCTCTCCATACAGGAAAAAGAGCTGAAGAACAATGCTGAGGTTTGCTATCACCCTCCTTGCTGTCCTAACATCATCCACCTGCCAAAAACATGGATGTCTGGAGGGGGACACCCACAAACTGAAGCCAGGTCCTGAGCCAAAGATGCAAGAGTGCACTCTGTACTCTAAATGTAAGAGTGGTTTAATTTTTTTCCAAACATGTTCAAGAAGTACAGCATTGTACACACTAATTGTTTTGGCATTTCCCCTAATTTCTCAAAAAAATATAAGATGCAGTACACATAGTATTTGAAAAGCCTCCTTCATTGGCATTTTGCTGCATGCAAACCTAGAGTAAGATTCTGGGTCTTAACGAAGTCAGCTGTAAAACTCTCATTTACTTCATTTATTTTCTTTTCAAAATTCTGATGCAGTTTTCCTTTCTTGTAGTTCCAACTGCTTAAAAATGTTTACAGCAAAGATTATTTTGGTTTACTGCAATTAAGTATAAGAATGAATTGTAGCAGACACCAAATGGGAAAATTTGAAATCAAAATTCTATTGTAAGCAAAGTACCGTATTTATTAAAATTCTTCAACTCTATTTTTTTATGATTGGTAGTTTTCAAAGTTAGTATCCCTCGGGATGTGGCATCTGGCAGAACACTGGTAAAATTCTTGGGACTGTCTGGACACAACTTGAGAAAGCACTGTTTATGTCAGTCTGCCTCACCTGGCATTTACACTGCCACTTTCACATCCAAAATTATTAGAGCTTGAGTACAGGTTCTAGTTACTACTCAGAGACTTTATCACATTATGGTTCAAACCAGACTCATCTTACATTTTGTGTCTTCCAAACACAGCGTCAAAAAGGAACACTTCTTAATGCAAGATCTTTGTTTTACTCCCAACAGTTTCCTGTTGCTATGCAGACTTCACAGAGCAATTGGCTCATTCCCCGGTAATTAAAGCAGGCGACAGCTACTGGAACAGATGTGGGCAGCTCAGTAAATCGTAAGTCAGCTTTGATGTTTGCTGTGTCCTGCTTCCCCTGCTCTGGGCTGGAGCAGCCACCAGCTGCTGATGGACATTAGGATACCGTAGAGATTATGTCACCCAGCCTAGCTCCCATCACCATTTCTCTATACCTGACCAACCTCTGACTCTTCTCCTCTCACACAAACCCACAAATCCCTAAGTCTACACAATTTCTGCCATTCTTTCAAGACAGGGTTATGTTTTTTCAAATTTGGTTCCAGTATAGAACCAGATCTTGCAGTGCAAACCAGTCATAAACCCAGTAGGTGACAACCACCCTGCACTTCTGTAGCTCTCCAACCATCACCCAGCAGTGAGAGTGATCTGTAATGAATAGAGACCAGGCTTTTTCCTTTGTTTAGAAAGCACATCAACTAGATTACTAAATCTCACAAAAAAAAAAAAAAGCACAGGAGTCCAGAAAGGAAAAGGCTGAAAATTTAGAATAAAAATTCTTGTAGTCCTGTGGGTTTTGTAACCATGAAAAATGACTCCTTAATTAAGATTTTTAGTACCCCGTTAGATGTTAAAGCTGTGAAACATGGCAAGTTATAGAAATAAAGGGATGAAAGTACAAAACAATTAAGCAAAAACAGATGTGAAAAAGTAACAGCTCTTGCCTGCCCCTCCCAGGAGAGCATCACAGTATGTGATTTTAAGTAAATTCAGCTGGGCTGTGGGAAAAATCTAAAGATTAGTGAAACCATGAGGCTACAGCACTGACAAAGCTTTATACTATAGTTTTAAACTACATTTTATTATCGCCTGGAATCGTTGTTGCCAGGAAAACTCAAGGCCTCATAAGTTTACAGAAAGCTTACACAAATAGGGCTGAAATATGCATGGAAACATTTGTGCTGTAGCTGGCTGTGGTAATTGCACAGTCAGAGCCTGTACACAATGCCAGAGGAATGAGTTTCAAACTTAGGCATTAACAGGGCCAAAGGATGCATTTCTGTGTTTTTCTCCTAATCCGTAGTATTGCATCCACATCAAAGCAGGCCTAGAAAACTGAGGCTGTAGCCTTGATGCTCAGAAACAGGCTTATTTGTGGCTTTTCTCATCCACCACAGCTGTGAAGATTTCACAAAGAAAATCGAGTGCTTTTACCGGTGTTCTCCAGATGCTGCTTACTGGACCCACCCCAATGACACTGCTGCTATCCAGGCTGTTCCATTGTGCCAAAGCTTTTGTGATGACTGGTAGGTTCAGCTTTTTAATCCAAGTATTTTTATTTAGTTTTAATATGCCCGTGATTCAGTGGTGTTAAATCACCTTTTCTCTTATTCTGCTTCTGAATTTTTTGTTTGTTGTCTCTGCTTTTCTTTCTGCTAAGCTACTGCCCCCAAAATAATAATGACACAGGCTGTGAATGCAGGATGGGGACACTAAGATGAGTTTAGTGACCTGGGGACAGCACTGCCCTGCTCTGGGGGAGGATGCAGTGTAGTGGCATCGTGACAGAGGAGCTCCTGCCACACTGACAGGCACTGGCAGCAGCAAGGGCCTGCCCACCCTTTGAGAAGTCCATGTCTGCAAAATATCATTTATGCAATGAGCATTTTCAATTGATCATTACATGATACATTTGTTTTGCATGTATAAAATGCACTACAAAATCAGGAAAGACATCAACTCATGTGGGATTTCAACAAATTATTGTCACAAATTAACTTCATTCCTTAATTTTTCACCTTGACCTTATCCTTTCTATCATCACACTCTCTAAAATCTCTTCTAAAAGTCTGAATATCAGAGACAATTGCAACCAACTAATGCTAAAATTATTAATAGCAATGAGCAGCATAATAGCATTGAATTTTGTTTCCTAAAACACAGCATCAGAGAATCACATTATGTTTTGAGTGCAAGGCACATGGTAGGGCAACCCAGCACCCATCTGTCCTTAGTGTTGGGGCAGGAGAATTATATCCATGTAGGGTACTGAGATTTTTCCACTGGTACTTATCCAGCATATATCTCTCCCTCCCTCTCTCTCCTTTCCCTCCCTGTTTTGAGAGGTTGGATCTTAAAAACATCACCATGGGACACATAAACTCAGTCAGCACCTTATGAATGTTGTGCTCAGTCACTGGAGGAACTTGTCTGGATGTGTGTGTGAAGCACAAACACCCCATGCTCTGTTCACACTATAAGATTATAAGTGCTAGCTTTCCATGAAAGTAATGGACTGTGAATGTCTGGATCCCTTAGGCCACTCTAAAAATCATGGAAAACCATTACAGTACTTTTAAAAATGTTATAAAAGAGCTTTTCTTAAAAGTATAGAAAATACAGAACACAGTTTACACAAGTTGAATATTATTGACATGTGGATCCATTTCCATTACCTCCAAGGGCAAAATCATGTATGCAGTGCAGAATTTTGGTAGAATTTGTCTTCAAATATGTCTCCATTGCTTTGTGCCAGTGAAGGAAACAAGAAGCATAGCTTGGATTTGTAATGGAAATGAGTTTGAAAGGCTGATGTATTTCTTAGCTTTCCTAGAGGTTTCTCTAGGAATGAATTTTATTTCTGCGTCAGGAAACTACATGTGCCTCAGGAACAGATTTGTCATGTGCAGTCTTCCTTGCTAATTTTTTTATAATCTTCTAAACTGAATCCAGATTATTGACCTCCTTGAATATAAAGACTGAGACCTTGAATTTCCCTCAGTGCTCTGAATCTTAAAGTTCAGAACCAATTACCAAATATTGCATTTGGGTGTTAAAGCACTGGCATTGCCTGTGAGCTCTAGAAGAGATCTAATGGGCAAAATGATAGAATACCATTATCTAAAACAAATGTGTCCCAAAATAAGCAGCATGAAAAGTCTTTACTAAACTGTTATACCAAGTGAAAATGTAAAGATAAAAGAAAATGTGTGCTGTAAGTTTAGTTTGCATCTATTAACTAGTTTAAGCCAGCTTTATTGTATATGAGGTTTATATCAAAGTGTAAATCATTGTAGGTCAATTGTAGATCATGCAGGTCAATATTACATTGCAAAATCCTGTTTTGTTCCCTGGGCACTTCCAGAGCCTGCAGGTAAACAGTATTTTCAACTTTTGGGGTGTAAACAGTACTTTTAACTTTTAACAGTGGGGTGACTGTGAGCTGCTGCCCAGTAACTGATTCCTTTCCAGTAGAGTCTCCTGGCAGAGAGAGGATCTGCTCCAAACAAGTCCTGAGCAATGATCTATGGCTCCTGTTGGCGTCACAGATGCCTGGCCTGAATCAAAAATGTACTGATGGCCCATTACCCTGCATGCTGCTCTGTGTGCCTGCCTAATGCCAGTGTCAAACCCATTCCCTCACCCTGCTTAAGGCCTCAGGCTAGAAAAGAGCCTGGACAGAATTCCCACTCTTTCTGGTGATTTAAAGTAACATTTTTTCATGTTCTATTCACTGGAGCCCTTTAGCATGCTGTAGCCCTGCTGGTGATGTGACCTACTTTCTCTACATACTGTGAGTGTGCCTGCTGCAGACTGTATGTCTTTGTGGCCAGAAATGTGCAGAGTATTCTGAATGAGCAGTGACTTAATTTAAAAGAAATCCATCTGAGTAGCTTGGGGCCTTCCTTTTCTTTCTATTGTTTTAGGATTCCTTGCTCTCACTAGTCCTTAAACTATTGCTTTTGAAAGAGCCCAATGTACAAGTCACTTTCGCATTCACCTGTGGAAGGGCCCTGTGTCCTATAAAAGGGAAAGAGCTAATTAGAAAAAATACAGTGGAAAAAGCTTCAAAATAAAAATATTCTGCTCATTATACATAGGGAACTAATATGGTCAGGGAGGGTATTTTAAGTATTTATGTTTCTCACATTTAGTTAATGTTCAAATAAACAACTTAGCAGTTTCTGGAATGTAGAAATTAGACTTTTCACAAACCATGACTTTTCATAAACTTGACTTCATAGTTACTTCCATTAGGATAAAGAAAAACTCCTAACAATTTAATTATGCTGTGTCACCTGCTTATAGAAAAAACCATAGGTAATAATCGTGATTAGGAAACATTTCACCTTGACAAGTCAATAAATAATGGTGAATAAAAATATAAACACTTATTAATATATTTTATTCATATTCCTGAGGAAACCAGATGCATATCATGCATATTAATTTCTCATATTTTAGCCTCTATTTCCAGCAGAGCCCCTACCTCTGACAGCAGATTCAGGGGTGAACCCATTGAGAGTACATGTCTTCTGCCCCTGAGCTGTTTATTTCAGGCCCTGGTTACCTTCCATCTGTTGTTGCTCTTTCTCCCTCCAAAAAGCCCAGAAAAACAGTGTGAAGATACTGCAGATATGCATCTTCTGACCTTTCTGCATTTGCAAATCTACTGCAATGTCCAGTTCTCGTGACCACAGGACAACCCACATATTTCATTTAGAAATGTAAGGCTGCAGCCCTCGTGATATCAAAACAGTTTTGAAACATGACCCTGAAGATTAAAATGACAAACAGAAAAACTATCCAAAGGCACTAATTACGAATACCATGCTAAACATGAACTTCCTGTAAGCTGTGCCTCATTATTTTGGCACTTTTAGTTACTGGTATGAATAGTCCTACAAGCCAATGAGACTAAATTTAAGAAGATGTTAACCGATTTGCAGAAAGTAAAGTCCTTAAGAAAGGTAAGAGCCAAAAAGTACAGCATAAAAGAGAAGTGGAAGGGAGGAAATGATGTAGGTAAGTCCTGAGATCTCACATCACATCTACCAGCCAGAACTCTATTCATTTCAGGCCATTTATGGGTTTTTTTCTACATTACCACTTACAAATTAAAAATAACTTAAAATTCAAGATTTTAGACCTATGCTTTAAAGGACTCTTATCTTTCTTTCTCTTTTTAACTTCTTTGAAAATGTCATTCTGAGGCTGACAGCCTATTAGCTTATATTATTTTGTTTTTTGTGGAATTTCCTTATTTCAGTGCACATTCCTCATAGCAACTTCCCTGCCTGGCAAACATCATTCTTCTTGTCCCATATTAATTCATAAACACAAACTTTCCCCACATCTCCTTCAAGTGACAGTTCACCCTTAGCAGACCTATGCTCTGTTATGATACTGAACAGCAGCGTTCACGAAACTCCCCCTCTCCCTCTCAGGATTTCCTCCACTCAGAAACATCAGATAAACAAGCAGAAAACACCCACAACACGAGTCCTTTGCTAAGTCTGTCAGTATAAAAGGTAGTGAGTGAACTGTTTAGCTTTCACGGGAATTTAGGTTTTCCTGGGCAGCTCAGAGTTTATGAACATGTCAAGCTAAGATAATGTGCACATTGCTTGAAGATCTGTTGCTAAGCTGCTCTGTAATCACACCATGTTACTAACAAAGCCCCTGGACATCTCTTGGAGTTGAATCTGAGTCCAATGAAAAATGTGAGAGAAGTAACTTTGTCTTCCACACTAATCTCCATGAAGGTATGAAGCCTGCAAAGATGATTCCATATGTGTTCGTAACTGGCTGACAGACTGGGAGTGGGATAAAAATGGAGAAAACCACTGTAAGGATAAATGTATTCCATACCATGAGGTAAGAAAACCTGATCAACTGAAGCAGAAACTATGGCATTAGGAGTTCTGGGGTCTTTTCCCTGAATATATGGGAGTAAAATGCAATCTGTGAATTATTTCTACTTCAGCAGTTTCTAGCCATTCCTACATCAGACTTTTCAAGCACACAAATTTTCAAACATTCATTTTTATGTACAGCACTTACTGTAGGTAGATGCATTTAATTAATCACTGTTCATTCCAATTGGGAAACAAAGTCCAAGAAACACAGATATTTTAACCCAGTGGGATTTAGAAAGTAAAAGATAAATGAACTTTGTTCATACAGAAACACTCAGATGCAATTCATAGTGTTCCTTACACAATATGGAGCTCTACATATCTGTCTTTTTAAATTGGAATGTGAATTCCCCAACCAATGAGGAATTTTTGAAGTTTTCTTGTTTATTTGGTATCTTTGCCCTATTCTCTATTTCACCTTGTCCTTCTCCATCCCATCTTTCTGAGAATGTTTAATGGTTGGGATAACTAATTTTATGAGCAAAAGTGTATAAAATGAGAATGACATGACTTACAGGAGTAAGGCTTCCTGGAACCTTGTCTACAGACTTTTCCAGAGTCAGGTAGGATTTTTATAGTGACTCAAGTAAGTTTAGCATCAGAACAATATAATACAGTTCAAAAGTGTATTTGAATCTTTTTAACAGTTGAACTTCACTGAGTCCAAAAAAACTGCCCAAATTGAAGAAGTAAACAAAATTTAGGTGAAGTGCTTAGGGACTGGTAGTAAAGCTTGCAGATTCATTATTTTGAATTCAATTCAAGTGCATGTACTTCCAGAAGTCAGTTCAGAAACTGATATAAGTGGAAAACACAGTCCAGTTCATGCTGGATTGCTGTCTGCCTTGCAAAAGTGACACTAATCAGCAGACTTAGGAAGGTGGCCAAAAACAAATGGGCTGTGGAAACTTACAGCTTAGTTTCCCAGATGTGCTAAATCATCAGTAGTTCCAGATGAAGTGAAAAACAAAATTATAATCTCCATAAATGATCTGCAGTCTCTGTTCAAGTTGTCCCCGTTTCAGAGATAGTTTTTAACCTTGAGTTCCCTTGCACTTATTTCTTAAAGAAAATATACCATCTGCAGGGAAAAACATGCAGCAAATTCCAAGGTCTTATCACTTGAAGCCAGGCACAGCTATTCCTCAACTAAATGGAACCACACCCTAAACTACCCATGTTTTTCACCACAAATAGACTTGCATGGTAAGTAATCATAAGGATGAAATTTCTGCAGAGAAACTAAAAAACATACATTTCCCATATGAAGATTACATGATGTACAAACACTAGACTGCCTAGGTTTGGACTCAACTCATGGAAGGGTTCTCACACATCAGAGCACTGTAGACAGTTCCTTTTTTCACACAGAGGAGCAATCAGCAGCCCTACATGCGATGTATGCAAGTGGTTCTAAGGCCCATTTGGGACAACTGCTGAATAAAGAACAAGAGCTGAATATTAGGATGTGCAACTGACCATGGCCAGTTTTAGCCTTGTCATTATTCTCCCAGCTGGGTGCTCCCCAAGCAGTGTTAATGCACAGGCTAGGATATTTTCCAAGAAGAGTCAGAATCCTTTGCAGAAATTTAGGAATATGTTGGGGAAACAGGCTATGTGCACCATGTATTTGCTGCAGCATTCTGATTATCCTGTGATCTTTAAGCAGAAGTAGGAGGAAGGTAAAAATAAAATTATCAATTTAGCAAGTAGAAAAGTGCAAATACATTACAGAACCTGTGGGACACAAGTATAGGGTGCATAGAGGTCTCTTGCATAAAGAACTAAACAAACCCATGTGACAGGCTTTAATACTTTCTAGGATGATTAGCTAAAAGCAGGTAGAAATTCAGAACTGCACAGGAGCTGGAAGAAAATACCTAATGCTACTTAAAATCACAGGAATAGTAGGAAAGAAAGAGCTAAGATCTGCCTACCCTAAGAACACAAGGAAAAACTAGATGGAGGAGCTTTCCTTTTCTGACCCTGCTCCCAGTGCATCTTCCAACCTCCATGCTCCTTCTCCAGCACCTGCAGCATCCATGGTGCAAGCCCTGGCTAGAGATGGTATTGGCTGAGAAGCTGCTTTACAGACTACTATTGGGGCTATTTGAAATGGACTTTGTATTCTTCATAAAGGATAGTTTTTAAAGGCAAAAGACAACATAATTTTTTGCACATGGGGACACAGGGAAGAAGTTGCTAATTTCTTCAGATAAACTCAAGCTGAGCAGGCAGAACATTGTCACAATGTGAGCTCAGCAAACAAGCAGTATCTTTGTTGTGTGGTTGACAGGTCCTATGACACAGGACTTACAAAATGCAATAGTAGCAAGAACAGAACAGTTTCACTTGATAAGGGTACAAGAAGCTGCAATTCGCAGTTTCTTGAGCCAGAAAGGCCATTGTCCCACTGGAAAAAGCACCTTGGAAGCTTGACAAAAACTTACTTTCTTCAAGCAGTTGTTAAATTATGTCTCTTTTCTTTGCCTGCAAGGTCCTGCCCGGCCATGAAGTACATTGCAGCAGGCACAATGAGATCCCTCGGAGCTGTGACTCCACTGGGCTCTCTCTGGCCTGTAAATAAAAAGATTCCTGTATTCAAAGCACTATCTGGCACTTTGAGCACTACTCAGATTTCAAGGCATGTCAGAGTGTCCTGACATGCTACAAGTTGTAAAAGCTCTCACACACAGCTTTAACTGTCAGCCCCAGAGAGGAAACAAAGGGCAGCTGTTGATCCCTGCATTTTGTGTAACCACTTGCTCTCAAAACAGGCAAATTACTTTTGCCAGTTGTGGGACTGGGTAACATTTTCAGACATCTCAGAAGAGATGAAGCATAGCACACAACAGGCCAGTCAATTACTCCAGACAGTGGTTTTATATCCTGGTACAAATTTTTAAAAAATGATAAATGTTGATCAATTTGATACAAACTGCTGTTAATTCAATTTCTTTAAATGTAACGAGGCATTTCTTATTTGACACACAGATGTATGCAAATGGGACTGACATGTGCCAGAGTATGTGGGGGGAGTCATTCAAGGTGAGCGAATCCTCCTGCCTCTGCTTGCAAATGAACAAGAAGGACTCGATTGCAATCAAGTACATCCTCTCCAAAAGCTCAGAGGAAAGCTCCAGCAGCAGCAGCAGCAGCAGTGAGGAGCATGCCTGCCAAAAGAAACTCCTGAAGTTCGAGAAGCTAAAGCAAAAGGAAGGTGAACAGAGCAGATAAATGCTGGTGGATGTATATCAGCACAAGAGAAGTCGTGGTGGAGGCTGGGCTTGGGGCATCATGCCAGCCTGCTTTATCCCTTCCTTTCTAGAACATAATAAATCAATGGCTGCTTCTATTAATCTTTCTCTGATGTTTTTGCATCTGCATCACAAAGCTCCAGACAGGCTAGCACAGGTGTAATCTTGTGACTTGAACTGAGCAGCTACAAGCCTGAAGGAAACATCCAGGGGTTGACTTTCAAAGAGAAGAGGCACAGGCAGCCCCTGCTGACTTAAGGTGGAACAGTGAGAACCAGAGACCTCTGGAAGGTCATGCCTGCCAGAATGCACCAAATCTTCAACCCAAACACCTCATTAGCACAGGCACACAGCACTCCTGCCACGAGTTACTCTGTGCCTGGGTCTGCTCAGATAAAGGAGAAACCTTCAGGCAGAAATAGGTCAGGGAGCCTGGCTACTCACCACTGAAAATGTATTTATTTTGAATCTTGAAAAAGGGATTTATAGTGTACTACATAAATTCCTGGATCCAAATATTGTCAGTACACAGCATACACAGTCTGTTGCACAGAACTTTTACCTTCAGAAAAAGCAGTGGAAAACTCTCCTACAATAGTGAAATTATTCCCACTGAATTATTCCAAACATAATGATCTCTGAGAAACCAAAGTGTCAGGGCCAGGTCCAGTCAGGTCTCTCCCATCAGTAATTCTGTTTCCTAGCATCAGTATTACAGTCAAACTAAAAATCTGCACCAGTCCCAAAGGGATTTTTAAGGTAAAAATTAAGGAAATCCTGCTTTCAGTTATGCATCCATACTTCCTCTGACATCACTGCAGAGTGGACAGGTCTGTGCCATTCTGTACAGCCTTTTGCAATGCCATCACCCCAGAAAACATGAGAAGGGTTGGATTTGGGGGTCACATTATCAAATTGTGAAAATCAGCATCATCTTGGTGCTTCCAAAGGATCTGGTTGCCTTACAGCATTTAAGGATCTGTTCCACAGTTAAAACAATGACTTGGCACATCCTCTTTAACTGGGAGAATCTTAAAAATCTAACACACTTTCTTCACTGAGCTGTTTATTTATTGGAATGGTTTCACACAGCTGCAAAAGTAATGCTAAACCCATTAGGTCATGCTCTGCTTCCAACCAGCTTCTCAGTACACTTAACAATGGACTAATTCCTAACAGCACTGAATTGTTTTAGAATGTTTTAGAATGATACTTTGCCACATCTGTATTTTGTGCCCACTCAATTTGTCAGTTCTACTGTTAGAAAAGAAACAACAAGAATTTAGTCTTCTGTAAAGCTCTGATAGTCCTTTTCTCCCCCTATTTCACTAACTCTGTTCTCTCCTATCCTTTATGGCACCTCAATCAGAGCAGAAATTTTCCTGCATTTTATTTTGCTATGCTCAAAATTCAAGAATTAATTATCCCCTCTCACTGCTGTAACACAAACTTTTTCTGTATCACCATGGACAAACATTCTCTTCATGTTTTTTGTTAAGCATAGCACAATTGTTTCTGCCTGTGTCTCTGCTCTTTTTCTTCCCATTCCACTTTTTTCTCTTTGCTCTGACTAAATTACTCTTGAAACCACTCTCAAAAAACAACTCCTCCATGCTTAGTTTCAGGATGACCCATAAGACTGATTATTGCATGCTTTTGAAGAACATTGGGTCCTACAGCAAGATAAAAGACCAAGAAAGATCATTTTGCTCTTATTCATAACTTTCCCACTGACTCATGAAGAACCCTAACCAAATTTAACTCTTTTGTGACCCAAATAATTTTGCAGAGCTACCATATTTCCTCTAGGTCATCTCTTTTCTAGGATAAAAATTCAATAACTTCTCAGTTGTCCCTAAGGGACAGTTTTCCACTCTACAGCTCCCCGGTCCCAGAGGTGTGAACAGTGATCTTAGCTCTCAGGCTCATTGCTTTGCACTCACTTATGCTACAAAAACTTCACATGAATATGCCAATCTTTTAAGCCACTATTGCTCTGTCTAGTTGCTTTATATACACAGTAATTTACACCCTAAACAACCTTTGTGACACTCAGAAACGCTATCAGTGGATATTTGACATTTACAGAAAGACTAGAATAACTCAGGTAAAGCAAAATGAAAAATAACACAAATGGCTAAAACACAGAGCACAGCAATACACAGTGAAGGCAGCCAGGGAAAAGAAAGATCCAAGTTACTGGTGGCTGCAGACATGCCCAGCTAGGGCTGCCTGATTAGGTAGGTGCCTCTCTGCATCACAGCCCAAAAGCACATGTCCTGCCTCTGGAGCCACCCTGGCCCACACCACTGAAATGCCTCCATATTTAGTGACACTAGACTTCACCAAAATCTTTGTTAAAATGTCACAATGGTAGTCAAATGCTTTGGGAAATAGGTTGGGAAATAATTCCTACACCAATCTGAGGAAACAGATTTAAAACACTTATCAATAAATTAAACTGGACTTATCAACAAGACAGTGTTGATAAAAATTAAAATTATTGCCAATTATTGACTTATTTACAACCTGGCTAAGAATCAACTTTTGTACTGTGCTACTTGGGCCTGGTGTCACGTTAACCAGCTCAGCTGGGTCATCCTGATTGCTCTGTTTATTCAATGTTCTTTCCTTAAACATTGGCAGAATACAGTGAATCTTCTGAAATTTCACTGACAGGCCAGGATTTCTTACAACTGAGATCCCTCATGAGAGATCTGTTAGAGTTCTTTAGTATATGTTATCTTAGCCTACTGTTTTAAAATTATGAATATGATTTATGATGATGATGAGCCTCATCCTTAATTACTTGCAGACTGAAAAGAATTCCATCATACTTCTGTAATACAAGTGCTTCATCCAGCACATATTTCAATACTCAGTATTATCAACAAAACCAGATCATCCTGTAGTACCTTTAGAGTTCTCATTCTATTTTTATGGTTCATAAATCTCCACAGATATTGATTGCCATAGAGTCTTCCTTTTTAAAAAATAATAAACATCAGTAATTATGGCATTTTCAACTTCTGTTGCATTTTTCATGTGCAGATTTCACTCAAAACATTTTATAAATATTCATTAATCTTCAAAATGTACCTGAGAGGAAAATAAGTAGTGAGAAGCAAACTGTATCAGTGGGAGAGAGTCAAAAAGAGACTTATCTGATCACTGCAAGTATTGCAGAACTAGGACTAGCACAGACAAGTTCTGTTGCAGAGTCTTTTTTCACATTGCAAATGGAGCTGCACTTTGTAAGATAATCTCAGAAAATGTTATTATGTTAAATTGTCATGCAAAAGTTGTTATGCAAATATTATAGAATCACAGAATTGTTCAGGTTTGAAAAGACCTTTAAGATCACTGAGTCTGATGCTCCAGGTTTTTATGAAATAAAATAGTGCAAAAAGCCTGAGCACCCAAAAACCAAAGCAAATTATTAAACCATACATTTCTGTGGACCTTGAAGGATAATGAAATTATACAAAAAAAAAAAAATCATTGCACTATATAAGACAAATGATGTCAGGCTAATTTGCCTTGCTGAGAGACAACCAGCCCAAAGAGAAAGATATAGATGAATTTGGCTTTTTAAGATTTTGATAACATTTGATATAATATTCTGATAAGCAACTGGAGAAAAATAAAAGTGCAAATGAAATCACCATAATACTTGCTTAAAAATACATTAGAAGTTTACTATGAGTGTGTTGTTGTTAAACTCAAATCTTCTGTTAGAAATCCCTAAGGATCTGTTCTGATCCAGTCAACTTATGTTTTCCTAAACCATGAAGCAGAGATTTTGCAAGCACTTTGAAAGACAAGATTAGAATAAAAATTATATTTAAATTCAAAGAACTAGACCAAGCCTCCAAAGCTGAAATTCTAAAAAGGGAGATGAAAAATGCTTGCGCTGAGGAAAGGTAAATCATTGGAAAAAATTATCCAGGAAAATACATGGCAAAGGAACAGCAGAGCAGCCAAGGAGCTGGGATGCATAGCAGCAAGCTATGCCATTTCCAGCTGAAATGTTACACTGTGGAAGAAGGTTTAATCTTTCAAGGCTTCAGTGTGTGCAGAGCCCTGGAAGTCCTGACTCACCAAGCAAGCAGATGCAGGACCTACAGACATCCTACTAACAGTTACTCAGAGCTGGTGACGTATCCCACATTCCACTGAGGGCTGCTTCTGGAATGACCCCTCTGCATCACACAGGCTCTGGAATGTGGTGGGTATCAGGCAGAGTTTAACTCTATCCATCTTCCCAATGAAATCAGCTCACAAGCTCTGTCAACTCCAGTGCAGTATCTTCTAGGAGAACAAACGTGCTCTTGGTATATATCTAATGACTACATAATTTAAAAGGAATGAAATTAGCTGAATTCATGCACATTTTCTGGTTATTTTCCTTCCTTTTTTTTCTGTTCCAAAGGTTTGCATAACTTGGGGTTATTTTAAAAAAAGGCACATACTTCAGACATGTCTATTGTATGTTTGCTCTACTTTATTATCCAAGGAAACACTGAGATTTAAACAAGAGTTAAGTAAAGAGTCCAGAAAGCATTAGGTTTTGGATTACAATTTGAAACATTGCCAAACTTTACTAACTGCAAGACTGAATTCCCCCATGCCTGAAGACTGATAATTCTCAAGCACAACTCATTTTTCCTTTTGGCAAAAAAAAAAACCCTGCACCTTTGATACAGTCACCTAAGAGAGCAGATCTAATTCAGTGTGAAGTTGCAGGTCAGCTCCAGACCACAGTGAAAAAAGACCCAAGCTATGAAATCAATCATCTTCTTCAAATAAGTGTGAGGACACAGTTAGGATCAGACCTCAACAATCTGGCAGCTTTCAACATCTCCAAGATAAAGCTGCAGTGATTCCCTACTGCTGAGATTTATCTTCACAGAGAAATGAGGGAGGAAAGTCTCTCTCCTAAAAGCATATCTCTCCTGCCTCTGTTTTGACACCAGCTGCTATCCCAGTTCCAGTATTCTTTTGGCCTCCTTCCTTGGAAATGCAGTGAGGTCTCTGTGGAGCTCGCCTTGGTTCCCCTCTCAGACAGCTGTGACTAATTCAATGTTCAAGCTCTTGAGTTAATTCTCTCATTAGATCACTTTCCTTCTTCATGGAATAATTATTCCCACGGGAGAAATGAGGAAGACTAAAACATTATTGTGCTAGTATCTGACACACTGCATCCAGGATGTTTATTTTAAATCAAATTGCCTGGAATTGATCCAGATCTATGGCTTAAACACAAGAATCTTCTAAGTGGTGGGGAACTGTAGCCATGCATGTTACACAACATTCCCCATTTCACTGGAATTCCTCCAAACTTCCTGCTAGGTAAGTGTACCTAGAACATAAACCTCTCCACACAAGTAGGTCAGGTGACACAATCCTTTCATTGCTGGGGCATACTTTAGGACTGAAAAATGTTTTTTTCCTTGTTGTATTATTTTTTATCACACACCAATCCCTTTTCCACCCAATGCTATTGTGAAGGTGAAGCCTGGAGCACACAGTAGTGAAATATTGCCAGTGCTCCTGAAATCCCAAGACAATATCTGTGCATTACTCACTAGGAATGTCACATTCCCTCTGAAGCCTCCTGTGGCTCAGATGTGTTCCCCAATTTTGCTGCCTGGCTCCCCAGGGCATGGCTGATCACTGGAGAGGGCAAACGCCTCCCTCAACTGGATGCCAGCACAGCCTGTGCTGCAGCACCTTTGGTGGGATCTGAATACTTTGGGGGAGTTTCTCAATCCCCACCTCAAGAGTGCTAAACCTCTCTGGACTGACAACTCTGATACCAGGCTGTTACCTTAATGCCACCTTTACCTCAAGCCACATTAGAGTGAAAATATTAAATACTTTGTTATGAATTTCAAAACAGAAAAAAGTTCACAAAGGCTTCTAAAGAGAGAGGAGAGGAGAGGAGAGGAGAGGAGAGGAGAGGAGAGGAGCGGGGAGAGGGAGGAGGGAGGAGAGGAGAGGAGAGGAAGAGAGGAGAGGAGAGGAGAGGAGAGGAGAGGAGAGGAGAGGAGAGAGGAGAGGAGAGGAGAGGAGAGGAGAGGAGAGGAGAGGAGAGGAGAGGAGAGGAGAGGAGAGGGGCAAGCCCAGCTGCACAGTTTCTCAAGCCATTATCAGTTAGGCTGAAAAATGGACGGAGCCATCATCACCTTGCTGGTAGTGTGAAAACTTAAATGTTTTCACACAAGCCCTGTATTGTGGGACTGCCTGTGCAGAAAGATTGTCTTTGGGGACTCCTCTTGCTCTCTGTGTTTGGGTTAATTTCAGTTCAGACCTCTGCTCTACACACACACACAGACACACACACACACATATATTCATCAAGATTCATTAACGCTTACAGGAATTAAGGTAACAGCTCTTGGGCCTGGCCCAACCCTGTCGAGAAAGAGTTCTCATGCCTGGCTTGAGTCTGGAAAATGTGTTATCTCCCTGAGAAGCACAACCCACTGAGGTAGGAAACATTCAGACCCTGAAGGGAAACTTCTTTATCCACTGAAGCTTATGTATCACGTGAAAGCATAAGCTGACAACAGGTTTATGCAGGTATCTAATTAGAATAGAGTGTCTGTAGCTCATTAGAGGCTTTTGGCTGAGTAGACAAACACAATAAGCAGTTGTGATGATCACCATTGGGGTGACAATGGGGTAAACCAATGCTGTCTTTGAGAAATACCTTACAAGTAGCCAGGGAGCGTCTTTCCTCCAGGCTGAAGAGTGTGAAGTCCAGCAGCCTGCCTTGTCTTACCCTTTCAGGGGATGCACAACAGCACCCACCAACTGTGCATTCACAGACTGCTGATCTGCATCATTGCTTTGGGCATGCAACGGCATCCAGAGTAAATGGGACATGTGGGAAAAACCTGGACCTTAGCAGAGACAAGGTGTCTTGGAAGTGTAAGAGATGTAGCTTAGATGCTTGTACTACAGGTGTTTGTACTCCTCAGGAGCTCTTGGTAACTCTGCACTTTTGCAATTTGGGCTTTCCTTGGAAAAGTTTGAGTTCAAATCCTTGTGGAACTTAGGGAAGTGGAGCAAAAATGGTTGTATCCTTTTACCTGCACGTCAAAACACAAAGCTCCTTTCCATTTTGGTGAGGCTGTAGAACACCTCTCCTCTGTTAGATCCAGTGCATTACATTACAAGTAGCAACTATAGTGGGTAATTAGTAACAAAAATGGCAACTGCCTGTACCATTGAAAGGTTACAGCAGATGCCTTAGCACAGGAGGCAAAGTGCAGAGATGCAGTTTGTGACAGGAAGCAAAGATTTCATACCCACTAAAATGGGGGAGGAATTATGGCACATTCTGGTGGCAACAGAAAGTGGCTCCCTATCACAAAAGATCCCATGGGATTTGATGTACCTGTGAATGGTCAAGCTCTGAGTTTCACGTCTCCTCTGCAAGAGGGAATTTAACAGCCAAGTATGGCAAAGGGTTTTAAGTCAAAATGGTCCCCAAAACTGCAGGTATAATGGACAGGTTCTGAGAAGAAGTAGTCAGGCAAAACTGCACATTCAAACCAATTATTACTCTTTTTGGGTTTTAGGGTGGGTGTTCGGGTTTTTTGGGTTTTTAAGACTAAGAGCTCTCCATCTTTATCAAATTCAGGGGAAAAAAAAACAAAAACAAAAAAGAAAAACCACACCACAACAACAAAGAAAAAAAACCCGACAAACTTAAATCATACTGTAAGAAAGGAGAGATTCAGCATCCGCACAGGCGACACCTTTCAGCCTCCCGATTTTGTTAATGTTCCAATACGTCACCCTGCAGTCCCGGTTTTATTATTGCTCCAATGCATCTCCCTGCGGTAACAGCGGCACCTGCAGGATTCGGGAAGAGCAGCACAGACACCTCCCGTGGCTCCGCAGAATATCATCCAGGCATCCGGAAAGGTTTTCCTGAGAGCCCTTCAGCCAGAGAAATCTGAGCAGCCATGGGCCTCTGTGGGACAGGGGTTTTTCAAGAGAAAACGTGGATAGTTTTTTGTGAGAATCTTCTCGCTCTTTTGGCAGGGTGGCAGCAGCACTTCTGAGCAGGTGTGGGCAGTGGGACATAAGGAGCACAGAGCATGCCTTTTTTTGTCACCTGTCCTACATCACAGTCAGCATTCAGCTGGTTTATTGGCAAATATATTTTTTAAAGTCTGTTATATTAAAATTGAAGACATTTTTAATTCTTTCACTACAATGACTACCATTCTTGGTGTTGGTTAATCAAAAAGTTTTCTCATTACATGGTGCAATTTCACACTGTCAAAGGTACTTTCAGACTTATTCCTGAAAATCTACAGCATGTTTTGGGAGATTCACAATAGTATATGGCATCATTAGCTCCATCCTGTGCAGGTCCTGTGTGGCCTAGAAGACACCTGCTGAAGAAATGCCCTTTGCTGGGGGCAGAACCATGAACACAATACAGCACAGGCCTTTGGGGCAAAATTACTTTCTCAGCAACACTATTTTGTGTCCATAAATTTGGAACTATGGTGTGAAATCCTAGTGCTGGCCAAGAGTCCAACAGCTGACATCAGCCAGCCAGCGAGCCACTGGCATTTAGGAGAATTCTAAGCCTTTTACTCACAGGCCACTTCCGATGAATAAAATGTCAGCGTGAGAGGGGTCTGGTTTCTTTTACTGATGTGTCAAAAAAGAAAAACTTTGATGCATTTGTTAGCCAAGCTTAAAATATATAGAGTTATATCAGCATGCATCCAACTGTGTACTTGCAGAAACCTTCTCTCTAGATCTATGTTTTCTATGGGTATTTTTTGAAGACCAACTTGAAATGTAATTAGAGTGTAATGCTGATGAAGACAGAAACCAACAGCCCCCCGAGGGTATCATGATTCAGATTCTTTCCAGAAGTACATTTAAAAGTTATTACAATGAAATGCAGACTCATGAGAAAAGCCTGAGGGGCCATGACCACTGTAACTGTGAGCAGACATGTTTTTCTTTCCCAGCCTCACAGTAAATAGATATGGAAGCTTTCCAAGTGGCTCTCGGATCGCTTTTTGCTCTGGCTGGATGTTATTCTCCTGGAACAGCTGTGGAAAACTCTGGACATGTTTTTCTCTCAGAATTAGTGCCAGCTCTGCTGGACCCAGTGACTGCGTGCACTTAACTCAGTAAGTGATGTTCATCCCCCATCAGAGCTCAGGCATGCCCTGACTCAGGGAATTACACAGACTAAGATTGGAAGCACACTTTGCCTCAGGATCAGGGCTGACCCCCGTGACCCACATGGTGCTGCTACAGGACACTGATGAAACATTGTGCTGGAACAAGGAGGAAGGCCCACACATGGCATGACACTGTGGACAAAGGGGCTGCTGGGCTGTGCCTGCCTGTCACGCTCCTGGAACAGTTGTGGAAAACTCAGGAGGGATGCTTTTCTCTCACAATCAGCGTCAGCTCTGCCAGACCCGGTGATCATGTGCGTTTACCTCAGTATGCGATGCTTATCCCCTGTCAACACTGCTCTGCTGCCACAGTCCCAGACAGTGTCCCTGCCTCTCATTTCTGCCGTTCCCTGGGCTGGTGGCAGCTGCAATTTCTCCCCAACACAGCCATATTTCTCATAAGCACCCAGTTTGCAAGAGCATGACTAGGACTGAGGGACAGAGGTTGTGAAGGCAGTGACTAAGTGAATAACCTGTTGCAGGATCAGTTTTAACCACAAACCAGCTCTTTGCAGGCAGGGACCAGAGGTGTCTGTAGGGGTGCACAGGGTCTCCTCACTTTAAAATGGACCTTGAGGTGCTGGAGCGTGCCCAGGGAAAGCAACAAAGCTAGAAAACGTGTCTTATGAGGGGCTGCGGGGGCAGCAGGGGTTGTTCAGTCTCAAGGAGGCTCAGGGGGGACCTCACTGCTCTCCACAATTCCCACTAAGGAGGTTATAGCGAGGTTCGGGTCAGTCTCTTTTACTGCAGTGAGAGGACCAGAGGAAATGGCCTTAAGCTAAGACAGATGAGATTCAGATTAGATGTTAGAAAAAAAATTTCACTCTTTGGGTGATCAGGCAGTGGAATAGGCAGTGTCCAGGGAAGTGGTGGAGTCACCAGCCCTGGAGGTGTTTGAGAGACATCTGGATCTGGCACTGGGTGATGTGGTTTAGCAATTTAGGGGGTTACAGGAGCAGTGCTGGGTAGACCATTGGAATGAATAACCTTAAAGTTCTCTTCCAACCTTGATGATTACGTGATTCCTGTGGGGCCTCACGGGGCCAGGTGCCCAGGCAGGCGCATAGACAAAGGAGCGAACAGAGGTACCTGCCATAAGGGCAGGGTTCTCGGCACACAGAGCCCTCGGCACACACGGAGCCCTCACAAACCACGGAGCCCCCACAGCGCCCTCAGCTCCCACCCGTCCCGGTGCCCGCCCCGTCCGGGCAGCGCCGCCTCAGCGGGAGCGCGCCCCTCACTTCCCCGCCGCGCACGCGCCGGGGCGGGGAGAGCGGGGCGCCTGCGCGGCGCGAGGCCGGCGCCGGGGGGTGCCGGTGCCGCAGCAGCGATGGCGGCGAGTGCCGGGATGGGCAAGGGCGGCTCTGCCTCCAGCTCCGTCTCCAGTTCCGAGCGGCACGCCCGCCTCCTCTTGGCCCAGATCAACCGGCTGCGCGCCGGGCACAGCTTCTGCGACGTGCGGCTGGAGGTGGGCCCGGAGGCGTTCTCCGTGCACCGCCTGGTGCTGGCGGCCAGCAGCCCGTACTTCGCGGCGCTGTTCGCGGGCGGCATGAGAGAGTCCGGGCGGGACGTGGTGCGGATCGCGGGCGTGGAGGCGGACACCTTCCACACGCTGCTCGACTTCATCTACACAGGTGAGGGCTGGCGGCGGGGCAGGGGGCGGGTGCCCGGCGGCCGCAGGCTGGAGCGGGGCCCCGCTGTGGTTTGGTGCCCGCAGGGGTGGTGAGCATCGCGGAGCACAACGTCCAGGAGCTCATCGTCGCCGCGGACATGCTGCAGCTCACCGAGGTGGTGGAGCTCTGCTGCGAGTTCCTCAAGGGCCAGATCGACCCGCTGAACTGCATCGGCCTCTTCCAGTTCTCCGAGCAGATCGCCTGTCACGACTTGATGGAGTTCACCGAGAGCTACATCCACGCGCACTTCCTGGAGGTGCAGGGCGGGGAGGAGTTCCTGGCGCTCACCAAGGAGCAGCTCGTGAAGATCCTGCGGAGCGAGGACCTGAGCATCGAGGACGAGTACCAGGTGTTCGCGGCAGCGATGCAATGGATTCTGAAGGACGTGGGGAAAAGAAAGAAATACGTCGTGGAAGTACTGGAGCCTGTTCGGTTCCCTCTGCTACCAGCGCAAAGGCTGTTAAAATACATAGAAAGTAAGTGAGAGAACGAATATCAGATGCATGTATGTGAGCAAACTATGTGTTGTTCAGAGGTACTGGGCTTTGATGGACTATTCTTTACATTAATGGCATGATGAATGAAAAAATTATAGCAAACAAGCGCTATTTTTAAAAAATAAGCACAGCTTACTTTAAAAACATGCTTTTGAAAATGCCTTATAAAAGTAAGCAACATTGATTTGTCTGCTGTTTTTGGAGGAGTTAGTAATTTTTCTACAACTGAATTGCTTACAATTTGTTACTTTTCACTGTGATTTTTTTTCAATTCTGCTCATTTTATTCTTATTCTGCTTATGTTACTTTTGAAGGTATTCCAGATTTCAGTCTTCGAGTGGCCCTGCAAACTCTGTTGAAAGAATATTGTGAAGTCTCTAAGTCTCCCAAAGAGAACAAGGTCAGCAGTTTTCTGCAGGCTTCTAAAGGTCGTCCCCGGAGGAAAGCCAGGAAGTACCTTTATGCAGTAGGTTAGAATGTGGCTGTTTGAACCTTATAAAACAAATGAAGTAGTATCTCAGAATGCAGGAATGAAGGAGATACTTGAGAATTATTTTAAAAATCAAAATATATAATGATTCCAAAACATTACATCATGGCTGAGTTACCATGTTAGTGGCTTTGATTAGAATTGCACAGGAGTCCAGCATTCACATTTCTTGTCATTGTGACATGGCATTCAAAGCCCAGATTTGCTGTTCAAAAATAATTTGCTTTGGGTGGAAAACTGCAAATCAGCAGAGGATTTACCAGGGCTCACTGCTGGAATGGTGTATGCAAATTCACTGCACATTTTGTTCTGATGGCTGAAGTTTTCTCTGTGCGGGACACTGTGGTTCATATGATGGGATACTTGAAAATCCAAGTTTTCAGCAAAGCTGCAGTTTTATATTGGAAGGGAATGTGTTTGTTTCACTCTGTGGGCAGTAGCACCAGCTTGTACTGAGCTGTCAGTCACACACACTTGTGCCTCGCTTGTTTGTTGTTCTAATACTCTATTTTTAATTCTGTATAATTCAAAGACTATAAAGTTCTCTCTTGTCTTCTGCCTTTTATCTCATGAAAAGTTTTTACATGGCTGCCAGTATGTTATGCAGCAAAGGCTGTTGGCCGATCCTTGTATTTTACTGAAAACATGAATTCTAATATTTTTAGTGTTGTGGCATCAGCTCAGCACAATTTCCATGACCCTTGAGGCAACCATTCTTCCTTGTATGCTGGAAAAAGGAAGCTACTTGGAAAAATCCAGTTCCTTCTAAGAGTGGCTAATGGCTGTTACTGTAATATTTTTCATGGTTTAGATATAGGAGCATGAGGGTGAAGAGGAAGCTCTTACTTGGCCTTTCCCCTTGCTTTGCAGGTGGGTACACCCGGCTGCAGGGAGCACGCTGGAGTGACAGCAGAGCCCTGAGCTGTGTGGAGAGATTTGACACCTTCAGCCACTACTGGACCACGGTGTCCTCTCTGCACCAGGCCCGGAGCGGGCTGGGCGTGGCTGTGGTGGGAGGAATGGTCTATGCCATTGGAGGTAACAGCTGAAATAAGCTTGCTTTCTTACATGAATGCTAGAGAACTCATGGATGGAGGCTTTCAAAATTATTCTTCCTTGATTCTCTACTGTCACTGTTCTGTGAATGCCTGTTAGGGATCCTGTACTGGCAGTTTTTACTAAGCTGCTCTTCCCTCATGGTGTAGCTATTCACAGGTTACCATATAGATGTCTGCAGATATGCTCAGAGATGCTGGCTATTCTGGGGGATTCATGTACCACCGCTGATGGAATTTGTTTTCTCACTTACAGTCTAGGAGAAGCCCATAGCACAAAAGGCAGTAGCACAGGACACACCACTTGTGTACTGCCTGCCTGGAAAGGCTCATTATGTCTGTTTGCACAAGGATGTGATGAGTAACTCTACCAGCCCATCACAAAAGAATGCATATGTAGACTGTTTTTGTCACCACAGAGCTCATTCTTTGGTCTTGAAAACCCAGTCAGTTGTGTTGAGGAGTAAATCATGCAGCACCCTGGTTGTTTACCTCTATGATGTTTTCAGCAACATTTCAGGAACTACTGATGAAAGTGGTTCCCAGTGATGATTCATGTGTAATCATCACTATGTATAAATGAAGCTTTTGCTATGCTGGCTGTTTCACTGAAAGATAAATCTTGTATTCAGATGTTGCCTGTCCTGGAAGAAGCTGAGGAATGTTTCCATATCTGCAGTGAAAAAGATTGCATTTCCCCTGACTCTTCTTGCTTTTATTGTGCAGGTGAGGACAACTCGATGATTTTTGACTGTACTGAGTGTTATGATCCTGTTACAAAGCAATGGACAACCGTGGCTTCCATGAACCATCCCCGTTGTGCACTGGGAGTGTGCACATGCTATGGGGCCATCTATGCTTTGGGTAAGTTGTGGGGTTTTTCTGGGTGGAGTTAATGTTAATTCATAGAACTTGTAAAATTGTCTTAAATATTACATCTTGGTGATGCAAATTCACAAACTTTAAGTTTTGAAAAACATCTGTGTCCATAAATATTAACATATATACTAAATCTCTGTGGATTAGTTATTGTATAGTTATAATTTATTTTCATGGTAGACTGACTGCATGCTGATTTCAGAATTTGTCCTAAAACAGTCCACTGAATGTCTAAAAATGCAGCTAATACACAACTTTGTGCCATTAAATTCCTTCCTGTGTTTGCTGTTATTTGCAGGAGGCTGGGTTGGAGCAGAGATTGGCAACACAATTGAAAGATTTGATCCTGAAGAGAATAGTTGGGATGTGGTGGGAAGCATGGCTAAGCCCCGTTACTGCTTTGGGTGTTGTGAAATGCAAGGTGAATATTGTTAAGTTTATATCCCTAAATAGTTCCAACAGCCAGTGGATTTTGAAGCTTTATGGCTCAGTCATGAATTCTTACCTTTGTACTGAGCTGTCAGTCACACACGCTTGTGCCTTGCTTGTTTGTTGTTCTAATACTCTATTTTTAATTCTGCAGAATTCAAAGACTGTAAAGTTCTCTATTGTCCCCTACCTTTTATCACATGAAAAATTTTTACATGGCTGCCAGTGTGGTTATGCAGCGAGTCTTTTTGCAGTTGATTGTTCTTTCTGATACTGCTTTTATTTATCTTCCATATTTGGGTTTGCTTGTTTTTCTTTGTGACAGTGAAGACTTGCCACAGGTTATTTTAAGACAGACATGTCTAAATACTTGATCAATAAATGTGCTTACTAAGTATTTGATGCTGGCCAGGTCAGCAGTTGCAACCTTCTGAATGAACCTTCCCCTGCACTTAATTAATTTTTGCTTTCCTCAGAGCTTCTAGTGCTCAAGCCTCAAGCTGCTCATGCAAAAGCTTTATGTATTCTACTACTGAGCAAAAGGAGGATTTTCTGACATTCTTTAACCATCTTAATGTCAGGCTGAAACTTGTGTTGTGACAGTAATTTTTTGTCTGTATTATGAAGCCTAAAAGAGGAGAAGCTCTGTTCCTGCAGGTTTGATTTATGTCATTGGTGGTATCAGCAGTGAAGGAGTAGAGCTGCGTTCTGTTGAAGTCTACGACCCCATCTCCAAACGCTGGTCTGAGCTCGCTCCCATGGGCACCAGAAGAGCCTATCTTGGTGTAGCTGCTCTCAACGATTGTATCTATGCTGTGGGAGGCTGGAATGAATCCCAGGATGCACTTGCCAGTGTAGAAAGATACTCATTCGAAGAGGTAGGGCAGAGTCCCTTCTTTTCATAAATGTAGATTGCATCAGCTTTGTGTAAGATGCTATAGATCCTCCTTCTTTTCTTTAAAAAGAAAAAGCTGGAAATTCCATTTCTTTTTCACTACTGGCTGGGTATCTTGAGTGAAACAAAGTTTTGGTGATCTCAGGGTCTGTCCTAAGTAATTGTCATGGTTTAACTATGCACAGATATACTGTAGTTTGGTAAATACTTCTTAGGGTTAAGATGAGAGGATAGATTCCCCCTCTGCAACAGAAAGCTCAATAATCTGAATAGAGAGAAAAAACTCATTGTAAAGGTAAGAGTTACCTTTTATTGCAAAATTTGAGGATCTCCTGCATCAAAATGTAGTGATGTTTCAGCATGACTAGAAGATAAAAAAAATTCCAGACTGATATTGCTCATGTTTTTATGATGCTCTTTGGAAGAGTAGCTACTCTTAAAAGCAGAACATAATCCCATGTGCCATCTGTTTTGCTTTTCAAATTGAATCTAGTTTTCCTGTTTCCCCCACCTCAAACTGTGCCATGCTCTATTTTAGAGACTGACTGCATCTTGCAGTGACTGAAGAAAGGGAGGGGTGCTATGTGCAGACAGTATGGGATCTGCTTTTAGAGATTACCACAATTTGGACCCCTTGTGAAAGTGTTGTCATTCCTGTCTTGGTAATCTTCTGGATATGTACACATACCACATGTAAACCTGTGAAGTTATACACAGTATTCTTTGTATATGTTTCAGTCTTTAAGCTTTAAAAGTTACTTTAGCAGAATCAGGGCTTGCCTTAAAGCTATTTCTTCATCTTTCACCTTTTTGTTAGGAAAAGTGGGTTGAAGTTGCGTCGATGAAGATCCCAAGAGCTGGTGTTTGTGTTGTGGCTGTGAATGGACTTCTCTATGCCTCAGGAGGCAGAGCTCCCAGTCCTGATTTTGCTGCTCCAGTAACCTCTGACTCTGTTGAAGTTTATAACCCTCACATGGACAGCTGGACTGAAATTGCCAACATGATCACCAGCCGCTGCGAAGGAGGAGTAGCTGTGCTGTGAAACACAAGGAACAAAACTCATTCAAGGAATGAGTCAGTTATGTCTCCTCAGATTTCCTGTTTCATTGGCCAGAAACCTCTTTTAACACAGGAGCTTCAGTGGAGAATTAGATCAGAAGGATTTTCCTGAGCAAAAGGAAAAGCCCTTCAAAGTGAATTGGCTTATCCAGTGTCTGTCTCAGGAAGTATTCTGTTAAGAGTAGGAATGCCTCTTAGAACTGGATTAAGCTCACTGAAATAAATGGTGAATTTGCCCTGTAAAAATCTGAAGAAATAATTCCAACACATTAAGAGACATTAATCAGGTTGTTACTGAGCACAGACTTGCAGTCTGGAAGTGAGTTACTGTCAACAGCAAGGAGTTACCTGTTGGTAAGATCAGATGGGTGATTTGGATGGCATTAGTTCTTTTTCTGGCAGAAAACAAGGAAGAGAAGATAACGTACAGGAAAGACTTGGTGCCTCTACTTATGACCTTGATGCATTTAAGCCTCTTTTCTGTTGCTGGACATGGTGGGCATTAAATATGAATTGGATCTTTACTTTCTGGCCACTCCACAAATTTGAATGGTGAGTGGATGAGAATTTCCTATTCTGGAAGGTTGTCCTCACAGTTCTAACAATGCCATTCCCCTTCAGTGCTGGCTTTTCCTCTCAGTGGTGTCAGTGATGCCAGTAGAGCTCCTTTTTGTGTAAGCTCTGGTGAATTTTAAATGCAAATGCATTAGATTGGCTGTTCTGTTTAGGACTGCTCTTAGTATAAAAACACAGGGAAAGGCTTTTGCCCCCATATTTTTTCCCCATAGTCAAATGTGGTTTTACACCGTGTGACACGTGCTGAGACTTGGCATTGAATACCTGCTGTTCTACAAGACACATTCCTTCACCTTCACTACATCTTGTATCCTGCCTCATCCAAATTTGAGCCAATGGGGCTTTCTGTGCTAGAATTAGCTGCATTTAGCATTGAACTGATGATATCAGTGTGCTCTTAAGGAGTTTGTATTTAGCTCAGACACACTTAGTAAAACAATACTACAAAGAGTTTGGAGTTATTTCTAGATTCAAGTTGTTTTTTGCACACTGGCTGCATTTTCAGCACAGCTGTGGATGATTTGGATGGAGTCTGAAGGGAGGCTGCTTGAATTTTGATAGACAGTGTTATTCTGGATCACCAAACCACAACTGGAATGTCACAAAACAGGAAGCCTGGCACGGTGTAGATAAAGAAGCATTCATTCTGTTTAGGTCAATATCCCCTGTGTAAAATTAAGAAATTATTACTTGATAAATCCTCCAAGGTGAGCGTTGCCGGTACCTTAATAATCGTGGTCCTAAAATCTAACATAGAGTTGGACTAAAACATGCTAGATGATGGAGAATCTCTCTGATTGTTCCATAATCTTGTGTGTGCTTTTACTTCAAAGAATTTATGTGTCTGAATTAATGGTTTGATCTTGTTTTAACTGTTTTTCATAATAAAATGTTTTTTGAGAACTGACTGGAATGCTCTTGAATAGGTTGCTTTCATAGCTTAGTAAGCTGTATTATGCCACTTTCATATAATAGGTCATTTTTTCTTTTCATTGGAAATCATATTTCCCAGTAGAACACTAGGAAAAGATTGGTTATAAATTTTGACTATTTGAGTGGTGGAAGTAACACACTTCTGCAGTAAACTACTCATGTATTTTTCTTCTCAGTATAAAATCACTCAAACTTCTTGGGAGTCTGTCTTGCCATCTCTGCTCAGCCCTCTGTGGGATGAAATTACAGGTAATATTTCTTAGTCTTTCTTCTTTATATTTCAGGATCCCTCTTGGAACTGTTTGAGAAACACTACCTTAGCTGTATTTTATTTTTGGGAACTACAGGTTTACCTCTGATCCCTACCTGTGAACTTCCTGGATTAATGGAGCTTGAGGGAATCTGCAGTTGTCTGAAGTTACCTTCTGCAGGTTTTGTAACTGATTCTGTCATGTTTGAATGAAACTTTGAAGCTGATTGATTATGGTCTCTGATCCTCAGCACATCTTTTACCTAATCAAGACAAAGACAGGACTCTTCTCTAGACCCATCCTAAAAGATGCCATATCTAAGTAAGAAGGAATAGAAAAACCCTTTTCATTCACAAACTCAATTTTATTTCCTTTATGTTGAAAAAGCTCTGAAATATTTTGTTTAATAGGGTACTTTCATAATTCAGCATAGAGCAACTGACACCCATAATTGCTTAATATGTTCTTTAACATAAAAATGTTAACAGATTGCAAAAGGGAGAGGCTGATGTACAGAGCTGCTGTTTCAGCAACATCATACAAGATGGTTTCATCTCCAGGACAGGCAGGTTTCTTAAACATCTGTTCTTGCAGAATGAACAGGTAACAAATTTTAAGGGACAAGTGCTTCATTTGGTATAGAACAACAATGAAGATCAGTGCTTTAACAGAACTATGAAGATTATCTGGTCCTAAGACCACATCTGGATGTCATTTTCAGCTTTCTTTCTGCATCTTACACTGTAAATACTTCTTATAAAAAGCTTACAAGGAATTGGCCACATCCCATTTCATAGGTTTCTTGAGGTAGTGGACACAAAAAAGAAAATCCATGTGACTTAGGTTGTATCTTCCACTAAATGATGTGCTGGGAAGAATCCAGTACAGAGAGCAGATGCTTCTGCAGTGGTTTCAGTAATAGACCCATCATGGAGGGTTTGCAGGCTACCTACAAGCCCATTGGCACCTGTCCAAATGTACATTCTTAGGAGGGAGAAGCTACTTTCAGTCCCATTATCTGATCCCTTAGTGCCAGCACTTGAGTCCTTGTGTCACAGCATAAGTTAACACTCCTCTAATTTAGGAGGATGGCAGATCTTTATGGCTGTGTTGCACACAGCTTCCTTTGCCAGGCAGCCCTAAATCCAAACAAAACTAGGAAGAGGTGGCCCTCCTTCTCCTGTGAAGAATTTGTCCTTCCTTCTCCTGTGGCACCTTGTCAGACATACAAAGCTTCCTCTTCAGCTTTTCCCCACTGCAGCACAGCAGCTGAATGACACATTTCAGGTGAGTGCTGACCTTGGCATCCCACTGCAAACAAACCTCACCTGTCCTTTCTTAGCTGCCATCACACTGAGCACTCCCTCACACAGCATCCCTGGAAGAGTCCAGGCTGGATGGGGCCTTGAGCAACCTGATCTCATGGAAGGTGTCCCTGGGTACAGCAGGGGATGGAATGAGATGATCTTTCAGGACCCTTCTGACCCAACCATTCTGTGATTCTGTGATTTTGAGCATCTCCTCTGAAAATAGGAGTGAAATAGGAGCCTTGTTCCACAACAGAGCAACTGAGTAGAATGTACTTCTGCATCATTCTCTGCTACTTCTTTAAACACCAAACTAGAACTGCTTTCACCTTGTTACTGTTGTTTTCCCCACCTTAGAACATGATCACACATTACAGTCAAACCAGATGCTTTCATAGTTCAGCACAGAGCAATTCATACCCAAGTCATTTTGAATCTCCATTCTAAATTCCTAGAGCAGCAACATCTCATTCAGGAGTGATTCTTGTTCTACAGATAAGGACAGACTCGTGCTTGCCTTGGAAGTAATTACTATTTACAATACTTCCCTCCTGAACTAGCTTCAAAATCAGTTGGAAAATCATTTTGCTTCAAGAATAAGCATCTTGATCCCTGCCATCATACCACAGTCTTTATTTCTCCTGCAACTCCATACAAATACCTTATTAGCAGATAATAGCTTTTCCTTACAGATTTATCAATTTCTGTTCTGCTGTTTTCTTCTGTCATCACTTTGCTCCCCTTCTAAGAAAGATTTCAGTGCTACAGTGGCCAACAGGGATGATATCATCACCACTGTTCCAAATACCCTCAGTACTTTGAACCACCTGGGGTAAGTAGGAAGAAGGGAAATGTCATAATGCAGTGCTATCCCTAAGGCCACCGTGAGCATGAGTGCTCCCTGAGTGACATCCTTGAAAAGCAAGGCTTGGCAGGCAAGCAGAGCAGGGACTGTGCCGTTGGCCAGGTTCAGCCAGTCTGGCTTGGCTGGGCTGTTCTCTGGGAGGGCAAAGCCCCACCTCATGCCCCCCAGGAAGGAGGCAGTGGCAGCTCCATAGGTGACCTGAGCAAAGGCCAGCTCTGGGCAGTAGGAGCCCTGTGAGGCCATGGCCAGTGGCACGGCCACAAAGGGAATCAGCCCCCCCAGGCTCAGGTAGAGGACTGGTTTGGGACAATCCTTCAGTGACCCTGGGCTCTCCTGTGATTGTGCCTCAGCTTCTGCAGAGGTTTCCTTCTTGGAGACAGGCAGAGAGGAGTGGAAAGTGCGGAGCTGGGCTGTGTGAGCTGCTGCTGGCTGGAGGCTCAGAGGTGTGCAGAGAGGCCGTGCATCCCTCTGCAGCTGCAGGAGGGCCAGGGAGGAGCAGCTTCTCTTGTTCCTGCCATGGAGCAGCACGCTGGCACCAGGTAACTTCTGCAGCTGCAAGCACAAAACTTGTTCTCAGCACTGCACAGTGCAGGTTTACAGACATGCAGGTACCTAAATGACCTGAATATTGTACCAAGTGTTTTTCCAGCTCAGGTCACACCACAGCTGTCTTTGCTTTTGAATTTCAAGTGGTTTTAACCCAACTAATGAAGGCACCCAATGCAGCTGATGAAGAGCAACTGGGCTCTCCAGAGTGCACAAGCAAAGCCCACCTATCCCTCCCCACACATTCTCTAAGCACTTTGAAGATTATCAGTCCTTTTCAGAGTAAAATATAAAGTAGTTTCCTATAGAAGCAGGATAAGGTCACCCCAGAAATCAGCTACTGTCCCCTCACTACTCCACCAAGAAGTCATAGAAAAAAAAGACATTGAGGCAATAAATCTCAAAAAGCTATTTGAAATCTGAGCTAAATCTCAAAAAGCAAAGTTATTTTATAAAAGAAATAGCTTTGCCTAAAGGTGCTGTAGAAGTGATGAACTATTCCAGAAAAGCTGAGTTATACACTCCAACTTGGAAGCCACCTTTTGTTCCAAAGCTGCAGTCCTATCTTTTGCTATTTTACTTTTAAATAAAACCAGCAAAAAAAAGCCTTCAGTAACTTACTTTGAAAGGTGTTTTGAAGCAGCATCGTTGTATGAGAGGAAACATGTTTATTTTCTCAATAAAAATTTCTCTGCCCTAAAACAGAAAAATTCAGAAGAAGGTTTGAAACCAATGAGTTGGTCTGATGGTCAAAGTTCAGTCACAGTCTACACTTATCAAATGCAAAAGTTTTACAGGTGTATATTTAAAGGGATATGTGTATACATATTACATATCTATTAGATCAGTATTTGCCCACTGCAGAATACTTCGTTTCAAGCAGCTTTATGAACTGAAATTCTAAAGTTGTATTAACTGTTGCAAGAACAATTTCTAGTTTAAAAACTGAGCATCAGGGAACAGATGTTGAATTCCCGCTCATGGATCATTCCCTCTTCAACGGATAAATGGCTTCACAAAGCTTATAAAGGAGCATTTCCTCAAGCGCGGGAAAAGCGATCATTAATAAAAAAAGGAGCAGAAAAGTCACCCCATGCAAGCTGTGGGTGAGCTCCCTGCCGGGGTACCACACTCACCGGGGGAACGTGGACGGCTCACTCTGGATTTGACTCCACAGTTCCCGGTCCTGCTGCGCCGGGAGAGAAAGGCGGCCCCGGCAGCCAAACTGCCCCGCCGGAGGGCGAAGGGAGCGGAGAATATATGGGTCTTCCAGAGGGAGGAGGGGCCGCCCTACCCACCGGGACCGGGCAGGACTCACCGAGCGCTGCCACCGCCCCGGACCCGCCAGCTGTGCTGGCTTCCGGTGCTCCCATAAGCGCTCCGACGGCGCCCGCTGCTGAGCGCTACCGGTCCGGGCGGGAACGGGCGCGGCCCATCGTGTTCGTCCGGGTCGCGGAAGGCCCACCGAGCCGATACGGGGGGCAGCAGTGCCGGTCACTCTCAGCCCGAGGGCCGCAGTCGGTCTGGCAGAGGAGCGACACGCTCCTCTCCTACCCGTGGGACAGAACGTCTGCTGGGGAGCAGTGCGGCCATTCCTGCTTTCTGGCTTCCGGCATCACCTCATCGGGCAAGCCTTTCACAGGTGGACTACGAATCCCAGCTTGCCCTTCGGCGCGCCGCTCGCCGATCCTCACGGCGCCCATGGCCGGTAGTCTTCTGGGACTCGTAGTCTGCGGCTGCTTCCGACAGGCGGTGACGGGGGCGGTGCGCGCCGCCGCCTCTGATTGGTGGGGCGGGAGGCGCGGGGGCCGGGGCGGGGGCAGGGAGGGGGAGCGGGTGGGGGCGTGTTCCTTCCGCGTGCTCGGCCCCGCCCCGCGCGCGCGCGGGCCCCGCCCCCTCCGGCCCCCGGCCGGGCAGGGCTGGGCGGCCATTTTGGGCAGAGCTTTGTTATGGTTGTGGGGCCGCCGGAGCCGCGCCAGGGCCCGCCCGGTGAGTGCGGCCCCCGCGCCGCCCCCTCCGCGCCCCCAGCGCCCCCCGCACCCCCCGCGTCTTCACCCGGCCCCTGCCGCCCCCAGGCCCGCCCCGCCGCCCCCCGCGGCACCGCGGGCTCGGTGCGGCCCGGGAGCGGCCTCCCGCCAGGCCGGCCCCCCCCCCACCACCCCCCCCGCGCTCGGTCCCGCGGCCGCGGCGGCTCCGGGGGGGGACAGCGCGAGGTCCCCACGGGCAGGGCCGGGCCGGGGTGGGCGGCGGGGCCGGGGCTCTGCGGGTTATTGTTTCCTGTTCAGCCGGGAAGTTCGTAGCGCTGACACTGCCGGAGCTGAGCTCCTGTCATGGGGCCGTCCGTGAGCGGGGCGGGGGGGGCGGCGGGTGAGTGCCGGGGACTGGGCAGGGGCGACCCCGCTGTAGGCTGGAAACGGAACCGGGCGGCCCGGCCGTTCCCCTTGGGCTCCTCCCGGGCCGCGCTTCCCGGCTGCCCCCGGCGGGAAGGGGCGGTCGGCGGCCGGCAGTGACACGTGGGCTGCGGGCAGCCGGGGCTCGGCTCGCTGTGCCCGCTGCCAGCAGCGCTGGGAAACTTGTCAGGTGCCGCTCGGTGCCTGCTCGCAGGCAAACGGCGCCCGGGCCGAGCGGGGGGCGGCTCTTTCGGGCGTCAAAGTTATTTCCGTGTGTCCGGTGTGTTTGATGCCCTCTTGGCCTAAGGTCTTGTGTGGTTTGACTTAAAGGGCTGGGGCTGGACTTGCTCAGAGCGCGCCTGGCGTTTCCAGTATCCATTTAAGACTTTGAATTCAGTTCGGTTTAGTAACGAGCTGGTTTGGAACGATTTTAGAGCAGTCAGTAGGTGTCTGCACAAGTTACGAGTTTTTAAACAGCTTTAGAGGAACAGTATCTATTTAAATTCTTACAAGTAATGGTGGAATGGTTTAAGAGTGTTGCTTAAAGATCTTTTTATATTAACATGACCAGGTAGGTCAGGCTGCCTTTCCCCGCCCCCGAGCTGTGAGTGACACAAGCGTTAGTAATGTTGATAATACTCTGAAACGTTGCAAGTGCCTGAGCAAAGTGTGGAAATAGCAAAGAGGGGGAATGGAGATAACAGCTGAGATAATTGGAGCGCCATCAAAGCTGAGTTTACTGTAGAGTTGACATTGCTTCTATAAAAATGTGAGGTGGTTATGAAAAAAGCTTATGCAAATGTTAGTTCATGAATGGAGATGGCTGGTATTTCAGTGAAAGGTTCCCCTTAAAGCTTATCCATTTGGAGACTGGTATCTGAACCTTCCACTTTCTGACTCAGGAAGGAAACAGGTGCAGAGCAGTGGTAGGAACAAATAAAATTCCCAAATTCTTTAAGCAGCTTTTCCTCTCACACTCTTTCACTTCATTTCTGGAGGAAAGTCCCTTTAAGAAGAACTTATTAAAAGTTTTGTATTTGGAATAGAAAGGCTTCAGGTGGTACTTCCTTATGGTGTTTGGGTTTTTTTACAGCTGTTTGTAGGGAAGTGCAGCAGCCCTCTGCATTTTATATTCATCTGGTTTATAGCCTTAATCCTATATGACACAGAAGTTTCCATTGCAGATATCATACAAGGACCTAAAGTGAAAATATGCAGGGAACAGATGGCATTTTAAAAAAACCACAAATCCTGTTTTTTCTGCAGTGTCTCAGAAATATGGGGAGCAGAATGCAGATGTGTAGTACAACAAATCAAATGGAAGTGCATACTTTCTGAATGTTAGGAAAAAATCTCTACTTTGAGAATATTTACAGGGTATGGTCACCTTGTCTCACATATGTGACTGCTGCATGCTCTTACTGAATCTTGACATTCCTGTTTTAAATTAGGAAATTAAGTCACTACAGGAAAAATAATATTCACTAGCATTTTCATTAAATGGAAACAGTGTTTCAGGAGTTGTGGGATCCTTATTTTAATACAGAAAAATGCTGTGGTTAGATCTGTGAATTTCTTCAGGAGTGTGGCATGTCAGATAATGTAGTTCTTGCCTTTACAAAGTGAAGAAAAACTATTGGCTCAGGAGTTAAAGTTACCTTTTTCCCCCCCCAGTGTTAGGAGTTGTTTGAAGTTAGTTGTGTAACTGCTGAATTGACTTAGCTGTGAAGTGTACTCCAGGGTGTGCTTTGTTTGTTTGTCTGTAGGAAGAGATTTGGAAAAGGGCTGACTCTGTTCAGTAGAGCTGAAGCTTTAGAGCACCTCTCTCCTGTGGAGTGCTGGCTGTGCTTGCAGGCACAGAGCTTTTCCTCACAGCTCCATAGAAACCAGGGGTGACTGTTGCTCTGGCTTATCCAGGGACAGGTCACACTCACTGGATTCTGCCCTTGATGAGGTAGTGTGTGTACCAGGAAGTTTGGCTGGGATTTTGAAGTTTTGTGTTAATTTATTTGTAGAGGCAGGAGGGGTTTAGTTTTGGTTCTGCAAATTCAGCAATGTAAGCAGACATTTTACTGCCACTTACGTAGTGACCAGGATGCCAACTAAATCATGTGTGGCTTTTGTTTCAGCAAGAGGAATTGAAGTCCATGTTCTCTTAGCTAGTCAGATTTGATGAAAAGCAGTGAAGTTGGCAGAAACATGGTCCTGCTCAGAGTACTTCATGAAAGCCAGGATGTTGTTTAATTTGTGTACTGTAACTTTATATGTTCCTGTGAAAATGTGCCAAACTTTAATGAGTTACTGTATGGTCAGCAGATAAATCTATGGTTTTGGGAGTGGCTTTAGGTAGAGATTGATAGTGGCCAAGTGTCCACTGCCCTGCAAACACTGGGCAGACCTAGAAGCTCTAGGTGAGGCAGGGCTGTGAGCGTGACAGCAGGCAGGGAGGAAAACATTTTGGCTTAATTGATCATACATATTAGTGATCAGGCTGTCTCACTCCAAACTGGAAATTCTTGCTTGAAGTGTGCAACTCCTTCTCTAGCTGGTCTTTGAAAGTCAGGAGAAGAATTTTCACTCTTGATACTACTTAGACCTTTCTATTATTAAACAGCAAACAGTTTTGCAAAGTGTTGGTATATGCAGTTCTATAATATGACTAATCTGAAATAGTTGCACTTCCAAGGTCTGGCTTAACAAAAATGCTTTGAACCAGTGCAGCCAAACATGACTGAGGTTTTCTGCAATAAATGATGCTCAGAAAGAAATATTTTACAGCATGTGACCTTGTGCCTCAGGGATTGTTGTACATTAGGGAGTTCGCCAGGAGCAACTGAAGTTCTAGGACTTACAGACATTCTAGCAAAAATGCCAGTGTTGATTTGTTTTCTCCTTGAATCTTGTGATCATTTCCAGTTCAGTGTTTTGCATAGATTTATCCTCCACACTGGAAGGAGGATCACAGCTCTGTGGAGTGGTGTTAGTGGCACTTGATAAGAAAGTATGTGTATAATGTTGTCTAAATGTCCTTGGTTTTAAGAATCCTTTTTTTCAATACAGGAAGAGATGAGACATTTTAATTGAAGTTTGATTTTTGGTGTCTCTTTTAGGTTCTGGATATCTGTGTAACCCCCTCCCCACAGCATATTTGCAACATAGGGAGTATGTGGCAGTGAGTGACACTCTCTTGGAATTTTGTCATCTTCAGTTTGTGATGAACAATTGACTTGTAAATAGAAGACTGAGTCTGCCAGGGAGGTACATGGTATTATTCTGGGCACAGAAATGATTGGTATTCACAAAGTTGCTGGTGAAGGTGTATGGTTAAGATTACAACAGGGCTCCAGCCTTTCAGCAGAGAGGAGTGTTTTGCCATTGTGTTACAATGAGTCATCCATCATCAAGGGATTAATCAGGACTCACGTGAGATGATCTGAAAAGACCTTTGATGTTAATCTTAAAAAAACTCAGCAAGGATCCCTCATCCTGAAAATATTGAATGTGTTATGGTCTTGACTGTTAGTTTGGAGAAACTGTCTTTCCTCTACTTGAACTCCAGTTAAAAGTAGAGAAATGGGTTAATGATAACTTCAATGTCTTCAGGTTGACTGGGCCTTTTGGAATGTCCTCTGGTGTTTAGGGAGCTGATAGCCCATGGGAGTGGGAAAAGTTCCAGAATGCTGAGGAGTTGTGGAGCTTTTTCCCTCTCAACATCTAGAAAAAAGGACAAGACTTGGGTATGTCCAAGGGAAGAGTGTTGACATCAGGGAGTCTGTCCTGTATCATGTACTTTTTGGTGGTTTCACTTCCCTGTATTGCAGTAATGTTCTTACTGGACACACAGATAATGTGATCCCAACAAATTCAATAAATGGTCTGGAAACAATAGCTTTGGATTCAGCCATTTTGGTGTAGATGGGTTCAAATTACTGTGTTTTGGTATATTGCCTACACAGACAAGTAGCAGCTGGTAGGGAAGCAGTTCTGTGGGGGAGTATCCTGGGGGTTGTAATGGTTCCTAAATTATCATGACTCAGCAGCATCACTGTCATGAAAATTCATTTGTCATACTGGAACATACAGAAGCATTTTAAATAAATTTAAACTGCTTCACAGTGAAGCAGTTTCTCCATTCTGCTGAGGAGGGGTAGGTCTTCAGCAGGAGCTATCTTGTTCACTTTGGGATAATGTGATATTTGAGAAAGTTACAGCTGTGTAACAAGATTTGTAAAGAAAACAATGAAGTCTGAAAGAGAGAAACCATAATTAAGGTTTGGGGGAAAATGGATTGATTAGCTCTTCAGTGTTTTTATACATCAAGTTTCATCAGACATAAGCAGGTGATATATAAAGCAGCTTAAAAAAAAGTTACCTGCAGGTATAACTGGGAGGCAGCTCCAACATCCTGTCACTGCCTGTGAGCTGTCACACTTGGTAGGTGGGTCATGTCAGTTTTTTCATCATTGATGCTTTGAACTTGAAAGCTTGATCTTTGCCAGTGAAATTTGACTGGTTGAGGGTGGGTTGTTTGTTTGGTGGTGTTTTTTTTTTTTAAAGCATGGCTATATTTGATCCCAGAATATGATAGTAGATCCATTTTCTGCTGCCAAACAGTGCTGGGATGCAGGGTGGTCTGTGGGACTTCCCCCAAAACAACACCTGCTAAAGTTGCCTTTCAGTCAGGGAATACTGAAGTTTTGGTCTGAAGAAAATATTTCTTAAAAGGTATCTGTAAGGAGAGTTTAGTCAGTTTTCCACATCCATCATGAATAAAACAAGCAGTTCTGAGGTGAAATTGCAGCAGAATATGTTCAGGTGAGGCATTAGATGCAGGCATAGGCTTTCAAGCTATAGGAATAACCAAAGGAGATTATAGGGATACACTGGAGAATGCTGTGTGCTAATCTGGTTTCATTTACACCTTCCAAAAAAATATCCCAGTAGGGGTACATGTAGCTGCATAATGAATTCCAGTCTGCTGATAACAAACTTGTTTCTCTGATACTTCATGAGACATTTAGAGACATTAATTTTTGGACCTCTGCAGGCTGAAGATGACTGTACAAATTGGTGAAGCAGGGAGCATTGCTTAGCTGACTATCACAGATATCTGATGGATGAGGGTAGAGCTGAATTCTTTTAAATCTCTGGAGAAGATCCTTAACCATGCAATCTGTGAAGATTTTTCCCCCCAAGATGTTTTGCTTGTATTCCCTAATTTATTGTAGGACACTAGGATAGAAGAATGACAGTGTTTTAGTCTTGGCCTGCATAGATTACCTGGAGAAGCACAGCAAAATAATTCTCTTCAAGATCTAAAGGCAAAGCCCAAACCAGCTGGACAACATTTTGTCCATAGCTCCTTGCTTTATTTTAACTCAGTTTCATGGACTAGATCATAGAGAGAACTCCAGGGAAACACTGTGAACATGCAAAGAGGATGTATATCCCAGCTGCAGCAAATCATTAGATCACAGGACTAGAGATCACTTTTTCCCCCTTTTTTTTTTTTTAAAGCCAAGACCAAACTAGTGGAATATATATAATTTTTGCAATTCACCTTTTATGTATATGAGTTGTTTTAAACTTAATTGTGTTCA
The DNA here is from genome assembly GCF_028769735.1 of Zonotrichia leucophrys gambelii. Lineage (NCBI taxonomy): Eukaryota > Metazoa > Chordata > Aves > Passeriformes > Passerellidae > Zonotrichia > Zonotrichia leucophrys. The sequence continues at coordinate 21,582,008 of NC_088178.1, read as the reverse complement.
GTGACTTTTCTGCATGGGTGTTTGTTAATACTTTCTCAATCAGAGAAAGTGCTGAAAATGTTAAACCAGTGAAATACAGACCATTGCAGACAGTGTAAACTTTACAAACTGTAGTTCAGGTGTTGTACACATGCTGAAAAGTGCTGAGTGAACATGTCTTTGTCATGTCCTAGTTACAGACAAATAAATGTGGAGTTTGATCATATTGTCCTGGTCTTGATGTACAAGGGTTTGGAAATAATCCAGGTGCAGGGAGGGGCAGAGGGCTGAGCTGTCCCTCAGTCCTGGCAGGGTGTCAGGGTGCTTTAGGGGAAGTACCTGTAACTGGAATGCACCTCCCTGCCCAGTTTGTAGTACTGGTCTTGTAGGACCAGGCAGTGGTACTGGGGGAAGAATTAGTCCAGTACTGGTTAGGAGAATGGTCTCTTATTTCTGAATATCCTCTGTTTTGTTGACTTTCAATTCTTCTTCCTCTTTGCAAATGGCATGCCTTCTACTTGCTTATCCTTCATCTGGAATGCAGATCTCTACTTCCCTCTACTTGATTTGTAGTCTCTCTTGCCTTGACACAAATATTTGATAAATAGTCTGGTTGCATTTGAAGCTCTTTTCCATAGGAAATGTGTTTTTCTCCACTCCAAGCAGAATATATTTAAATGTAAATGTGCTGTAGTAGCAATAATAACCCTTGTAAAATACTGATTTATAAAGTACCTTTAGTGGGAAATACCCATCCCATTTTTTTAAGGTGCTGGAGAACTACTTACTTAACTTCTGCTTAGGCTCCATCCACATTTCTGGAAGACAGGTAGGCAGGATGTATGTAGCATCCAGTGGGGATAAGCCAGTAATTACATATTTGCAATTCTTTCCTGATGATGGAGAATGTGATCCTGGTGTGTGCTGCTGTGCAGAACTGACTTTGTTCCTGAAGGCTTTGGGCAGACTGCACAGATGGGCTCTTCACTGCCCTCTCACTCATTCTGTCATGAGGCTTTGGGGACAAGAGGGGACCTTAGAGGCATCCATGACAAGGTGCTGTGCAAGCTTCTGGCCAGAACACAGCCTTATCTTGAATTCCTTGCAAAACGTCTGTAGATCAAAGTGCAGTACAAAATAGATGTTTGATTTTGTTCCTTAAAGAGCTAAGAAGACCTTTGGATTTGATTAAAATAGTAGAATACCTTCTGCAGATTTGCAGTACCTTATTTCATAAAATGCTAAAGCTGTTTGAAAGTTCAGAGATTGTTCACATTTAAAGCCCAATACTATTTAAAATGTGTTTCTTTGGTTTGCATCAGTAGTGTCAATAGATGCACTTGTTTAAGAGAAGTGTGCAGTCCCTGAAACCCTACTCCCTGCAGCAGGGTAGAGCAGTAAACAGGTTTTAATATTTCAGGTAAATAGCACAGTTTTCTAACATAAACAGTCCTAAAGACAGTTAGAGGGGCACTGGAGGGAAGTGGAATCTTCACAGTCACAGGAGAGGCATAAGGGGCTGACAGCATTGCCTGCACAGTGGCTGCACAGTATGAAACACACAGGAATAATTGGTGGTAGGCATAATATCCAGAAAGTCTGTGCTCTCCTTTTTTGTGCTTATGAGAAGTTGAACCTTTTAGATTTTACATGTTTTAAATTGCTTTATCTTGGTATTCTTGCTGCTTTGAGGAGTGAACTCATGAAAACCCCTTGGAAGGGTTCATTTTTGATGTATCACACTTGCTGGCTGAGGGCCAGAGGCTTATCATCTTACACAGGCTTCTGTACAGGTTCCCCAGATGCTGCTTTTCCAAAATGTGCTTTGGGCTTTTGAGTTAAGTACAACTCACTTCCAAAGACAAGTTTGCTGGCTTTTGTATGGTAACCTTGCTTGCAGAAACTTGGATCAACAGAAGCTTGAAGGGCAGGTATTGTTCAATCAATAGCATCTCTAAAGGTGGTATTTTTGTCAGTGGTGTTTTCTTGTTCTATGAAGAATCTTTTCTACAGTCGTAGAAGTCACTTTTCTGTGTTACTTGATTGTTACTCTTGTATGCCCTTGTGTCTTTAATTCTGTCAGGAAAAAAATCATCTCCTTAGCCCTGCACTTGAGATCCCAGTATGTATTCACAAGAGCAGAGTGCTGAGGCTTTGTTCAGCGTGTGGTTTTGTGGGAGTATGTGTTTGTCTAGAAGTTTTGAAGGAGGTAAGACTGGGTCAGCATGACCTTGGAGAAGTGGAAAGCAAGTATGTGAAGGGACAGGTTGTTTGTGAAGCAGAGCTGTGTGAGAGATCAGTTGAAGGACTGGCAGTAGAAAAAAGGGGATTAGGACATAGATGTATGGACTTTTCTTAACCTATTTTCAGTTCATTGAAATTTGTCATCTGGTTTGTGCAAATGGTCAGGTATGTAACCATTGGTGTGACTTTCCTCCACCCCTAGCCTGTTACTCTGGAAGAACTTTTGTGTGGCCAAGCTTCTGGCATGTTTTCATCTTGGAATACAGATTTATGTAGCAGTGTTCTGTCTAGAATGCAAAACAGTTTTGATGACTCTGCAAGATAGATTAATTTGCTTTAAACTTAAAAAACAAGGTGTTACTCTCTCAGTAATAGCTGCTCTTCACTAAAACATTTAATATCTGTATCTGGGAAGATTTTAGTTTAGTACATGATTCACATTTTAATCTATCATTTAGTGTTCTAAAATGGGCTCATATTTCTGTAATTCTAGAAAACCTGTTACGAGTGATGCTCTGCATTTTTAGATACTAGATTTTTTTTTAGCAGCCAGATACCATTTAAACAATGTTTTTTGCAGTATTTTTAATTAATAGGGCTATCCTTTATATTTGTGCAGTCATTTTGGAGGCTGACTGTGGGATATAATGGGAAAAAATGGGTGGTGCTGGCATCTCTGGGATATGGTTCTGTTCCTGTAGCTCAGGTGTTGAGCTGTGCCAGTTGTACAAGGATTCCTCTCCAAAGGGAGCTGTGCACAGACTGTGAAGGTGGGTCTACACAATTGTATTCATGGAAGTGAAAGCAAAAGGAAAGTAAGGGGGTTTTTTTGTAGATACTTTATGTAGGTAAACTGGAAATGAATGATCTCAACTTGTGAGGATGTGGCTCAGCAGTTGTTACAACAACTGAATGAGTTATGCTGCACTTGTCTTTTACAGTGAGGCCTAATAATGCATGCAAAGTTGAAGCAGAGTTGATAATTATGTTATAAATGGAGTTTGCTGGCACAGATAGCCCAGAGAAGTTGTGGATGCCTGGAAGTGAGCAACCTGGTCAAGTGGAAGGTGTCTCTGCCTGTGGCAGGGGGCTGTAACTAAATGTTCTTTAATTTGTGTGCCCAAATATGATTATCTCAATGAAATGTTTATGTAAGACCAAGCCATGTTCTGTTTGGGTTTTTTTCAGGGTAGTGAAATTTATGTGAGGATTTTTGTTATCCTTAAGGAAATCTGTAGCATACTTCTGACTCTTCCAGAGTTGGACCCCAGGCTGTGGCTCCCTATTTCTGTGAATGTATTGGGTGAATTGGAGGTTATTACAAAGAGATATTTTAGTGAGTACATATTATAGTAATTCCTTATTTTAAAGCAACGTACACCTATTCAGTGACACTACTCCAAAAAGTAGCTAAGTGGAAAGTGGTCTGTTTTGAATGTTTGGGTATATCTGCTGGATTAAATAACTTTAAAAGAGCTTCACAGAAAGAAAACTGATGAGGGAAGTAAATTCTGTTCTGCCTTCTGCATCCATTAAATTGTTCACTAATGCTTCTGAATGCTTTTGCAACCCATCTGATCTTTAGGAATATTACTGAAATCCCCTTTGACTTGCCTGGTTAGAAAAAGAAATTTTTACTTCTTTAAAGTAAACATGTTTTATTTAGAGTAATAGATAGAAGTGCAGTGAACTAAAACTGTGGCAGGGATAGAAAGGTGTTGCCCTTATGACCTTTTACAGCTGCTATTAACTGGATTGATAAATGTGTAATGAAGGGTAAAAGTTTACTTTTATGCTGGTTTTCTGCTAAAGGTTCTTGAAAGCCTATCCCTGCATCTTCATGATTTGCTGTTGCAGGAAAGGAGGAACTGAAGTAGAGGCTGCAGTTAATAGGATCCCTGGTAGACAGCAGTGCTGAGGGGAGCTGGGGATGTTTGCAGGGTACTGTGAAGCAGAAAAAGCACCCAGTGAAATGTATTCATTCCAGAAACGTGGCCTGCAGTGATGTGGACAAAGGTTGGAAGCCCGAGTTCCAGGTATTCCCAGAGAGGGCTGGAGCAGCACAGGGCAGCCTGGAGCTCAGGGGACACTGCTGCTCCTTGTGTCTTCACAGCCTTGGAGGCCTAGGCAGGAGATGGGAGAGGAAGCAATAGGAAAAATGCACCACTGCTGAGGCTCATCTGTTCTGTTTCTTAGGACTTTTGAAGTATCTTGATCTGTTTCCAGTGCAAACTGCCATAGCTCATTGGCTCTGATTACATGGAGCTCATCTCTCTGGGCTCGTGTTTTATTGAGCACCTCCTTGGTTCCCACTGCCAGGTGTATCTGAAAAGCCAGCTTGGGACTCAGAGCTTTAGAAACTCTGGTTTAGAGATTGTCTGATCAAATCTGTGTCAGGAGCAGAAATGAAAGTAAGCAGAAGGCTGAAAACAACCAGGCAGCTCCATTCAGCTGAGGTACACAGGAACTTTATGTAAGGGATATTGGAGAATGGGGGTTTGTCTCTGACTGTACATGTTTCTTACTGTGCTCTGTGTCTCTTTAAATTCAATGTAGTTTTATGTTCCTTCTGTTTTCATACTTGTTTAGACAAATACACTATAAAATCTGGTATATAAAAACACCTGACAATTTTGTTTGACTCAGTGATAAATACCACTTTTACTTGCATGTAAAATGACACAGTGATATTTAGTTGTGAAACTTAGACATTTAACAAGGGGAAAAATACTTTTGGAACAACAAAAACTTAAGAAAATAGGTGGCTATGAAGTAGCAGTTAAGACATTTTTAATGTTACATGTAAAAAGTGATAATAATGTTAACAGTTCTAGTGAACCTTTAAAAATAAGTGGAACCCAGGTGCTACTACAGAGTTTAATTCTTTTTCGTACAGATTACTTACCAAAGACTTATCCATTTTGATGGGTGAAATAATATTTTGGGATAGCTGACAGGTTTTTTTTCTACACCAAAGCTCATTAAAGCAGATTTCATTGTTCTGAAAGGAGATACGCCTTTAGAGAACATTTCATTTAGTGATATTACTATTCTTTTCTCTTTTTCTGATTCTTATTACCAGAAATAATTCACATTTTAATTCATTTAAAAGGAAAGCAAGAATTAATTAGATTTGCATTGACAAGCACTTTTGTTTGCTTTTTTTCTGGAATTGGGAGTGTCTACTGCTGATCTTTGTCCTTGTGTTTTCCATAGTGAAGCAGAGATCAGTTCGATTGAACTGTAAATGCAGTAATAGAAGAACTGAGTACTTGTCAAAGGTCATTTCAGTTCTGTGTAGCAATAGGGGAAAAATAACTGTTAGATATTAGGAATGCACATGTTTACCACTGCCATACTCCCAAATCATGAACATTTGATGCTGTTTTGGTGATGATATACCTAAAGAATAGGGTGAAGGCTAATAAGGATGATTAGAGCATTCAGAAGGCTTCCATGGATACTCTTAGTTTGGAAGAGGCATGACTTGATGAGTCCATGTACCTGGGGTAAAATCCTGAGTATCATGAAAAACTGAATAGAATGTGGTTGGGCACTTGGGTAGCACAAGAAAATACCCAGTTGAACTGAGGCTGGTTTTTTTAATAACTCCAAGTTGACTTCTACATAAAGCACAAATAAACTGTGCCCACTCCCATTTTGGAGGCAAAAATGTGCCTGAAAACAAAGCAACTGAGCAGATTTGCATAGAACTCTGGTATTAAATGGTAATACGGACTCTAAGTATCCTGGGAGTCCTGATGCTGTTTGTTCTTGGTCTTGCACTTTTTTTCTCATGAATTTATTACAGAGAGGGTAATGGAGAGACTTTGGGTCTTTCCCATTAGGAATGTGTGATGTTGTTGTCAGTAGAGTGGTAGGTTATGGAAGTGTCTCAGGCAGGTTGCAGATGTGCTGCTGTTGGACAGGACTCAGAGTGTGTGTGAGAAGGGGGCACGTGGGCTAATCCTGGAGACCAAAGGGTTTCAGTGAACTATAATTTACAGCACTTCATCTAACAAGGTTTTTGCTTTAGCAAAATGTCTTGCATTTAAATGTGGCATCCTTTCTCTTTGTGCTGGGACATGCCCAGGAAGGCGATGACTGAAGGGTTGTGCATGTCCCTGCTGAACTCTGGAGTCAGGTCTGGGCATTGTCCTGGGCTGCCTGCTTGCACGTTAGCACTGATAAGGAACTGCCACTCATACTAACAGTGATGTCAGAATGGCAGCTCAGGAGACCCAAATCTCTGCAAGATCATCTATAAATTGGTGGTTGGAGTTGTAGAAAATGTTTCACCTTCACTTTGATTGTGCTGAAATATAAAGGGAAGACGAGCAGCACTACAAACTGTTGATATGGTTTTCCCTTGCCTTTTCCAAAGGTCCTGGGAACCATTTTGGTAAATGGAACCTGTGGTGTTTTAATTTTTATTTTATGCTCAGACCTCGTTCTTACTTCAAAACTGCAGTTCTGTGGTGTTCATTTATTTAGATACCTGAAATCCAGAGAACAGTTCTCTGTGGGCTTTCTTTAGGTCCATTTCTCACATTGCTGTGAACCATTCTCAAGGTTCATTAAATCAACTTCTTAAATTTTTTAACTTCTATCAATAGCTTGACATAGCTTAATTGCCATACAGTTTGTTCTGAAAAGCATATTTATTCAGAAGGTAATGAATCTTGTTTAAATACAGTCAAATGCATTGACTTTGTCCCTGTTTTATCTTCTACTTACTGCTCAAACCTTTGGTAGTAGAATTAGAAGGTCACATCTGAAGGAGTTCTGTACCTGTACAGAGTTCAGCAGGATGGGAAGTCTGTTCTGTCTGTAGCAGATGTTCCATTCTGCACACTTTAATATAAAACTACATTTCTATAGATTAGAACTTGAGTTGTTTGCAGTGTGTGACGCTCAGTAGATTGTAGCACAGGGTGGGGTGCTCACAAAGTTCCCAGGTCAGTACTCTGTGTGTGGCCATGAGCATTCAGCTTTTTCCTCATCTTGGCTGGCGGCTTATATGTGTTGTGAGGCTGCTTGTTCTTACTTTGGCTGCAGAAATGTGATTGTGGCCCAGAGCTTAGGTGATGAAGTGTTTCCATCTCTCCAAACTCCTCTCTACAACAGTAACATCCACTTCCAGGAAAAAACAAAACAAAAACAAAATTAAAAAAAAAAAAAAAAAAAATGAAGGGGTTTATTAAAGGTGTGACCCAGAAGATAAAAGGTGGTGATTATTTTACTGTTCCCCAGGGTGTGTTTATTTTGAGCCTTGATCAAAATCACCTTTAAAACTTATTTTAAAAGTAAAGAATGACATAACATACACAGTGAAAACCAGAACTAATCAAAGAATGGAACCATATCCAGACAAAGAAGACAAACTCGGATAAGTCAAATATAAAAGCTTAATAAGACACACTTAAAGGCATCCTATGAAACAGCTGATGGCATCAAAACAGTAATAAAACTTGTCAGTTGTTTTAGGATCACTAAACTACGTGTTTGCTTCTGGTTAGGTAGGATGGTTCAAGAAAAAATGTTGTAGCAAAGTAACTCAGGTTTTGGTGTTTTCCATGGAGGAGTTAATGGAATGCCATTTGTATTACTGACATCATCCTCTTGAGAGGGGACTCTGACTGTACTGGAGCAGATTAGGAATGATGTGGGCATGTAGAGATGAGATTGTGGGCATTTGGAATGGCCAAGCCTACCTGCAGCCCCAAGTCTCATTATTTGAGCAGCAGGTTTTAAAATTGCTATGAAGTGTGGAATCGCTTTCGTCAGCTGCATGCAGTTTCTCCAGTCTTCCCTTTATTCTGATTGTTTTTGTTGCCCTTTTGTGGACTAAATCTGGGAAGTAATCATTTAAAAGTAAAAATTCCCTTTTCAGGGACTCTTTTTTAATTAGATTATTTCAGGTTTTGTTTTGATTGGAGATCAAATAGCTGTTGGCACTCACACTATAGTTGCTCAATTTCCCTTTCTGTTCTTCTCTTTAGTCAAACTTTGTCGTGTTTATGCCACTTGTATTGATGGAGTTGTGTTTGGTTTTTTACAGTGACTACAGTTCCTGTCTCACCTCTTTGATGGAAGAGGACTATGACCCAGAAGTGAACTCTTCACTGTAGAACAAGAAGCTCTTGTGGATTAATTGTGTCCCTTTAAAAGCAGCACCCAGTCTACAAAAAATAGAGTAGAAGAGATTATTTTTGGACCTGGCTTTTTTTTGTTCATATGACCTATGTTTCAGCATGTAAATGGTGAAAAACAGGGAGAACATTTGTGCCTGCTTCTGAGCTTTATATCAAGTAGTGCTTAGCTCTGTGGAGCATTAGCCAAGTTACGTGAAGACTAGAGTATATCCTAACATTCATTTTTTAAATATTTTACCTTTTTTTAGCAGATGTACATGATAAAAATGAAATTTATATTTTAAGAGCACTTGGGCAGATGCATCTTATTTAGATCTCGGCATTTAGGGCAAACATTTTTATGTAACATCTTTTTTCCAGAGTGTTTAGATTGATCTGCTGCAGATCATGAACTGTCCAGCAGCCTTGAGTGTATCTGTTCAGTATTAACCATGATGTTGCTCTGAATGTTGTCACGCAGACTTGACAAACCTTTTTGTAATGTAAAGGCTGATTTCTCTACTACCACGACCAGAGGAAATTTAATGAGGTGAACGTGGGCGTGGCTTTTTTAAATATAAATTACCTTCTTAGGTATCTTTTTTTTGTAGTGAGAGTGCAAAGAGAGGGTAAAATGAGCAGCTGAGGGGGTGAAGGGCGCAGTTGGCACGAAGTGCGGCCTCTCGTGCTCTGCTTCGAGACGCACTATTGCCTCAAGGCTGGCCTTCCAGAGCTCTGCACAAGGAAGGAACCCAGAGGTCACTGAAGCACACAGACTGAGGACATTGGACTGCAGAGGCCAAACTCAGGGTGAGTGATCATATGTATTTACTACCTTACTTATATTGTGTTGACTTGCTTCTAGGTAAGTTGAAAAATAAAGCAAAATGGTGAGTTGGAGACTCTTCCACAAAAAAAGGTGGAATTCAGCTATACGGTGCAATAGTGAAATGTTCATCATTTTGAGCAGTAACAATTGCTATGATACGTTGGAAAGAACATAGGGGTGCAGGAGCTGGCATATGGTTTCAGGTCTTTCAGGTCTCTGATCTGCTTTGAATGTCTCTTAACATCACCAGTTGGTCATATTTGATTTACAGCCTCTGGAATAAAACATGCAGACTGTGAGGCAATGAAGGATTGTACCCCAAAGTCTGTCGTGTCTTGATTTTTACATCTGCCTTGTATGGCTTTGCTTTGCCATTGGTTCTGTTTTCTTCCCCCTCCACACCCATTCTGTCATGAACCTCATGGGTGTGTTAATTGTAAACAGGAAGTGACTGGGACTGTTGAAGTTCTTACCTGTTTCAGTCAGAGGAGCAAAGTAAGCATGAGAAGAAAAATGCTCAAACATCATACAAAAAACTTCAGCACTTTACCCCTCCTATTTATATGGGCCAAACATTGAGAGATAAATTGTATTATTATTTCAGTTTGAATAAGATGACAGGGAATTCTTCTCGTTTACAGAGCCTGGCCATGAGGTTTGATGCCTCATTTTATTGAAGGGAGACACTGGACCTAAATGGCGCAGCATGACTTTGTTCCTGCCTGGCTTAACTTCTCAACACCACAGTCAACCAAGGTAACATTAATACAGATCAGCTCCTTTCACAGCTGTGGCCATGGGTAAGATCAGTGTGTTGGTTTCTCTGTGGTTCTGTGTGAGACTGGTGGATTTGTGAGCTGTTCTGATCCCATCCAGGCTCGTTGATGTTGCTGGCTGATCAATGCAGTTATGGATGCTGTATTGAAAACTGATACAGCAGTGTGGGGGTTGGTGGCTTTTTCAGTTAGCCAAATGTCACTGCTGGGCTGACAGGCTCCTGGAGAGTCCAAATGAGTGCTTCATTACATGTTTGCTTTCTGCAGTCCCCTGCAGCCACCTTTGAGAAACATGGAGAGCATCTTCCACGGGGAGAGGGCCGCTTTGGCGTGAGCCGCAGGAGACACAACTCTTCCGATGGATTTTTCAATAATGGGCCCCTCCGGACTGCAGGAGGTGAGTGAGGATCAGAGTGCAGCCTGAGAGCAACCAGTTTGAAATATTCTACAGAATTAGGAATTCAGCAGAACAGGAACATTTTCCCAAACTGTACCTTTTCAAAGCATCCTGTCCGGAAGTTGTGCTATTCTCTTCTCCTCTGCAATGTGCTCAGGCCTTAAGAGGTTTTCATAGTAGCTGTATGTGCATTGTGTGGCTTGATTTGTTTTCTGATATAATCACACAGTACTTAATAAGTTCAGCTCAGCAGTTCCTTAGTGAGCACTGGCTGAACAACAAGAAAAACAACCTGATATTTCCAGTATTCTGCATACTGTGTTGATTTTTTTAATTTGCATCCTTATCTCTTTTTGTTCAGACTGCTGGCATCAGCCGTCCCTTCTCCGCCATGATTCTGTAGATTCTGGTGTTTCTAAAGGAGCTCATGTTGGGCTGTCTGGCAGCCAGCCTGGCTGGCATGGTCCCTCACGGGGCCATGATGGTGTGAGCCAGCGTGGAGGAGGAGGAACTGGAGTTCATCGCCACTGGAATGGCAACTTCCATTCTCGGAAAAGTTCCGCCTTTCAAGAAAAGCTGCCTGTTGAATCCAGGGAAGAGAAGAAGGAAGATAAAGAGCATTTGCAGTTTGAGGAGGAAGACTTTGTAAGTGTGTAGCTTCTCACTAGAAGTGGAAGGTGTGAGAAATGGCTTTTCAATCTCGTTTGCATTAGCATTGATAGGTGGTGAGGATCTAGAATTGCATTCCATACATGACAAATTTAACAAAATTATTCCAGCACTGACAGGATGCTGATGGGTATCCAGAGCCTCAGGACTTCAAGACCTGTTGGATTATGGGGTTTGGCTCATATGTTTTGCCAAATGGTTATTGTGAACTGAAGGCATTGTAACATTCAAACCAGGTCCTCAGTGAAACCCGTAAGGTGACAGAGGAAGAGTAGTTGTATTGACTTTGTGGCTTTGCTTACAAAGCCTTTTTTTTGCTCCTAGAAATACATCTGTTCAGTTTATCTTCAGTCTGCCTGCTTCAGTCTTCCTGTCTCCTTCACTCTGATACATGTTGGTGTTTGTGATAACCTTCCCAAGCTTGTTCATGGCATGCTCAGGCTTTAGCCACCATCTGCCTTGAATCTTCTGGAACAGTATTATCAGAGATGTTTTCCTCTCTCTCTATTAATCTGTGGATCAGGGTTTCTTGAGCCATTTCTTCCATCAGCATCTCCAGATGACCAACCTTCTTCTTATTCAGCATTTTGATTCATGTGGTATTATCAGTATGATGGTCTCTTACATCCTGGCTCTATTTTTACTGGAATATCTTTAGTTTTTCAAACTTTATCAAACACTACTTCAATTTACAGCTTTCATCCTTACCATGTGCCTTCCTTAATGCTAATGCTTTGAGAGATGTGCACCTTTTCTGCTTTCTCTTTTCAATTTAATTCTATTTCTCCTGACCCCTGAACAGTGTTATATTATCAGACCATGTGTTTTTCTTTCTGCATCTATTTCTTGCTGTCTCTACGCTCTTCTTGACCAGTGTAATGAGAATATCCTTTGTAAGGTTCTGGTAACTCTGTGCCTTCCCCTAATGGAGTTCCTCTGCCTTCATCTTCAGTGCTAAAGCCTTTACTGCCTCCTGTCATGAGAGGTTCTGGTGATACTGTGCACACTTGTGTGTATCATCATGATGAGGTTTTGCTGTCTTATTCAGCATTTGTCTCTGGAAGGCTGTTCACAGCTAAAATTGCTGTGGCAGTTTGATGGCTTCTGCTCAGGAATTTACGAGTCAGAGTGAAATTCTTGAATACCCACAGCTGCTTCAGGCCAAAATCCAGAGCCTACACTTAAATTGCCACAGGAGGTAGTTTGATTTAAGCTGCTGGGGTTTTTTTTCAGTGAAGGGCCTGGGAAGTGATTGCATGCTCTTGTTCAGCTGCTGCTGCTGCTTGGAGCAAGAGCCTGCATCACAGAGTGGTTAACAGCTGGAGAGTGGGAATAAAGCTTGTGTGTAGATTTCTACTAGCTGATTTCTCAAGAATATTGTAATTCAGGCTTTCTATAAGCCTGTTTTTTTGACTGTCAGAAGTCTGTTGAAATCTAGAAATATTGCAATGATTGCAACTGTGCAATCTCTTGTTGTCTATCTTGGTCTAAATCTTTCTTCCACGTACTTCATTCTCCTCTTCAGTGCCTTGATGAGTGCCCTCCCCAGCTACATGGCTGTTTCTTCTCTAATTACTGCTCTCATTTTTCAGATGATAATACCACACACTGGCTAGCAGCAAGCTTTGTTCAGTAACTCTGTACTGTCTCTGCCATAGGGTGAAACTGATGTATGTTGTGGTTAAGTGTGTAGCTGTTAGGCCTGACAACACTTTTCCTGAGAGGTCTGCAAGGCAGGCTTTGTCTGTGTGAGCACCCCTGCAGTAAAACTGACCTGTAGCTAAAAACTGAAGCACTTAAACAGAGGAGTTTCTGGAGACTGAGGCGGGAATTTATGCTATGGTGTGACATTTTTTCCTTACTCTTACAGAACAGAAGTACCTACTATTTCAGATGCTCACTATTACAGAGTTATGCTGTCACCATAGTAACTGACATGTGAGGAATTCATTAAAAGGAGGAAAAAGATGGCTGTATTTTGAACTGAGGTTATTTGGGACAGGGAAAGAGGAATAGCTAATCAAGAACACTTGTCATTGAGTGCTTAGATTTTATTCACTCTGCTTTGAGCTGGGACATGTCTATAGTTGTTCCACCAAGCTGAGTTGTGAAACTGAATCTCATGTAAGTGTGCAGAGAGCACTGAGTCTGCATGCACTCTTGTCCTAAAAAGTGCACTCTGAGGTTTCATACAAATTTAAATGTAGTTGTTTGGTTTTTTTTGTTAGTAAATATATTCTTTTACATTGTGGATCTAGTATTGCTTTGGGGTGTTTTTTTTTTAAATTGGCTCATGCATAAAATACTTATGAAATTAGGATAGATTCTTCATTTACTAATGATGTGAATTCTATTTTAGTTTTTGAGCTGCTGATCAAATACCTAATTTTTTAATACGTTACTGGTTGGTAGAATCTAGTTAATTATAGTAGAAGACTAAAGGAGTTATCCTGAACCCTCTGGTAGTTCCATTGCAAATACAGCAGAAACCAAGGAGAAGGCAAACTCGATTTTCTGATGACTTGTGGCAAAGCACTCTCTTCCACTTCAGCTGCTGTTCAGAGAAATCTACCCATCCTCTGGGTTCCTGGAAGCAAAATGTTAATACTGATTATTTTTTTGTTATGTGGGATATAACAATGTATTCATTTACATTGTGTTTTTACAGCCATCTTTGAATCCAGAAGCTGGAAGACAGAACAACCAGAACAAACCTTTAGGGACACCTTCTGGAGTGTGGGGTAGGTAAAGGTCACTGTACACAAAGCTGATGACAGAGCAGAAAGTTGTAACTGGTGTTTAAATGCTGGGTTTTTCACTGAAAAATATTTTTAAATTTTAAGTGGAGCAGACAGTTTGCTGCTTTCTGTCCTTTGCTGTTTTCCTCCCACAATCTTCCCTAATGTCTTGGCCTTTTTGTCTATTTGAAACTGTGCTTGTCTTGTCATAAAAAACCAGCCAGTGGCAGTAATGTCGCTGTTCTGTGTTTGCTTCCTGTGGTGCTGCAGTGACAGTTTCACACAGGCATCACTTGAAGGGCAGAGCAGATTGGAGTGAACTAGACATTAGTTCCTGACTTGGGATCTACATAGTGGAAATACAGCAAAGCTGTCATAGTTTGTGCTTTGTGTTTAGTTGATTTTTTTAAACTCACAACAGCCTTGCTTTTGATCCTGATGTACTCTGAATCTATGCCTTTAAAAAAAAAGTGAAACAAGGTACTAGTTCTAGCAGTTAAACACAGATTTGTTAATAACTAGTTGCATTAGTTGGGTTAGATAATGTAAGTAGTACAAATGCAAAAGAAACTCAGAAACACTTCTTGCAATACTTTTGGGTTGTGTTCTTTTTGCATGTTTGTCAGGTAGCTGTTCTTCTGCTCAAAACTTAATGACAGCATATTTATAGGGCATTTATCTGTTTGTACTATTAGTATTGTTTAAATTGTTATGCTCCTGGAAATGTGTTTATTTGGCCTAAGAAGCATTAACTGTGCTGGTTTGTAAAAGCAGCGTGTCTTTTGAGGTATAGGTTATGTAAATATTTTTGCTGGTTGCTCAAAAAAATACTCATATCTGTTCTGATTTCTGTAGAATGGTGCAAGGCTGTTAACTGATGTTACTGTAGGTTTTTCCTTTCAGCATCAAGGGAGCTGTTGTGTTTGAATTAGAAAAGATTTTATTTAGCTATCCACATCCAGTATCTTCTCTCAGAGCTGAAACAAAAGAGCAGCTGATGGTCTCAGAATCAGATGTGCAGTGCCTAAGATGGAGAGGGAGGAACTGGACCAGTGTACTGAAGCTGTTCTGAAACTGGATATTTGTGTTTCAGAATCTCTTGTTCTGTTTTTACAGAAAACCCCCCTAGTGCCAAGCAACCTACCAAGATGCTGGTCATCAAAAAGGTTTCAAAAGAGGATCCTTCCGCCGCCTTCTCAGCTGCATTTACATCACCTGTTTCTCACCTGGCAAATGGCAACAAAGCCACCACCATTGTCCCAAGTGTCTACAAAAATCTGGTTCCTAAACCTGCAGCTCCTCCTTCCAAGGTACAGGGGGTTCCAACCAAATTAGTGAACTGCAGATCAAAGGAATCAACCCCCCAACAAGTAGCAGGAGTTGGAATTCCAGTAGTTTCTGGGCAGTGGCTTTTACAGTAGAGATCTATTTGCTACTAAAGTTGTTGTTCTCTGTTAAAATACCTTTGGGGTTTGTCCATAGGGAGAGCTAACCTCTGACTACACTGCTGTCTATTTGAAAGGGTGTGTCCTCATGCATGAGACAAATCCTTATCTTAATAAGACAAAATGAGCACTGCTGGAGAGGTGGAATGTGTGCTGCTATGTGCTTGAATTGTTCACATGACTACCTTGAAAAATCTTTATTGGGTTACAATACTTTGATGTGTCCAGAACAATGGAGGCAAAGATCAGATTAGATTGTAACATCCTGCAATTCAGGTGTAATTTAGTTGAGCCTTAAAAACAATCTGGAAAAGCCATGGAGTTTGTGCTATAGTTCTTTTACTGAAGGAAATACAGTCGTGCTAAAAAAAAACAAGTAATTTTTTTTCCTTAGTTCTAGGCTTAGTCTTGCCCATTTCTCCGGAGAAACATGTATAGATGCATTAGAAATTTTGAAGAATTAAAAGTGAAAGTATTTTAAAAGCTAAAAAAAAAGTTAGCTGGGTTATTCTTTAAAGAGATGTCCAAATACTTTGAGTTCTAAAATGTATTAATTACTAATGCTGGCTGCAACATTCCAACAAAATCTTCCCTATGATTACAGTAGAAAATTCTTAACACACTTGAAAGATAAAAACAAAAAAAGAGACCCCCAGCTTCTTTTTGTAAGAAAGCAAGTTTAGATCTTCTTCCTCTTTTATAAAGTTTTGTTAATTCAGGTTAAATTCTGCCAGCTACAGAAAAAAATTGTAGTGGTTAAAATTATTATCAAATAATCCTGTCTAAACATTTAATTTGACAGCTGATCTACTTCTTGGTAAGATGGGATAAATTGACCCATTAGAAAGAGTGTTTATAAGGAGTTTTTCATTCCACACACAGTTTTCAATGCATGTATGTTCTTGTTTAGAATAGGTAAACAAAAGGCAGCTTTTAATGAGTAAGGAGCCTGCTGTGCCTTTTATTTTTGCTTTTACAGCTTGATTGATACATAGATACAGCCTGATTGATACATAGATACAGCCTGACCTGGGTTAAGTCTGGATGTTTGTGTGTTCTTTGAAACAAAAGGCCAGAGATACAGTTTCTGACCAGACTGTTAGATTGTCTCTGGCTTCAAAGTAAACAGAATTTTAGTGAACCACAGTGCATTCAGTCTGTGTTACTGGCTGTTGGATGCAAAGATAATTTCTGAGGTCTGAAAGTTAATGCTGTACCAATGTAG
Organism: Zonotrichia leucophrys gambelii; assembly: GCF_028769735.1. Lineage (NCBI taxonomy): Eukaryota > Metazoa > Chordata > Aves > Passeriformes > Passerellidae > Zonotrichia > Zonotrichia leucophrys. The sequence continues at coordinate 21,565,572 of NC_088178.1, read as the reverse complement.
AGATTGAGAGATGAAAATGCACTTCTGAAAGCTATGGGCACGTGTGTTGTTACTGCTGGTCCTGATAGACCCATTGCATTACAATGTAGAATTTGGGCATAAAAATCTGCTTAGCTAATGTAGCAGCTTTAGGAGAAGCTACAGCAAGTGCAACAGTAATTGCACAGCCAGTTGCTCCTTGCAGCTTGCTGTGCAATTACTGTTGCATTCTGAAGCCCGTGGACAGAGGTTTTCATTAATTCAGTCAAGGAGAGCTGCTCTCTTAAGCTTTTGCTAACCATGTTCTGAAATCAGCCTATGTAGGTTTTGATTCTTCAGATAAAAAGAATACATTATTCAGTGCTCACAGTTGGAATAAAACTGACTGTGATCTGAAGGTTCAGCATCCATCAAAAGATAGTGTAGAGCTTTTCTTTTTAGCTTGTTTTACATGTGACATAGTTCATTTGCATTCCAGATTGTTAATCTGTATTTAAATCAGAGATTATGGCAATATGTAGTGGTACCTGCCTGAGTTCCCTTTTAGTTAAGTTTTTACTTCACCAAATCCAGTAGGCCTGAATTACACCTGGATTTATACATGAAATATTGTAGTATTGATAAAAAGAAATGTTCTTTGGCTAATGGAAAAGATATTTATTTTTTTAGATCAATCACATTAAGCAGGCTATAAATATGTACTTAATGATTTAGCTACTAATTTCTAAGTGTTTTTACACTGACATGGTGGTGTGATTACTGGGGCAGCGTGATATTCCTCGGTTGTGGGGATTGCAGTGGGAAGAATTATCTGATGTCATCAACAGTGCTTTTGTTAATGAATGGTGACCATTAGCAAAACCCAAAGGTGGGGTATCAGCATATCCTTAGCCAGAAAAGCTGTGTGCATTGATGCCTTTTTAAAGTCACAGCCTTAAAGCAGCTGTGGTAGGATGCATTAGCCCGAAGACTTCTAGAAAGTTATCCAGGAATTGCAGTGCATAAAGTAGTAGAGGAGTCAAAACATCCCTTTCCACAAAGTCAGCAGTATTGGAAAGCTGTCACAGGAAAACTGAATGAAAAATGATTTTGTTAAGTTGTACCAAAGTAGTTCAGAAAGGAAGAGAACTGATGGCAGTGAAACAAGTGTGTTCTTTCTGGCTAATGGAGATGGACAATAGCTCACAGTCAGGCAATCCATGAAGGTCACACTCAGCCATGCAGGGAAAGCAAGAGGGGTCAGTCTGTGGATCTGTCTGAGCTGGGAGCTGCCCCTTTGTGGAGGCCTGGAGAACAGCACTGGGCAGCTGAGAGTGGGAATGGAAAAGTGCAGCCCTGGAGCTGTGGAGAGAAACTTCTTGTCAGAGTCATATTGCACCCTGATTTTAGTACAGGCAGTAGATATTGTGCAGATCAGGAGATTTCTGAGGTTTGAAGGGGATGTTTTTAATGTGTGCTGTGAGTGCCATAGAATCTATTTGATACTGTGGGATGCTCATTTTGAAGTTAGAATGAAGGAGTAAAGCTGATGGCCTCCCCATGCAATGTATTTTTTTAAAAATTCATAGAACACAGTAGACAGTGACAACATACTGAAATAGTGCCTCTGTTCCCATTGCTGGCAGATTGCAAGATCTGTTGCATGTCAGATTTAGCTGAATCCCATTTGTGCATGAATTATTTTCCAAGTGACTTGAAGCTGGCTTCAGAAGTCCAGTGGGTCAAAGGAACCTGTACGCTTTAATGTTCTGACAGTGTCTTGCTAGTGCTACTTGGTACAAGTTTCTTCTTAGGATTGTTTTTGTAGACTCTCACTTCACTGTGTTTGTCCCTGACTGATAAGAGAGCTTCAAGAACAACATTCCAAGCAACAAAAACTTACCTTGAAGTCTTTGCTCTTCAGCCAAATGACCAGTATATTCAAAGGGATACTGCAGAGAGTATCCAGGCCAAAACAGCAAGTGATCCTGCACTGTAATAAATTGGCTGCTTTTGCTTCTTTTTCTTGTTATTGTTGCTAAATTAGTGCAATGATGGACACTTTCAGGACCCTAGGAAATAAAAAATTTTCATTCTCACTCTAAACAAAACTACTGCATGATGATCTTCACACAGGGAAACTTCCTGTCAAGTGATTGGAAGCCTTGTTTTGTGGTGTGCAGTGTCCTCCTAGAAATGTAATTTTAATTGGGATTTTTTTTTTATTTCCCATCTGTGGGTAGCTGTAAGGTGAATTGCTTTACACAGTTGTGATTCCAATTAATGAAGGGCAATGCTGGATTTTCTCTGTGAGCTCTTAATGGTGTTTTACTGAAGGGTGGTGCCCATGAACCAGAATTGTGTGTGATTTGGGGAAAACAGAAGATGCCAGGGGAAAACAACGGGTGTTGAAATAAACGTGTTGAGACTGCTGTTGAAAAGGGAAGAAGAAAAGGAAATTCATACAACAGACAGCACAATGTTGCTTATTTATTTCAGTACTTGCAAGCAGCCCTTTCTCATGCCTTACCATTTACTGCTCTGTGTTTTGTGTTCTCTTCAATACAGCCAAGCCCATGGAAAGCCAACAGAAGTGAACATAAACCAGGCTCGCTGTCCTCCACCCGTGACTCTGCCTTTACCAGTCCAGTGTCTGTAACCAAACCAGCGGTACTGGCAAGCGGCTCAGTCCTCACCTCTCCCAAAGAGGTAAGGGTTGGGCTTGGGGATAGGCTGGGAGCTTTTGTACCTATCACCTACTAGAGCACAAACTCTAGTTTATGATAAAGCCCTCTCTGCATGTGGTACATACCTTTGCACCCTTGAGGGATGACTCACTTGTACATTCTTAGCACATTCTGCCACATCAGTGATACACTAAAAGAAATAAAAATGGGGTTTATCTATCTGTAAAGCCATTGATGTTTGTTCAACTGTATTAGAATTTCCTTCCAGTAAAAAAAAAGCACTAATGCTTTAAGTGGTGTTGTGTAACAAGACATGCGTCAGCTTGGTGTTATGGGAGTGCAGACACCCTGAACTGATGTGAATAGGTAGGCAAATTGATTCCCATGATGTTTTTCAGTATAGGAAAGGAAGGGGAAGGAAGGTGATCTGCCTAATTTCCTTTCTCTGGAACAACAGCACAAGCACTCAGATCTGAGGGGGCTGAAGGAGTTTAACATGTGTACATATGACTTTTCAGCTACAGTATCTCTTTTTAATTTTGACATTGGAAGGAGGTAATCTGCTGAGATGGAAACTGACTTGCCCCTAGTTTTGGTCTGAAGTATAGAAAGAACCTTGAAATACAAATCTCTTAATATTTCAGCAATATCTGTGACAGAGCACAAGAAAAAATATGGAAATAGACTGTGGTAAATTCCTGGCCAGTGCAGCTGCTCTTTACAAGTTTGACTTGATGATCTTGGAAGTCTTTTCCAACCTTAATGATTTTGTGATTCTGTAAACGATGATTCACAACATCTGAAATCAGCTTGTTTTAACTGTAGAATTTGGGGATTTTTCTGGTTGTGCACTTGTCTTGTTCTGTTATAGGCATTACTTCTAAAATAAGGCCTTGTCATGTTTATGATTCTCTGCTTTGCAGACTTTACTTTGCAGCAACCTGCACTTTCCTGCCTTAGCCAGAGCTGAGTGTACAAGCAGTCATTAAAGGCAATGGTTAATACACAGGCACCTGTCACTTTGACAGATAGATCTTACACTCTGTTTCTTTCCCTTACCTTGCTTTTCTCTCTCTTTAGACCAAGTTCTTTGTGCTGCTGACAGCTTTCCTTTTGTGTAATGCACAGCACAGTATGGACAGTGTCAATATGTAAACTTCAACAGGCTTTCACCTCAGCAGGCGGGGAGAGGTGTTCACTTTGTATCACACAGAAGTAATGCAAGTGTTTCCTTCACCTGCCCCCAAAAGGGTCTACTGTGAAACTCCAGTCAGTGAAAGTGTTGGGTACCAACCTGAGAGCTAAACATAAAGAGCTTAAAAATTACTTCCAACTAAACTGGATACTTGCAATACATTTTTCTTTGAATCTGTTTGAGATTGAGATTATGAAAACACAGGTCTGTGGCCAGCAGATAGTACTGCAATCCTGGTTGTCCAGGACTATTACTCTTAGTCTCTGGCTTTTTGTTTCTGAAAGGGGGCAAATGCATCTCCTTCAGAAGTGGTAAGAATAGCACCTTTATCCATAGGAGACCACAGTGTGTTGAAAACTAAAAGGGTGCCAAGTAACACTGGCCCTGTCCCTTACAAGCCAGTCTAAGACAACCAAGCTCACAATGCAGCCTGAGTTCTTAAAATTAATTCAGGATGACTTTTCTGGAAGAGTAGCCATCTGTGTTACATAGGCATCAGAACAAATCTGATGTGTAGTGAGGTGATGTGTAGTGCTCTCCTTCATAAAAACCAAAACACACAAAAAAAAGCAACCCCAAAAGACAGAGATGCCTTATGTTTCAGTCAAAGGGCTCAGCTTACTTTAGAAGAGATGCCAGTTTACTATTTTAGTGCTAAAGAAGAATATTTTGTAAAACATAACCCTTCTACAAAAAGTTATGCATAAAACCAGAATTGAGGTGAAATTCATTCCCTTTCAGAAATCTGTTGTTTCTAAACTTGAGCTGTAACTGTCTTCCCCTGATGTGTAGAAATTAAATTTTAGTACCTCAGTAGTTTATTAGAGATTAAAACAGCCACTAGCAAAGAGTTCAAGTTGAGTATTTCAGATTACCAGAAGACATGTCATTTTAGTCTCCTTTGTTCATTGTTACCTTCTGTCACTGCAGTCAAACTAATAGTTACATTGAGAGCTTAATTTCACTCTTGTGTTGGCTTTTTACCATGATAGTTGCAGTCACTCATTAGGTCTGTTACAACTGCTGATTTGTTTCTTACTGTGTTGAATTAGACAAAATATGGAAGGTCTGCCTGAGAAATTACTTCCAAGCTGCACTTACTTCCTTGCAGGCTTTATTTCACACCAGTGTTTTACATGCAACAGCCATTGGAAATACAAGCAGCAGTTGCTGCCTTGTTTTTGGTCTAGTTCCCTTGATCTTTGCTCAGAGCAGTGAGTGTGATAAAAATTTTTGGCACAGGAGATTCATTTTGAAGAGCCTGAATTTGCAGACTTCCCCCGCAGCTTAAAAAAAAGTGTGTGGGGAGAAAAACACTACAAACTTGAGGAAATTTTACTGGTTTAATCTTGATTTCTTAAAAATCAAAGCATGTACATGAAGAAAAAGTAGTTTTGCATGCAAGATTCCGGTGTCAGTTACCCATAATAATGATTAAATTCCTCATTGTTTTAGAGTAGCCAGACATGAACTCCAGCAGGAAGTTAAGATACTGGGAACTTTCCCATAACATGTTCTTAGATTCCTTTTGTGTGCCCAGTCAAAACATGGAACAGATAAAATTGAAAGCTCACCTTGGTTAGCAGTGCTTCTATTGCAGGATCATGGCCAGATACTGCCAGTGGGCCTGGTTCACAGACTCCAGATTATTAAGAAAGCTTGAACATTGTGGAAGAGCCCAGGAGGTTTTGTGTTCCTGCACTGAGCTGAGCAGGTTTCCCACAGGCTCCAGGGCTGTCTGTGTCTGGCTCCACACTGAACCAGCTGGGCTGAGTGCACAGAGGCAGCAGCTGGCAGCATTCTCTCCAGGGGAGGATTCCAAGGCTGTGGCTGCCTGTTCGCACCCAGCTGTGGTTAGTTAAGGATGTGACCACTCCCTGAAAGGAGATTACCCTCCCATAGCTTAATTTCAGGGTAGAGTCTGTCAGGATGACTTAAAACACAAATATGAACTGAGTCTGATCAGCTTTGTTTGTTAATTTTTGTAGGGCAGGAATCCTGCATGAAGTTTTTTGCCCTAATAATCTGTTGTAGGCACTAGCTTGCTTGAGAGAGCTACATTACAAAGGAACAAAATAAACATATTCATGGCCATGTGAATTGACTCCTAGGGCAAGAAAAGAAATTGAGTTGATAATAATACATGGGAGAAGTGAATGTGCAACACCCATTGGTATTTTGATGGGAATTTGACATTAGGTTGGGGCTTTTTAGGGGTCAGGAGCCACCCAAGGAACTGATGAGTGTTTGAAAGGTGTAAGCACAGCCACTGAAGAGGCCTCAGGTTTGCAGCAGTGCAGTTTGATGTCTGTGTTCTCCCTCCCTGTGCAGAGTCCTTCCAGCACCACCCCTCCCATCGAGATCTGCTCCTCACGCCTGACGAAGCTGATGCGCCGGACCACTGACAAAAAGAGCGAATTCCTGAAGGCACTGAAGGATGATAGAAATGGGGAGATAACAGAAAACAGGGAATGTGACAAGCTGGATGATGTAAGACCACTGTCCTTGCTGTGTATACAATCATTACTGTTGAAGGAGTTGGGGCTGAAAAAGCCCTGAGCAGTGCATGTAATTCAGGCTCTGGAAGAGGAAGGGAATGACTCCCACTGGTCTGGCATACCTGCCAGGGGAAATAGTGCACAGCAGTGATGGAGGGAGATGTGTAGCACAGTGAAATGCAAGTGGATAAGGAATAAATGAGGTGGAAGGGAAGGTCACAGACACTGAAGGCAATCTAGATTTTTTGCAAGGATTCTTTAAGGAGAGGAACAGTATCATATTTTAACATCTCAAGTTGCTTTCCAACTTCCCTGTCAAACTGCATTCACAGAAAAGTAGAATTTTGTGCTTGTGAAAGGTGCAGGAATGTGGCTCAAGTTTCAGAGGCTCAGACCAGACCCCCAAATGTATAGATCCGTGCCTTAATGTGTATGTAATGTGTGTCCTTGGGAGCATTTAATTCTCATTTTTATTGCTGTCACTCTGAGCTGCTGGTGATGGCTTTGCAATGCCAGCACTCACTCCCTTGGCACAGCAGCACAGGCCACCAAATGTCCTTCGTCCTGTGTTGTCCTGTCACAGCCAGGTACATGTTGCTGCAGCTTCTGTGAAAAACACTGGCTCAAGGTGAAAGGCTTGGCTGGACTTTCAAAGGCAGAAGCTTGAACTTGGAACCGTGCTGTTGGCATGGTCTGTGCAAGCACACTTTGATGGTTTTATTTTTCTTTAGATGGAGAGCAACAGCACACCAGAACCAAAGGAAAACTGGGAAGAGAACTGCCATCAGAATGGCCTTTCTCTCCCTTTGCCAGAGGAGGGGGAAAACCTCTCCCATTCATTGGAAGCAGAACACAGGTGAGTCAATGGCAGAATAGTGTCTGGAGTAAGGGAGGGTGAATCCTTGGGCTGTGTGGGGAGAAGGAAACAATTTTGAGGAAAACTCTATTTTTGGGAAGCAGCAGTGGCTGTGTTTCTATGAGAAAGGAAGTGTATGGGCTTTGTGACTAGTACTGGACTGGGTGGGGTCTTATTGAAAGTAAAACAAGACACCAATGACAGATGAGCCAAGGCTTTTCCAAGGTCTGTAATTAAATTCCAGTGCTTCTTTAATGCCACATCCCCATGTGTTAATGCTGCCTGGAGATATTTATCTGCCCACAGTGGGAGTCAGCATGAACCAAGGGTGATTCTGGTTAATTTGCAAGCAGGTGTCCTAAATGTAATGATTTGAAGACACACACCACACTTTGTTTGCACTTAGAATACTCCTGTGCTCCTTTACATGCTGTAAAAGTGGAGGAGAGTTAGGAAAATATTTACCTGGTATCTCAGGCTGTATCTCACGTCAGTGAGTAAGCAGTGTGAGCATCTGGTGCAAGCAGATAGTAAGGTTCAGGAGATTCTGAGCTGTGATATTGGCTTGGTTGCCTCATGTCCTTCTTCAGTGTCCTTGAGTTAGAATTTCAAATCCCTGCCTTCCACCAGGCTGGTTATGTACCCATTGTACAGCGCTGCTGATGGTTAAATATTTGTAAAGGACATTGAAAAATGGTGGGTAAACACAAAGGAATGTTGAAGTGGTCTGTGATAGAGAAGATTCCCTGGTGAATTTGGAGTGATTTACTACAAAACCTTGCTTTTCATGGACAAAGGGTTCCTTCCTTTGCCATTGTTCCGTTGCTTTAGTTCCCATGTCCCTTTTATTTTCTCCACAATCAGGTTATTGAAAGAAATGGGATGGCAGGAATATCCTGAAAATGATGAAAACTACCTTCCCCTCACGGAGGATGAGCTCAAAGAGTTCCAGATTAAATCAGAGCAGGTATGTTTACAGCTCTTGCTACTTGTGACTGCTCTTCTTCCTCTCCTTTCTCAAGGGCTTGTTCTTAAGCGTGCTCAGCAGGACCAAGCATTTAAGGGAGAATGTAGTAGAATGGATGATTCTGCATTATCCATGTGTGCATACAGTTAAATGTGGCATTCATGTCCACCACAGAGGGTTGGTGACAGTTGCTCTCCACACTTCTGCTCCTTTTAAAACTTCCTTTCATTCCTACAGCGAAGAAGAAACGGATTTGGGAAGAATGGATTTCTGCAGGGCCGCGGCTCCAGCCTGTTGTTCCACTGGGGAAGCACTTTTAAGACAAAGATTGAGGACTCAGACACAGAAACAAGTAGCAGCGAAACGTCAGATGACGATGCCTGAAAACTGGGCACAATAAAATTAAAATAAATAAAACCAACCCAATAAAACTCAGTTCATAGTTCAACACGTGTTTGGGGTTGTATAAACTAAACAGAGTTTATTCTGTCTCCAGTCTGTTCAGTTTTTTCTTTTGTTGTTGATACTTCATGCACAAGGGAAATAATTGTATCCCAAAGAAGAGAGAAATTGGCTTCTTTAGCTTTTTCTTTTGGTTTTGCCCTAATGCTTACTAGAAGTTTGTGCAGCTAGCAAATTTTGACAAAAATCCCTTGTGGGGCAGTGCACAAGTTCAGTCGTGTGAGCAGGACACAAGTGGCTGACTGATCTCTGCAACAACAAGCTTCTAACAGTGCCGCCGCATTGCCCAGCGCGCGGTAACGGTGTGCTAAAACAATCATTGTCGATGACAAAATGGCTTTTGAAGTTCTAATTATGTTAAATTAATGCTAATAACATGAATATTTTATTTTATTTTATTTTTTGGCGGCTCGGGGAGCTTCATCACTTAACCAGGCGTTTGTGGTTTTCTTTTTTTTTTTTTTTTTTGGGTACAGCTGTAAAATATTTGGATATAGGAATTGTTTGTGTTCTTCTTCTTGCAGCCTTGATATTCAGGGTGGATTGTAAAATATAAATTTTTTGTGAGATTTCAAAGATTAAGATTATTTTGATAACATTATTTACAGATTTTAAAAAGTGACTATCACATTGAGTCTGTATGAGGGGGAAAAACTACTGCATCAAAAATAACTAACTTGGAATAAATATTTTGCATCAGTTTGCCAATTCTAATTGTCTTTCTTATGTAAGAGAAGCTTTCCTCTAAGGGACCTGCAACTTTGGGGGTTCAGTAGCACTGGGGATAAACAGTTTCTTCTCCCGCTCTATTTTTCCACTTGGCAAACATTGCTGTAGTGCTCAGACTGCAGGAGCTGAACTCTTCCTTTAAGAAGGGAGAGGGAGAACAATGCTGAGATGACAGTCCATATCTGGGGATTTTTTTTAAAGAAAATAACTCAAAATTATCTTCTACTAAAGCAGTTTGCTTTTTTTTCCGCTTCATACAAAATGGTGAAGCTCGACCGGTCGGTGTCACTTGTTCCTAGTGCAATGCTGCTGTTTATGTTCACAACGTGGCAAGGGAATGTCTGAATCCAAAGCTGTTTTCATTGAAATCTTTTTTAAAAATTCATGAAAACATTTCTATTAGATTAAAAAGAATTTTACAAACAACTCAGTTGTGGCCTAAGCTATTTTAGTGTCTGGTGTAAGTTCAGCTTGTGCACAAAGGTTTTGGATTGGAAAGTGCTCTGGGGTTGTGCAGTATTTGCAGGGGGGTTGGACAGAGTCACAGAAAACCTGGTCTTGCTGACCTGAGGGGGTTTGTCCAAAGGTTGTGCCTGTGTGTTTTTAACCCACTCCTGGCCAGGCAGAGAGGACAGAGGTGTAAGAAAATGATAACGTTTAGTCCTGAATCTTTGCATCTGGATCCAAGGGTGCATGCTCAGCATTATCGGGTGTAAGTCTGCTACCTGTGCTTCTAGCTCCTGCTGGCTCTGCAGTGAACCCCAGAGGAGAGGGGCAGTGGAGCATTTCTTCATCCCTGTGCTCTGGAAACCAGGGTCCAGGGGCTGAGGCTGCCTGGGAGTGCTTGGGAGGTGCTGGGGCTCCTGTACGACTTTGCACAAACCATCTTGTTCCTTCTGAATATTCAACCACTGCTTTTGTCTGGAAGAGCCTATCCATTTTTTAAAATTTAACTTCCTATATCCTATATTTAAACCAAGTTATGCAGATCTGTGTGCTCTGATCTCAAGAACTGGGGTAAATTTAAAAACCCCTTCACCTGAGATCCATGCTGACATCCACTTGGACTGGGGGAATTTGATTGCTGAGCACTCTGGAGTGGGACTGGCCTGGCCTGTGTGTGCCAGGAGCTCCTTGTGCTTCACCCGACCCTCCTGTGGGCTGTGCAGGGTTTAAACATTGATTAAACTTTGGAGGTGGCAGTGGCAGCCCCTGGGTGAGCCTGGCAGGGCAAGTCCCCATCCATCAAATGGCAGCTTTTTCCTGAGCAAATACTGAGTGACACTGGCAGTGAGGTGAGGGGAAAAGCTGGCAGGGACTTGCCAGGAGAGCTCACGTGGGTGCAGGGATGGAATGCAGGGAGCTTTTTTGAGAAAAAGAGCAGGGCCTGGATACCTGTGGCAAGAAAGGGCAGAAGAAGCTATTTCACCTCTCTGTGAAGGTTCCCCTTAGTCTAAAATCTGCTAAGTGGGAGCTGCTGCAAGGGGCACTCCTGGACAGCGCCAGGGCAAGCATGGCTGTCAGTGAGCACTTTGTAACCTCAGAGGGACACGGGGCAGCAGGGCCTCCCTCATCTTGTTTTCTGTGGATTGCTCTGGTGCCTCAGCGATATTTTTCCCCCATTCCAGTGCCCGTGGTAAACAGTGGGAATGTCCTGGGCTGGGGGCGGGGCCCTCCAGCGTCCAGCATAGCAACAGTGTCTTCAAACACTGCAGCCACCGCCGCCACCGCCAGCAGCAGGTCTGTGCACACTTCAGCCTGTCCCGGGGTACCAGTCCCGCGGGGGGACCCCCTTTGCCTGCCAGGGTGGCCTCCCCGAGTGACTCCACCTACTCTGCTTCCCAGGGTGTTGGACATGGGGCCCTTCCTCTGCCCCCGCTGCCGCTTGGCGTTCAGGTCCCGACCGCTGCTGCGGGTGCACATGGAGAAGCTGTGCCTCGGGCCCACGGCACCCAGCAGCAGCTCCGGCCTCCGTGGGGGGAACCCTCTGCCTGCGGAGGGAGCGCAGGGCACGGCAAGGAAACCACAGGACTTGTCGGTAGTGTGGAGCTGGGTCTGGCACAGAATGGGGATGGGGACAGGTGCTGGGCTGGGAAACTGGGAATCACATCCTGGATCCAGCTGGGTAAGCCTCCATCTTCCCATGTCTGCACCACACAGGCAGCCCTTGGTGCTTATTTTGCTGAAACCAGAAAAGAACATTATTGAGGGGGAAATTGGGGGAGGGAGTGTCACCTTTTTCTTCCCTTTGTGTCTGCGAGGCCGGAGTGTCCCAAAATACGGACAACGCTGAGCCACGCCATCACTTTGTGCCTCGTGGGGTCGCACCAGCTCCGCGGGGACAGCAGGGACCAGGGCGGGCACGGGGAGCTCCCCTGGGGGATGTGCTGACCCCCCGCGAGAGGGCCCTGCTCCGCACGGCCAACCCCACCGCTAGGAGGCTGCCAGGGGAGGTACGGTGAATCCTGAATGCCAGGGCGGACAGCAGCAGCCCCAGGGCTGCAGGCCAGCCCCTCCTTCCCGCTGACCCCCGTGTGCCGCAGGGAGAGCCCCCCCGGCAGCCGCCCCCACGGCAGGAACAGCGGCAGCCGCCGCAGGAGCTGCTGGAAGCCCACGAACGCCAGGTGGCCGAGATCCGGGCCAGAACCCGGCAGCTGGAGCGGCAGAGAGAGGGTAGGGCCCGGCAATGGTTTTGGGGTGCTGGGGAGGCTCGTATGGGATGCAGTAACCCCAATAGTGGGGCTGTGGGGGCCGTGCTGAGCCCCCCGGCCTCTCACGGTCCCTCAGGGCTGTGCCGGCAGCTGGCGACCCTGGGAGCCAGGGCTGAGCAGGGGGAGCCCGAGCAGGGGGAGCCCGAGCCGAGCCAAGGCCTGAGGGACCAGGCCGGACACGTCCGAACAGCACAGCACCGGTGAGGCCTGAGGGGGTCACAGCACAGCTCTGGCCCTGCGGGGTGCTCTTGATCAAGGCTCCCTCACCCCCAGCTATCTCCTCCCCAGGGCCACCCTAGACCTCGACACCCTCCTTCCACCCGCAGGGCCGCTCGCGGCCGAGGCCAGGTGAGGTCTGTGGGCAGTGGCGGCTCCGAGCGGAGCGCCCAGCTGAGCCCGGGCAATGGCTGAGCCTGGGCTCCGGCAGAGCACTGCGAGTGTCCTACTTGCACTCCGGGGGACACGACCCGGCCATCCTGGACCAGCTCCTCCACCTCCAGCTGGAGGCCACGGTGCTGGAGAAAGGAACAGCGGGGCTGCACAGGGGCAGGCAGATGGGTAAGCGCCATCACCAGGCCAAGGCCTGTCCCCCATCACGGACCACGGCCCCAGGCAGCAGCTGAGGCACCCCGGGCTGTGCCAGCAGAGCCCCCCAGCACTGGCACTCACAGTCTGGATGCAGCACTACTGGCCGTGGAGCTGGAGAACCAGCGTCTGGAAGATGAACTGTTGGCACTGAAGGTCAGAAGGGAGAGGAGAGCAGATGCTGGTAGGTGATGCGTTCCTCATCTGCCCCCCACAGCCCCCAGCTGCCTCTGTGGCTGCAGTATCAGAGCTCTGGGCTGGAGATGGCTCCTGGAAATATTGGCAGGTGGAGGGGGGCTGCAGCTCGGGGTGGGTTCTCTGCAGTGAGCAGGGAGAGTCCTGGTCCCATGGAGCCCTGAACACGGGCCTGGTGAGGTGCCAGGAAAATGGCTGCTGTAAACCCCACGGTGACCAAATGCTGTTGGCCAGGCTCACGGGCAGCCCAGCGGCACACGCAGGAACTGGCCCAGCTCCAGGCAGAGGTGGGGATGCTGCGATGCCACGCAGAGCAGACAAGGCCATGGCTGCACCCCTCTGTCTGCCCTTACCCTGTAGCCCATCCACTGCCACCAGCCCCTGCTGTGCCAGAACTTCTCACGGTAAGAGCCTCAGCCCAGGGCGACTTCCAGCTCTCCAAGGAGGAGAGAGGGAAGTTGGGATTGGGCTGCCAGCTGGGACGGGATGATGGGTATGGAGGTACAAGCTTAGGGACATTTAGGAACAGCTCCCTTTGCTGCACTTGGGGATAGAGCCACTGGGGCAGGAGGTGAGTCCCCACCAGTGCTGGACCAGGGGTGTGATTTGCTCTGCACACCCAATGCCACATGTGAGGGGATGGCCAGGCAGCTCCCACCCTGCCAGGACCCTCCTCCCCCTGACATCACTTTTTTCCTTTCCCAGGAGCCCCCCAGGCCAGCACTGGGGCCTGGCAGAGCCACAGCCCGTGTGCCCCCCGGACACCCCCTCACCCCCTTTGTGGCCCTGGAGGACCCTCCTCCTGCTCAGGAGCCCCCAGCACAGGACAGGGCTCCCCAAAGGTGAGCCAGGAACAGGCCATGACCCCACTGGACTGCCCTGCCACCCCCTCCAGCAGCAAACTGGGGCTCCAGTACCTGTTAGGGTGATGAAGGCAAAAGCTGTGTTCCAGCTGCAGAGATGGGTTCAGGGACCAGTTGTGCAGCTGGTACCAGGATCCCACAGTGCTGGGGTGGGTGGAAGTGTATGGGATCACTGCTGGGACCAAAGAGGCTCTGGGCATTTCAGGAGGAAAAGGACAGGCAAACCCCCAAGCCAGCAGCAAACTGACAGCTCAGCCTCCACCTCAACCACAGAGCCCACAGCCAAAGGAGTGGTTCAACCACTCACGCTCACAGTGGTGGTTTGGGGACAGGCAGAGGGCACAGAGGAATAAAATAAATTCCCTGTCCTCAGGCACATCCCCACATGCAGCCCTCTGTAGGGAAAGCCTAACCCAGGGCATGCACAGCTCAGTCCTAGGAACCAGCACAGAAGCCACAGCCAGCTTTACAAAGTGTCAGAGGCCCTGTGCTACATGTTTAATAAAAGGCTTCAGCTCTTTGCTTTTCACTTCTTGGCCTTTTTTTATACACACAACCCAGGGCAGGGTCCCAGCCCCACCTGGGCACTCCAGCTGGCTCAGGGGACAGCCCTGCTGCCCCTGTCCCCAACCATCAGCACCTGCTCCTGCACTCCCTCCTGGGTGCAAAGTGGAGGTTGAGCTAAGATAAAAATACACAGCAACAAAGCCCAGGATGTTACAAAGCTCTTTCTTTATCAGCCTCCCCCACCATCTTTAGGCTGCTCAAAGCTGAGGAGGCACTATCAGAACCCACTTAGGTTCAGCCTGGAATGAACAAAACACAGCCCCAGCTGTGACAAGGGCCCAGCAGATGAAAAAAAGGTCAGGTCCCTGGACAAGACAGTGAAGTTCAGGCAATGCTCTCCTTCCCTGCAGCAGCCAGCCCTGCCTGGCCCATCCAACCCTCTGCTCCTAAGGAGGCAGATGTGGGTGCAAATGCTGAAATTAAAGGGAGCATGAGCCCTGCAGTGGGCCAGGGCTGAGACCTGCAGCCCAGGGGGACAGCCAGGAGCTGAGGCTGGAACCTGTCACAGGAGAAAGGTCAAAATAGGGACTATTTGCTTACAATCTTTATTGAAGTCATACAAAAGTTGCCAAAAAGTGAAAAAATACACTATATACAAAACCATTTTCCTTGTAAGGAGAGGAGTGTCCAAGGTTAAAGAATCATTATCATACTGTGCTTTCAACTGCAGCCCCTGATTCTGCTTGTGGCCTTTTCTCTGTCTAAAAGAGAAGATAAGGGTTTGTTTTTAAAAGACAAGACACAGTCTTACAGCACCAACTCATGCAGAAGCCCAAGGGTTCTGTAATTTGAAGACTTAACTATGTGAACTTTGCCAGTCCAGAGCCCAACACTACCCTCAAGCATTGATAGTAACAAGTGCAGCCCAGGGGTAAGTAATAAAACCCAGAAAATGAAAAACTGGGGGAAGACCCTCTGCTGGAGCTGAGCCCAGCAAAAAGCACCCAGACCCTGTCTCTGTCCCACCCCACAGGGGACAAGGCTCCATGGCTGGTTCCGTCCAGCACCACAGCACAACATGCATCCTGCCCACTAGGAAGAGTCTTCATCTCATCTGGGAAACCTTGTGAAGGACAGCAGGCAATAAAACCAGGACATCTACCAGGCACAGAACCATCCCTGATCAGAGAGTGGGGAAATAAAATAAAAAGCACAGGCAGACTCCTGGCTCAGCTGCCCACCTCCTCTTCCATTTTTTCTGCAACCTCATTTCCACGGGGGACAGAGTCCCCACCACCACCATTGACAGCTGGTTCTGGTTTAGATTTCTTGGCTTCATTGTCTCCCTGATGAGTCTCCTCCTCTGGTTTCCTCTGAAGACAAAATTGTTTATAATGTCCACTAAGTACAAATCAAAGTTTAAATCTTTTTGAGAAATTTAGCATTAGATGTCACTGCACATCATCTACCCAACCTCTGCTTGCCAGGCTCAGCACAGACTCCCCAGTGCTGGGGTTTAACCAGAGCTTTGAGAGCCCAGGCACACTTTGGGTGCCAGGAGCTCCAGAGCTGAGTTATCTTTAGTTACAGTCTGGTAAAGCAAGGTGCAACCACTGAGCCTGTAACTGTTCCAGGGTACACTCAGGGCATCTACAACATCTGAAATCACCTAAAGCAGCTCCAAATCACTCCAGGCACACCTCAACTGACAGATCAATGGAACAGGGGCAACATAAAACTGAGAGTATCACCTATATTAGTTTTCATCAGCAAACACTTCTAGAGAACAGATAACATTTAAAGGAACCAAATTCTCAATATCTGATCTCTTAAAGAGGCACTTTATAATTACCACCAGTGTGGCTTTACTATTTATTAGAAGTCTAAGTCCCAATTTCCTTTTGGAAAGAAAGGAACCCAGCCCAGCCTGGTTGCCTGCCTTGTCCTTGGGATCTGCAGGTGACCCTGCTGCTCTTGAGGGTCCTCAGCAGAGGAAACTCTTGTTCAGGGAACACCTGCAGAAGCCACACAGCTGGGTCAGATTTACATCAGTGTGGGTCAGGCAGGGTGCTGAACCTCCAAGAATGGGAACCACCTGGCCTCCAGGAGACCAGACTGACTGGTTCCCAGTGGAAAGGAGTTCCATACACTACTGGTTTTACTTCTGGGGTGTTTTGCCATTATACAGCTAAGTTAATAAAACATACTTTTAAGACAAATCCTATTACACAGAGCAAGCAAGCAAGTTTGTTGTACTTCAAACTCCTTGTTTAAGAAGTAATTTCTGGACTCACCTTTTTCCTGACTAGATGAGAGATGTCTGTTACACACTGAGATGCAGCATCAGCTCCTTTCCTTACTGGGATCTGTTACAAGACAGACACTGACACATGAGCAAACACAACCAGCAATCCTTAGAGTAGATGAGAATTAACAAGTTAATTTTAGATTAACTTACTGTGGACACAGTGCCACTGTCTTCACTTTGTGCAAAGCCAGATGTAGTTCCAACCTTAAGAAAAGCAGAAAAAACAGACTGTGGCAGACAACACATGTGAACTTAGTGAGATACAGAAAGCCCAAGTCCTTCCCATCCCAGCACTGGATTCTGCACTTCTGTACAGGACAGATGCAACGTGAGCTCCACATTTGCCTGACCCACCATTTCCAGCCCTGATAGATGAAATGCCACAGAAGCCTATCAAATTCCTGTTTAGCTTGGAACAATTAGTATCAGGGCTCAGTAAATATCCTCTTCAGACATCAGCTGCCTCAGTTTCCTTCTCACAACCACAGCCTGGTAACACCTGTGAGCAACCACCAGTCCCTGATAAGTCTGAGCTCCTCCCATTACTGATTTATTCTAAGTTCCACTGGAAGAAGGGTTGGGTCAAAAGGAAACCACAGGACACACTCACCAGAGTTGCTTTCAGTCCTAGCTCAGCTACTTTTGCACTTTTCTGTGACTCCTTTGAATCTTCTATCTTCTCTTTAATTTCAGGAAGCAGTCCCTTCAGTTCTTCTATCTCCTTCTCATCCTCAGGGGACCCAGTGTCTGCCTTCTTTATTCGCTCAGTCAGTATTGCTGGGATGAAATGGTTATCAGAGCAAAACACCGAGACAAAGTAACTGCCCAGATAACAACACCCAGAGGCAACTATCTGCTAACAAACAGTTTTACCAATTCTGCCCTCAGTGTAGTCTCACCACTTTCAGATAAAACACAACACAGCACACAATGAGCACACCCCACTGCTTTGCCTTGTGAAAACTCACTAGGCAGCAGCTTCAGAATTCCACATACCCAGTCTCTTGTCTATGACCTCCATGGACTTCCCAAACTGCAGCACGGCCTCGTCGAAGTCGCTGTTGTAGTGGTAGGCCAGGGCGAGCTGGTAGTGGCTCTCGGCCAGCAGCCTGTCATGGGCCTCCAGGTACTTCTGCTGCAGGGCCAGGCAGGCCTGGAACTCCTCTATTGCCTGTGTGTAATTTTCTGCAGGAGAAAGCCCCAAGGTCTTTACAAACCTCAGTGATTATCCACAGCAGCACCGTGTAATCCCTGGTTTGGTTACTCGGTGTTTTGTTACACATTATACAGACTGCAAACACAACCACCACTGAACACAGCAGTGCTGGGCTGCTTTCAGACCATCAGGTGACAACTCTGCCTCCCCTGAGAGACCATCTAGGCCAGCTCCTCTGGTTCTCACGAGTGCTTTGTTTAATTTCAGCACAGAAAACTGAGCAGCCATATCAAATCAGGCACCAAATCCTCCTGCTTTACCTTCTACCAAGAACTGAACATAACTGGTCCCAACTGCAACACAGATCTGGAGCTAAGGACAGTGCCACCTTCCTGCCAAGCTCTCCCCAGTGCGCTGCACTGACATAAGACACAACCCTTGTTGGGTTATTTCCAGTGCCTGCCCCAGAGAAAGTGTACATTTGGATTTAACAAGATTAGAATACATTCTTAAATGAAAGGCAAGTGAATCATTACAAGGCACAAACCTGGGATTTCCCTCCCACTCCTTTTTTCTGCTGTGTAACACAAAAGTCTTTCCTGACTATAACCTAGGATTTGGGAAGGTCTAAGAGAGTCAACTATTTTTCATAACAATTTCAGCAAGTCTCTCAAGTTCACAAGCAAGGTTTGGTCACTTCAGAAGGCAGAACACAAGGCTGGCAACACATTGCTTCTTACTCAAACATTTTTTCCACTGCTCTGCAAAAGCAAAGACTATCCTATTTAAGGCACCAGTCATTACTTCCAAAGCTTCTCATGGCTGCAACTATCGTGATCTAATTTGTTCTCATCCTGACAGCCTTAACTCACCTCTGCTCATTTTAAAGTACAAAACCCAGTGACAGAAAGTAGAACCAAACACTTTGCACATGAGAATTAATATTGCTTACCAGATTCAATGCTAACTTCTCCTAACTTCAGATGAGCTTGAGCTGCGTGGAGCTGAGCTTCTTTTGTTTCTTGTCTACAGCCAGAAGAAAAAAATAGTTTTCAAATCCTGATCAGAGCATGCCATGTTCTCTAACTGGCTATGCCACCATTCAATTTACACTGAGTTTCTGTGGTATATACCCAAATTAGAACTTTAGTCTTTACCTTTTGTAAATGACTTTTGCTAACTCCAGCATGTCCCAGGCTAGCTCAAGATTGCCAATTTCATCCTCCTCACTTTCCTGTAAAGACCAGAAGTGCATGACAGATTAAGTGACTTGCTCATAGACCACATCAAACACCACTCTTAAATTCCCAACTACTGTTATCAAGGATCCGTTTCTGCAAGAGGTGAACATTTCACCACTGGAAGGAAAAAAAAAAAAAAAAAGAAAAAATATACAGAAGAGATTATTGCATCAACCAAGACTTTGCCTGGAGTAAAAATGTTTCAATGGAATATGAACTCACATTGTTCTGTGATATGCTTTAATTTTTTTCCAGAAATAACAGGGCACCAAGCACCAGTATTATCCCAAGATCTTGGTTAAGGTTGTCTTAGATGAACCAAATAAAGTTCACGGTCCAACTTTTTTTAATGAGCCTTTGAGCTTTGTTAGAATAGTCTGAGAAAGGGACAGACAGTTACCTTGAATGCTTAGTGCCACTCTACGAGGCTGCAGATTTTTCCAGGTGTTTGGACTGCTACATCAATGTACATCTCAGGTTTGAGGAGCACCACACTCCTCAAACAATTCCCATCCTAATCACAGCTGACTGGACAAGCAGACAATTAACTGTTCCAAGTAACTCCAGTGACAGGCTGCAACAGCTCTCCCCAAGTCAGCTCAGCACAGCACAAGCATTTGTGCCAGAGCAGCTGAACAAACCCAAGTCCACAGACACAGCTGAGCAAGATGCTACAATGCAGACAAGGCCTAACACTGGCCATTCCTAGGCAATACTGGCTTTCAGAAGTATTTTCCTACACAGAACTAAATGAAACATAAGTGAGCTTTTAGAAGGTCATAAACATCATATTTAGGCCTAATACTGCATCCCTTCCACCTGCAATAGTGTCAGACCTCACCAACCTCACCTTGTCTTCCACTGTCAATTCATTCTCCTTATCATCATCAGCTTTATCATTTTCTTTATCTTCCTCTTCAGATTCTTCTGTTTCTAGAAGGCAAGTAGATGCATGAGGACACTTCTGCTTACTGTGCTTGCTCAACATGGAGTCAGGCAGAGTGTTATATCCAACCCTTATCCTTCCAGTGACAGGTTAGAGGTGTGGTGTAAGAAGAACAGATACATTGAAGTCTCAGCATGAGCAGCCATCTTGCTGAAACCATTCAGCACTGTAGACTAAAGCAGTCCATAAGTGTAATTTCTTACTATCAACAACAGAAACTTATACAGAATTCAGCTCTCACCAATCTGTTGTCAGCTCTCACTGAAGCCACAAGATTTTGAGCAGCCCTAGAGGCACTGGCCAGCTGCTAAACTTCATGTTACAGAAAGTGTTTTCAGCAAAATAGCTGCCAAGCTGAACACAAATTAGTCTGTTTCTCAGTTCATGATCCTTATGTCAGGCATTTAAGTATCAATGTTAAAGAACCTCCTCTTGTGTAGTACTAATTTGACTTTTGACACTGTGCAGAAACACCATGTCATCTGTTCTACCAGCAGAAGACATTTGGGAAAATGTGCAATAAAGGAAAATGGCTAATAATTTCAGAGCACTGGCTGGTCTGCAGGCTGAAGTCACACAATTCCTGTATCACCACCTCTGGCTATTCCAGAACACAAGCTTGTTTGGGGGGTGGGACTAGAGAGCCTGTGAACTCACTGGTCTGGGCCAAACCTGTGAACATGAAGACACTTGTACAAAGGTAAACAGAAGAGATGTCAGGATGCTAAGATTTAAGTAGTGGGAGGAGTCTGGAATGAATCATCCAGACCAGGATGTTCCAGAGGGTCCTCACATTGCCAGAGTTGGGGCAAAAAGCAGCAGTATGTGTGCACAAGCAGCCTCTCAGCACTGAGGGTGAGGAGCAGGTAACTACCCCTAGTTTATTTTCAGTCATCCTCCCTCCACACAGATGCTCTGTTAGGCCACTGCTCCACCACTGAGTGTTCACTATGCTCAGCAAAACAAATCCTTCCAGGCTCCAGAACTGTTCAGTCTGAGGCACTGCCTGTGAAGATGAGTTACTGGCAAGTGAAGCTGCAATTACAGTTCATCAATTAACTCGTGCAATAGAAGGCACAGACCCACTAAGGCCACAAAGTACTGCTGCAGCAAAGGCTGCAACAGAGCCTGGGAAACAGCTATAGTAAAGCAGGGAAGCAGAAGGGCAGAAGCTGGACAGCCAGAAGACTGTACTAGAGCAGCAATAAGCCTTCAGCAAATTAAGTTTAGATTTTCCAATTAAATTTTCACTAGCAATGACCATCATAGACTCAGTTGAAGAGTTCCTCTCCTCCAAGAGAAGTAAATTTATGTGTTCAGCTGTTCTTGTTTTTTCAGCACCATTTTAAAATAAAACACAGCTATAACCAGAGAAATTTGTGCTTTGCAGTTATGTGAAGGTTAGTGCAATACACCCAGATGCATGCAAGTGAACATCCATTCAGTATTCTCCACCAGCCTAGCCATTACTTACACATTTCACAGGGCTGTCAGTTTGCTTTCAAGTAAGACTTGCTTTGCAGTTAGTTAAGCGTTAGTCTAGAGAAACTGAGACTATTCACTATTCCTTGAAACTTTACTTGTATGTAAAGTCCTTCAAGAGCCCGTTTACTGTGCCTTTTCCTTGTTCTAAGGCAAACAGAAAATTCTGAATGGAACACTTTTTACCCATTGTTAGCCAAATCCATCAAGTCATCCACCCACAAGTACTTTTTGCCTCTCAGTGTTACCTTCTCCCTCTTCCATCAGGTCATCTGTCTCTTCTTTTTCTACCTTAGCACCTTCACCCTCTTCCATCAGGTCACCTTTCTTTTCCTCTTTCTCTACCTTAGTAGCAACTTCAGCCTTTTCTTCCATGTCATTAGGTGGCTCTTTGCCCTCTGTGGGCACAGGTTCCTTTGAAGACTCTGTCTCTTTAGATTCACCTGGCTTCTCTTCTGTAACTGTCTCTACTGGCTCATGTTTCTCTTCTGCCTTCTTCTGTTCAGCCACCTCTGCATCCCCTTCTGCAGTTTCTTTCTGTTCCACAGCAGCTGCTGCCTGTGCTTCTGCCTTCTCTTCCACAGCTGTCTCTGCCTGCCCTTCTAGAGCCTCTCCCTTCTCCTCAGCTGGCTCTTTTTCTGCTGCTTCTGCTGCCTGTTCTCCCGTCTCTCCCTTCTCTTCCACAGCCACTTCTGCTGCTTCAGCCTCTTCCCCAGCTGCCTTTGCCTCCTTGTCTGACACTTCTGTCGTTCTCTCCTTCTCCTCAGCTGCCTTCTCTACTTTGTCCTCAGGCACTGCCTTCTGCTCTTCTTCTACCTCTTTCTCTTCCACAGCTGCCTCCTCTTTCACAGGCACCTGCTTCTTCTGCTCTTCTGAAATTTCTTCTTTTCCCACAGAATTCTCAGTCTTCTCTTCAGCCTCTTCAAGTTTTGCATCCTTGTCAGCAGCTGGTTCTTTGGGTTCTTCTTTAATCTCTTTCATTTCAACATCTTCTTCTTTGACTTCCTTCTCAGAGTGCACTGTAGACTCTTCCATGGACTTTTTGGCCTCTTCCTTTTCCCCCATGGCGTTATAAACCTGTTCTCTCAACTCCTCCCTTGTTTCTTCTACATGATTGAGGAAGCATAAACATTTCTTCGAGTTTAGTGATAAAGACATTAACGGGCACTGTCAACACCACCCTCAAGACCCTCCAGTGTGTTGGTTTGTTACCAAGTTGGATGACACTCCTAAAAGCTTCATTTTCCAAGTACAAAGAATTAGGAGACAACCAACATAGCTGCTTGATCTAAGCAGTCCCTTCCCCTTCCCCAGACTGCAGCATTGCAAGCGGCCGCTCAAGCAGGGTGCGGTTGTGCAGCGATTTTAGTCACAGCTAAGCGAGAGGCGCCAGCGCTTTAACAGTCTGCATGGACAGGAATTCCTGTATCCCCTCCAGCTGCAGGCAGCATAAAACAGCCACTGTTCTGGGACTTGGTACAGAGACTGACCTCTGGGACTACACACACTGTACTGCTACAAGGTTACAAAGCAGTTGGAGTCAGCGGTGAAGCTTAAGAAAGCGAGTTTGAATGCAGTGTTCAGGACACAGACCTCTGTGTGTGACCCTTTACACATGCTTTCAGTGACCAGCTCCCTACAGATGTTTTACAGATTTTGTTCATCTTTAAGCAAGACTCAAAAAAAAAAAAACCAACCAAACAGAAACAGAGTCCTTTCAGGCTGCCAAGAGTTTCAATAGAATGATTCAGGCTACCCAAGATATCAATGGACTAAATTTGGATGATTCCAACAAGAAAACACAGCCTGGAGCCTCCATGGCAGGGCAGGCAGCTTTACATACCATCAGCAGCTGGCAGTGCAGAGTCTTCTTCTGCTTTCTCTCCTTCCTCTTCTACCTGCACCCCTTCTAAGGCATTTCCCAGCACACCATTTTCCATTCTAAAGGGAACAGGAGTCTGTTATCCCTCAGATATTTAATACCATTATTTGAACTGCACAAGCTGCAACACCCCAGCCCATCCCATGCAGGGCAATCCTGTCCATAAAGGAGTGAAATCCTGTCACACCAGACACACTCTTCACCAAATGACAAACTGTCACCATACCTTGCCAACTCCAGGAGAGATTTTCCATAATAAAAAAAAGCTTCTGCACACTCATCCGCTGTCTCACCATACTTTTTACCCCTACAAAAATAATAAAGAATTATTTGCCTGTGCCTACTTTAGATTTGGATATGGGAACTTCAACATTAAATATTCCTAGACAAAAAGATCACTTTCTTGGCTGGTTTCCCATTGCTTTAAACAAATATTGAATGCTTCTCTCAGTTACATATGGCTCTCAAACACCCAACTGAGGAAATTAATACTATCATTCACAGAGACTGACCAAGACCAGTGAACAAGTTACTAGAGAAGACACCTGCATAATAAACTATCAAATCCCTTTCCCTCCTTAGGGAACTCTGCTGGCAATACCTACCACAAAAGCCACCTAAACTGCACACCACCAACTACAGCATTGTCCAGCTCTTGGGTGACTTCAAATAGTTTGTCCCCTCCACAGTCACATTATAAATTATAAACATGTTAGGTAAAAATCCCAGTCTTTCTTGAATAATCCACATCAGAACAGCCAAGCTGAAGCCCAAGCCCAGCAAAAACACACAGAACATTCTACTACTCACAGTAAGCTTGCAGCTTCCTGGAAAGCATTCACAGCAGCTGGAATATTTCCCATTACCAAGTGCTTCTGTCCCAAACCCAATAGTTTCTTTGATTCTCCGTCCACATCCATACTGGAGGAAGGGGAAATAAATCAAATAAAGGATTCTGTCAATTTTCACAGTAATTTTAGCTTTCAAAACCTAGTCTGCTTTATGGAATAGTGAGTTGCATGCATTACAGTGGTTGGAACTACCAGTGTAGGTGGGATTTGTTTGGTTTTATTTGTATAAAACTGATAGTTCCGATAAAAGGGATGACAGGCAAATTTATCCAATCACTGCAAAAAGTATCAGAATCTGCTGCAACAAAGGCTGCCAAAAAATATACTTTAGGAGTTACACACCAACACACCACAGAGCACAAGTGCTCCAGACTCCAATGCTAAATCAAGAATAAACTCAGGTTAAAACTTATCATAGCACAGCATGGTGCATCTGAGAAGAACGACAGATGCAAGTGTCAGTTTCAATTCAGTGCATCTTGCACAGCTTCATTTCCAGAAGGTCCAGACCAACATCTCAGACTGGGACAAGAGGAGCAGCCCAGAGGAATACAATCTATCATAAGCCAGCTACATACTTGTGCCTCTCCAGCACTAATTAAAAACCCAGACACTTCAAGAACAGCTGGTATTTTTGTAGGTATCAGTCTCTGAAAAGGCCTTGATGCACTAGATGTGTGCAAACCACTGGTGAGCACAGGTTTTCAGCACCTACATCACACATGGGAGTTAGCTCCAAGTCAAAGAAGCAATATGAAGGTCATCACCTTCACGTTTTACACAGTAACTCCAGGATCTTGTGTTATTTCAAATTGACAGTTCCAACTCCCATCTCACCTGTCTGTCTTGTCCGTGGATGTGGAAGGAGCTGCCAGTTCCTCTGCCATCCTGCAAACAGAAAATCGAACGTTCTTTTTATTGACGTTCAGAACCGCCCACTCATTTCACGGCACCAGCTGAGCTCTCAGGGGTGCGAATGCAGCACCAGAGCCTGGATTAGAGATGTCCATCCAGCGGGAGCGGGCCCAGGCCCCTCGGTCGGGTGTTTGCGGTTCGAGGGGAGGCTGCGAGGGGCTCTGTCAGCCCCGGCCCGGCGCTCCCCGCAGACAATGGGGCCTTTCCCGCCTTCCGCCGGCCCCGCCCCCCGCCCTTGGCGCCAAACCCCGGCGGCGGCTCCTCACGGGCCGCGGGTCACGTGACACCGCCCCCCCTCAGCCCGCCCCGCGGCGTCGGCTGCCCCCAACAAAGATGGCGGCGGCCGCGCAGCGGTCACGTGGTGGCTCCGCGCGAGCCGCGCGGGCCCAGCTGGCGCCGGAGGAGCGGGGCGGCGGCACGTACCACCGGCGGCGGCGGGGGGGGACGGCGGAGGCAGGTACCACAAACGGCGAGGGGGGGACGGGGGACGCAGGTACCACCGCCGGCGAGGAGGAAGGGGGGGAGGAGAGGGTGCAGCTCCGCCAGCCTGACCAGCACCCCCGGCCCTCCCTCTAAGGAAATCCCCCCCACCGGCCCCCTTACCCCCCATCTCCTCCGGTACCCTGCGGCCCGAAGGCGCTCCCCGTCTCCCCTGATGCCCCCCCGGCCCCGACACGCACACACCGTAACCGGGGCAGCCCGCGCGGCCCTACCTAGTCTGGGAGGCCGGCGCGGGCTCAACGCAGGGGGGAGCGGCGATGGCCGAGGATTGCATAGAAGCTGCTGGAGAGAGGGGCGGCGGCGGCAGAGTGCAGCCCCCTGCCCCTCCGGCTGCCTATATACCCCCGAGGACACGCCCCGGCCCGCCTGGCGGCGCGCGCGCGCCGCAGGGGGACTACCGCTCCCGGCACGCTGCGCGCCCGCCCCGCTGCGGGACGCCGGGGGCGCCGTCGCGCGGGGCGCGCTGGGAAGTGTAGTGCCGGAGAGGGAGGCGGGGTCCCGCGGGGCATGCCGGGAAGTGCAGTCCCGCTCCCTCAGGCCGGCTGTGGGACCCCCTCAGCCCCGGCTGGAGCCCGCGAGGCTCTGGCACCCCGGCCCGGGCTCGGCCTCCGCCCGGGTGAACAGACCCCGGGTGTCTGCCCAGCTAACGCAGATGACATGAACACACGAGCAGGCAGGGCTGACATGGCCGCTGCCCTATCACAGCACAGTCCAGCACCGAGACCTCCAGGCTCTGCTATTTCAAGGTAAAAGTTCTCCAGCTTCAACCCTGCTTTGTCCCTCCCTGCAGGAACAGAGCTGGGAAGTGTGGGGTTCACAGAGTTACAGCATTCACGTGCTTTTCTTGGGAATTCTCCCAGCCCAATTAGGTACTCTTGCTCAGAGAAATAACTGGAGAAAGTTAATTGGGGCCTTGATATGAGGGAGGGAAAAAGTCTCAAAGTCATACAATGAGTACAGAATTTATTTAAACAAGCAAACATGCAAGTGAAACAAGCAAGAAAAACCACTGTCCTTGGCAGGATGACTGCAGTCTGCAGAGTGCCTTCAAAGTACAATTGCTTACCTAATGATTGCTACAAGAACCATATTCAAAGACACCATGTTTGAGTAGAACAATTAAAAAAACCAACAAGAATTTAATTTTCCTCAGGAGAAAATATCCATTCTAGTAAAGAATCCTTAATGAGGTGCAATGGCTTCCTGCACTGAGGCAAATTCATCAGGAATTAGGAAACATTTTACAAAGGACCAGCAGTTCCTGAAATTTTGCCTGCGGTTTACAAGGAGTGATAAATGGGTGTCACTCTTTTTTTTTTTTGCAGTTCAGCCGCACACTGCGAGGCCCAGGGCAGGAATTACCTGAGAAGGCTTTACACTCAAAATGAATGCATAGATCTGCTATAGGCCTATTGCAAATGAGGGTATCCAAATTAAAGTGTCTAATTCTTTAACTTTTGAACTATTTGATATACAAGACAATTTTTCTAATTGCTTGCTACTACTATGAGAAAAATTTAATCCTATTTAACAGGCAGAGAAAAATAAAGTGTTGATGTTTCTAAGGCCACAGAAAGTGTCACCACCAGAGCACAGGTAGGTACTAACACCTCATGCCCTTTGTGCTCAGATGACCAGCAATTCCTTAGGAGCCTGACACAAAAGAAAACTGTGCTTAGAGTTCCAAGGGTGCATCAGCACTCAGCAAATAGTCCCTGCCAGGGGAACACAGAGACATGGCCAGTAGGAAAACAGGCACGAAAGGCAAATGACTCACCCCGAGTTACCAGCAGCTCAGTGGTACAGCAGGAGACAGGAGCAGCTCTCCTCAGCATCAACCAAAGACACTTTTTGGCAGCAGCCAAAAATGCAACATTAAAACATTGGGAGTTCTGAAAGGTCTTCAGTCTTATTGTACAATTAGGAACTAATTTTGTGACCTTCCAGAACTCAAAATGGATGTCTTTGATAAAGAAACACTGGACAGCTTCACGGGAAAAGCAGGATGTTTTTCTGCAAGACTTGCTGAAAAGTTCTTGTGGTTTTTGTGATAGGATCAGAGCTGCTGTTAGAGCTGAAACCCAACACTGTGACAAGCAAGGTTTGCCCTGAAGGCCTGCTCCAGGGTCTGCTTTTATTCTGCTCAAATCTACAGGCAAATTAAAAGAAAGAGAAAATTGACAACTCTAGGTCCCAAAAGTACTATGAAGTGGATAAAAGCACTGGGCATGGCTGATTACTTGGTTTTAATGAATGGTTTATGGACATAGTGCAATTGCAGCACCTTTCACTTTATTCCCTCTGTAAAAAATTATTAATAAAGATATCAAAGTTGATGGCTGAGCAATTCTTTAGCCTGAAAAAACTTTCACACCTTCACCCTTTTTTTCACCTCATCATGGTAGCAACTGAAGTTTTCTAAACCGTTTCACAGTAGGAACCAAAGTAATTACCCAAAGTAATGCCCTTGTCTGATAACGATGTGTTTGGAACTTGACTTAGACTCCTTCACTCTTTATCTAATCTCTGAAAGATCTGATGCCTCCAGGAGCCAGCCAGCAGTCATTGTGATAAATCCACAAACTTTGGAACAGAAGCTACAGGATCTCCAGGCAGGAGGTGGATTAGAAGTAGTACATTGTAGGAAAACCCCCTTGGGAAGGAAGGTTTTAATTTGGACAGTGGCAACTGTCAAAAAATCGTGGCAACAATTACTCTGTGGAAAGGCAATTACTGGAGCATTACTTTAACACCTTATTTTCCAGCAGTTAATAGGGGTCATTGAAGGGGTAGTGGGGGTGTCCAGCATCTCTGGCTACAAGCTTTCCATCCACCTGTGAAATAAACAAGACAGACTCAAGTCAGAAAGATAAAATCCACTCTTAGTCCCAGTTTCAAATTCTCCATGATTTAGATTTCTAAAACTTTGTATCCCAAAAATCTGGGAGTACAGTTTTCAGCTTAAACATGAGATCTTCCCTCTACTCTCAGGTCCTCCTAGCCTTTCTTGAAAGAAAAGACACTTCTGTAGCCTAGAGCAAGAGTCTCTCACTGCAGAGACTTGAAGAATTAGATAAAGGGTAGTTAAAAGCCTTGTGCCTTGTAGGTGTTACTGAGTAAGAGCTGTAACATGCACACTTCAAACACGTTATTGGAGTTGGAGCCTTGTCCATGTTTCCATGATAGAGAAATGCTGGGCTGCCAATTTTAGAGATGGATAAGATGAAACACATTGAGAGGCTTGTTCAGGGTCATTTACTGAGGCATTAAAAGTGTCACTGAACTCCTTTTAGGAACATTTCCACAGAAGACCAACTTATCCAGCTGTAAAATGGGAGCACTGAAACCAATACTCACAGATAACCAGAGGCTTGGGCTGGCCCAAAACCAGACATGGCCATGCAGAAGTCTCAGCTCCTACATCCCACTTGCATTTATTTCTGTTGCACCAGGTCCATTGCAACACCCCCAACTTCCGTGTGGCTGAGGCAAAACCTCGTCTGTAACTTTTGGGCAAGTCTGGGTGCAGCACTGGCCCACAGCACACACCTCCCCACATGTCAGACAAGCACCATCCAGCCAAAACTTAAGTTAAACAGCTAATGCCCCAATAAAAGTTATATTAGAGAAATCCTTGATTTTATACATAAAAACGTGATGGGAGTGATCACTCGAAATGTTATGGGCACAGAGGAAATCACAGGGACTTCCAAACCAAGTATTAGCAAGTGTCCCATTAGCTTTGAATACAAAACCTGCCTTTCAAAGCGACTGGAATTCGTGCAATGAGCTGTTTAAATGGAAGGAGTCACCTGGGGGCACTGCAGAGCACAGAACGGAGATGTTACCGTGCAACATTTGACTAACGCTCCGATTAAAATAGACCTGCAATGAGGCCCTCAGCTGAAGGCAATCCTTAAAACAGGACAGAAGTGTCACAGCAGCTTCAGCTTTCCTCAAGTTCTCTTGAAAGCCAACAGCTGCCTCATGTTCCTAGAATTCATATTCTTCACTTCCCCCCCGCCAGTTCTGTCCCCCTGCATATTTGTCCACAAAGAACAGGCAAGAATTCTTGTTCACAGCAGGCCGAGACAGCAGCTGCCAGAAGCAATGTTTCACATCACTGATTCCAGTCTGCTCCAGGAATGTGAGAGAAATGGGGGGATAAAATCAGCAATGAACACACCTGCAGGTCAGCAGTAGCTAACTTTTAAAAACAGATCATGACGTGCTCACTACATTTCTCCTCTCCTGGCCTGACAGTCATTTAATTTTCACTTAAGTATATTCCTTGGTCGATTATGTTTCCAAAAGTTTGGATTTCAGAGTGGTGCAAGGTAAATTCCAAATTCTATCCAGATAATGAACAGTTAAAAGTATAAAGCAACTTTAATTGTCTACATGCAGTGTAATAGTCTCCCCTAAGGCTTTAAACACACAACGAGGAAGAGAGTGGCACAATTTTAAGAACTTGTGGCTATAGATCAATGAAGCAAAGCCAAGAAGAACTGCCTCATCAGTTATGATAGGAGCTCTCTTGTCACTGTCATATCACACTTTGAAATCCAGACACTAAGATTCATAGCAGAGATAGGCATGAAAGGTTAGACAGGAATTTTAATTCACAGTTGATGAAAATTCTTTCCAATAAACCCAGAAGGGATGGGCAAGAGACAAAAGGTTCCATTAGAGATGTTAGAGCAACAGAGCTGTGATTTAACTCCACTCATCTTTGCTTCTTCCTGTCTCATTATCTGACAATATGGCAATATCTTTGAAGCCCAGCTGCATCACACTCACCCTTTCTCAAGCTGCATGGGCTGCCACTTTGAACTGTATTTCATCTCTCCTTTGTGAATCCCTGTGATCTGATCAGGTCTCCCAGGTAACAAAAGCACATGAATTATCCCTGGCTCATTCAAGCCAGGCTACATTTAAATGTATTTTGCAGTTTCATTAACAAAACAACTTTGTTTGCAGCATGAATAGCAAAACACTTGAAAGAAGCATATTGTCAGCAGCAGGTGTGCTTGTCACTACCCCATTCTCACAGATCAGCAGCTAAGCTGCTTGTTTGGTGTACAGACTCCTGATCCATAAACACAGAGAGAATTTTGGCTGCAGGGATGTGAAGGTTTATATTTATGCACACATACAGTTAAAAGGATGGCCTTGAGGCTCATGTAAGCATGACAAACAGAGAAAGCTGTAACATGTATCTACCCTTGATATGAGACAATCATTCCCACACATTCACAGCTTCTTTTCTAATTTGGGCTGGTCACTGATATAGTCTCAAGTATTCAAAAAACCCACAATGATAAATCCTAGAGAAAAAGCTTTCCCCAAGGAATTCCTACAGCCAGCAGCCACTCCTGAAGGATAATTTACAGGCAAAGCACTGAAGAGGCCAGGCTATGCCTGACAGCTCCCACAATTGCTGAGATTTCCTGTATCTGTACAGTGTAGTGTATGGCAGAGAAGGGATAAATCACTTCAGATTCATTAGACCACAACTACAGCAACTTGTTACAGTTGCCATATCCTGGCCAGTGATGCACCACGGAACAGCAACAGCTTTCTGTTGTAAAGTCAGAAGCAGGACAAGAAGAAATGAGAAACACTATAAAGACAGGAGATAAGAAGGCATTGACTTGGCATTTTGCAATGAGGGAAAAGGAACAAGTTTAGTTCCTTTCACGTAATAAAGGAAAGACCAAGGGGACTTCAATGCTTACAATGCAGCAGCTTCTCTAAAAACAAACTGGCATCTGCTAGCACATGAGGTAAGGGTTCGTGTGATACAGTGAATTACTGATGCTAAAAGATGCTGCAGCAAATTAAAGAAAAATAGAAGAGCCTTATCCAAACTGCTTTCATAGAGAAAGGTCATTACAACAGATTCTGAAAAGGGGACGTGCAGCGGAGGGGAGGGGATGAATTCCCTGATGTGACGAAGCAGCAGCACCCTGAGTCTTCACTGATCTCAGAGGTTTTTGGTACGAAGCTGACAGTGACAGCTGGCACAAGGAGTACTTCTGGAGGAATGCCATGGAGCTTAGCCTGCTTGGACTTAGAAGAACAAATCAGCAGGAGTTTGGTGAGATTTGAAGATGGGAGTCTGACTTAAAGACCCATGGGAGTCAGTAATGAGAACTCAAGAGAGAGCCACCCATGTCCAGAACAGAGGACAAAAGTTTTCAACAAGCTGCCTTTTCTGTACCCAGCTTTTGAAAAATTCTTTCATCTTAGATACCGTAAGAAGATGCAGTGTTCTTATGAGTCAGTAGTTCTGATGGGAGCCCTAAAGAAACAAAACTGTAAAAATCCCAAGTGGTGGCCATATGCACATAATGAAACTATTAGAAAGACAAGAAATTTACCGTTATCATTGGCACGATGTAACGCCAGTTTTTATTCAGGTTTCCAATGTGGCTCATCTCCTCTTCTGTGAGGCTGAAGTCAAACACCTGAGAACAAAAGCCAGAGGCTTTATTCAATAACCATAGGTTGCCATCAGTTTGTTTTCTCCTAATAAATGTGAAATTGCAATTAAACTCATAGCAAACACCAAAGCAAAGGCTTAAAGTCTGAGCTGTTCACACTCCTTCCAGCTCTAAGCTTACACTGGTACTGCACAGTGCTCTGCCACTAAGGTAGAAAGTAGTGGGACTGTTTCTCACAGTAAGTGCTGCCTATTCAATAAATACTCTGTTTCCATGTAGATCTAAACCTCGAGCAACTGCAGAATTTATAGGAATTTGTTGAGATTTCTAGCAGCACACTACCTGCCAGAATTCGGATTAATGGGTGTAACAGTTACATGAACAACCCTTTACTTAAAAATGTAACCAGCCAATCTTTATAAAAAAAGATCCAAGGAGGTGATTCAGAAACATCCCTCAAGATAATTTAAAGTCAGGGTTTTCAAATAATTTCTGAAGTCTCTACTTCAGAGCAGAAGTGAACCACACTTACTCCTTCAGCATCACTAGAATGGCAGTTTGCTGGAGAAGTACTCACCAGTCCTCACTTGCAGGATAGAACAACTATTACTCATAAATGAGAGTCACTGAGCATAGTTAGAAGACTCCCTATTTCAATAAATTTGCGTCTCAAAAAAATTTAAGTACAGATTTTTCATTTAGACCTCTACAAAGTACATTCTTTACCTTCTGATAACAAGACTGTGCATGTGCACATTGCACACACACACACTGAGTTGCTTAAAACACATCCTTTGTTTTGAAAAAGCATCTTCACCCTCCCTGCCCAGCATGTGCATACATTGATGAACAAGTATGAACCAAGTGCCTCAGCTTGCTGCTCTGCAAGTTGTAGGACAGCACAGCAATTACTCACAGGGAAAGGGCATTTCTGAAACTCCTCTCCTCCATTTCAGCTTACCTGCAGATTCTGCTGAATGCGAGCAGGAGTGACACTCTTGGGAATGACAACCACTTTACGCTGCACTTGCCATCTGCAAGAGGAGGTGAGAGGCTTTGTCTGTGCATGCATCCAAGGACAATAAGTATTTATTTTGGTTGTGTAATAATCTCTGGAAGCAGAGATGCCACTTCTGTGAGATAAAAATCTCCACAGGAGTGACACAGTATTGCATTAGGACCTGGTGTACCCAAGCTAAAGCAAGACAGTAACAACTGAAATAATCAGAGAGGGGCACGTCTCTGATTAATGAAGCACTCAGGTTTCAACTGCTTTAAGCTAAAAGCCCAAGAAACGATCAGAAAAACATACTTAGGCATTTTAAGCAAGTTCTAACCTGACAATCACTCAGAAAGAAAATGAAAACCCAGATCCCTAAAGTGCCTGTCTAGTGGCTTGAGCACAAAATCTTGAACACATTCAGCTCTCTGGGTAACATACTACTGCCCAAGACTGTGGTAGTGACACTGGATACAAAGCCAGTCAAGAAAAATGAGGATAGAAATCCAGTTTTAGTTTACAAGGTGCTGATCACATTTTGGGTATCACTCAGTGACCTTGTTTTCTAATATCCAGTACCTGGCTATATAAAAACAAAACAGCAAATAGTTCTTCGGTGCAAAAGAGGCAAGTCTTTTCCTCAGCCCCTCTTCCTGGGAGCCCACCTGAGTGCAGCAGCAAGCACTAGAGGCTTCAGGGAACCAGCCAGATGCAAATTCAGTGGGGAGGACTCAGATGTGGTACACTGCTGCCTCAATTGTCCTACTGCTATTTCCCAGCAGAAAAGGTACTGTCCCAGCCATGGCAACAGTCCATGTGAACTATCTCAGACATGGATCCAGGCCCTGAATGGACCCCTCTGATCTAGCCTAACTGCCCTAAGGCAGGACCAACAACCAGTTTTGTAAAACAAGCACCAAGTGGGGTTTGCTTTTGACACTCCCTGTGATTTTAACCCTTCCTGACACACTTTAAGTAGATTGCTCCCAGCTTGTATGTTTTGCTTGACTGAAGGCTGAGTCCCAAACACCACCTCTCTCACAGTTATTCTGTACCTGAGGACGATCTGTGCAGGTGATTTGCTGTATTTTTCAGCAATTTTTTTGACCCCAGGTTCCTCTAGCAGCACAGGCTCATCCGGGTGTTTCCACATGCGATCCGGAGAGCCAAGGGGACTGTAGGCAGTGACCACCAGCCCTCGCTTCTGGCAGTGAGCAATCAGCTCATTCTGAGCTAGGTAAGGATGGCATTCCACCTGTTAAAATGACCCACAGTGAGTGGCTACAGAACAGATATCAACATACAATGAAACAAACAGGAAGTCAAGCACAAAAGAACCAAACATAGAAGTTCATTCCAGATTCCAGAAAACTTTATGAGGATAAGGTTTAAGTTAAGCTTAGTAACTCAAGTCACTACCAGGAGAAAGAAGTGTCTGGTGGGCTAAGCTTATACAAAACAAAGAACAGATCGCCTAAGCTTGTGCTGGACTTTCCCTTGGTACCAAACAATCATCCAACAAGCAAGGAATTTCTATGCAGTAGGGATTCAATTACTCCCTCACAATCTTTCCTTTTTACAGACTAAATTGTTCCTGACACAGAAGATGAACTCTTCCAAAGACCCGTTCATCTAAGCAGGTAAAAATGCCCACAGAACATGGATGTAGACTTCCTTTCCAATCTGTCTGGAAAGACAGCCTCTGTGTGCCTGCTCCTGCAGAGCTGGCTATATTCTTCCCAGAAAATAAGAAGCTGCACCTTTTGTGCTAAACACACGACATTGGTTTGCAAATTCTTCACTCTTATGGACAAACAGGAAAGTAATTTGTCTCCTTTATCCACCTTACCTGGAGCACAGCTGGCTTCACAGTAGCCACACTTAGCACATCATCGATCTGCCGACTGTTGAAGTTTGAGAGCCCAATGGCTTTCACAAGACCTTTCTCCACCAGTTTCTCCATAGCCTTCCAGGTCTCCTTGTAATCAATGTAGTCGTAACGCATGGTGTTATCGGGATTCTTTGGGAAGGGATTGTCCCCTCGTCTGCAGCAACAAAGGTGGAGTGTAAGTACACGCACCTAATTATTTTAGTTCTTCACTCAAAGAAATCTTCCTCATAGTAGTCCTAAAAGTTTCTACATAGTTTGAAGGACAGAGTACAAACTGAATTAATCTGTTCCATTCCATTACATGACTTAACCTATAAAAAGTTATTACACAACACAGTTGTTCCTACATAAAGTTGTTACACAGCACTTTGAAGTACTCACCTATACAGCAATGACTACAGAGAACTGATAAACCACTGATAAACCACTGAAAGCTGATAAACCACAGCAGCAGCTCTTGGCAGCACTCTTAGCACAGCTGATTTAGGGAGCAGCAACTCAGAGGGCAGCTTGAAGTTGCTACCACAGGGATCTGGGTTTAAGAGCTGTCTAGGAGAAACTGTATTCAAAGGATACTGGCCTTCCCATTCCCTCTGGATTCTGTAGCTGTGTCACTAGTCAATACAAGCACAGATTCTCCCAGAAGTCTTAACATGTACATGTTGTTTATAGGTTGGGTGTGTTTCCTTCCAATTAGTCAACACATTAAAAAAAAAAATATATATATCACCATAATTACCACAGGACTCAGCTAGCTCAGCAATGAGACTGTAACAGTGCTCTAGCTCAGCAGTGAATGGTGTGAGAAATGGCAGTACATGGGGACAAGGGGAGATGGTTCTTCATGTCACTGGTAAATCTAGAACCAAAAATAACTCTGAAAAACTTATGAGCTCCCAAGTCAGAAGAGAGTAATTTTCAAGACCTAAAGGCACTGTGATTTTCATCTGGAAATCTGTTTTAATTTTTCTGTAAATAACATTCCTTACCTCAGCCTCTCAATGCAACTGACATTATAAATAAGCATGCATTAAAACAGTTCCATAGAAATAATGGAAGACTGCAGAGTATACTGTTTCCAATGAGAAAAGAAATTAAACTGCTTTATTAGACTTTTTTAAAAGTCTAATAATGAAATGAAACTGCTTTATTAGTTTTGTCAACAATGTCACAGTACAATCTAAATTTAAATATTAGTACTATCTAAATGCACATTATTATTGGTGTTACGTGTCATTATCAAAGTAATGTCTGATGGGCTGTTTTTTTCAAGCAATTGAAAAGCAAACCTGTTGCACAACAGAAGGAATTTTTACAAGCTCTTCCTCCAGACCAGTTCTAGTTAAAAACACTTCCTCATTCTGTTATGCTGAGGAATATATTTATACTTTGAGCATCTTGCATCTTATCATTAGTGTATGAAATTCAGTTCATATGACAAGAAGGAGAAAAAACATTCTCAGATTTGCAGAACAGAGGCCTCTTAAACTGAAAGGGCTTGAGTGAAGACTCCATTCAAACCTTTGGCAAGGAGATTTATTCCTCCTGCCTTTTTGTTGATCGTTGTTGGGTGGGGAAACAACTACTTCCACATCTACAAGGAAACAGAGTATGGAACTGTGCTTCTCATGGGATTGTAGGATAAGTGCATTTAACACTTAACTGAAAAGCTTGCTTGTCTCTTATTTCCTCAAATCATAGAATTACTGCAATTTGTGTCATAAGAAGACAATTCACTTCCACCTCATACAGATACCACCACAATACTGCATGTGCTTGTCCACTCCAGTACAGTTAATAACTACAAGAGAAAAGTGTTGTCTTTATGAAGCACTTCATTCCCATTTTACAGATCAGTACAACTAAAGCACAAAGCAGTTATGGTTACCAGGTTAGGCCAATGGCAGAACCAAGAACACTTGCTACACTTCCCCAGTGCCTAGATGAAGACACTAGCCTGTTTTAAACTTTAAACACCGAAAAACACCTTGCAGGCAGCATAAACAGGAAGGAATTCACAGCTCAGAAAGAACATCCTCAGGATATAACCTGAGCCACTTATGTAAAACTGGTGTTTCTGCATTCTGTGCCCTCTGCATC
The DNA here is from genome assembly GCF_028769735.1 of Zonotrichia leucophrys gambelii. Classification (NCBI taxonomy): domain Eukaryota; kingdom Metazoa; phylum Chordata; class Aves; order Passeriformes; family Passerellidae; genus Zonotrichia; species Zonotrichia leucophrys. The sequence continues at coordinate 21,528,640 of NC_088178.1, read as the reverse complement.
TAGAACTTACTCAAAGGCATGAGGCCAGTGCATGAGGTACAGGTCCAGGTAATCCAGTTTCATATCTCCAAGTGTTTTCCTCAGTGCTGGCTCTACATCTTCTGGGTGGTGCTTGGTATTCCAGAGCTTTGATGTTACAAACAGGTCCTCCCTTTTAATAACCTTCAAGAAAGGAAGGAGACCATAATATACTGGAGCAAGTTCAGAAAGAGATTTGCAACAATTCCCAATTTGTTTTAAACAAAGAACAACTGAAGTTTTCTGGTTTGTTATGTTTTTTTTTTTTTTTAAAGGTAACACATAGAACCTTAAAATGAAACCTTTCAAAAATATACTGGATGAAGAAGAGCCAGAAAAATACACACAGTGGCAAGTCTTAAAGTATATCAAATACTTTAGCAATTAGAAGTTTTGAAAAGCAAAAAAATTTCTTTCCACATACTCACTCTTCCAAACCTTCCAATTCAAGGGTTAAAGCCATTACTAAGTGTGATGTGGTCAAAAGAAAGATTACTCAGCTTATTCATATGTAAATTTTCAAATTTCCATTTAACAATTCACATTTTCCAGGCTCAACCAGCTAACTTACTTTACTCATCACATGCTATAAACCAAGATTGCTTCTTGTGGAAAGAGCGTGGGAAAATAATCAGAAGATTCCCCAAATCTCTGCATTGGAGTTCCTAGGCTGTGGAAGGAACACACTAAAAACAGAGAGCTCTGTACCCTGTGCTGGTAGGGTAAGAACCAGAAATAAAACAATGGAGAACTGGTAAAAGTATCAAATGCAAAAGGGAGATCACACTGTGCAAAAAGAAGCACAGAATTCCATCAGAAAGGAGGCTTCTCACTGTCTCATGTCTGACAAAACTTCAGTCAAGTCTATTTTGAAGAATTTGGAATTATTAATTCCTTAGTTTCTCTCTTCCAACTATTCAATTATTTCTGTGTTTCACACAAGGATGTTGTGTTTAGAAGGAAGATATTTAAAAATTCTTTTTAAAAGAGTTTTGATTCAAATTCCAGTTTTAAGTTAGCTAGCTAATATGAACTGAACAAAATGCTTCCCATTGTTACCACACCTAACAGGGAGGAATCCCTGGGGAGCTGAAAACAGCCTCTCTCATGCACATAACAAAGAAATTGCCCTAAAGCCAAGGCAAGAGCAGCAGGAAAGCAAGAACATGAAAACTTCCTTTCCATGGGCTCTGAGGCTGTACAGGTTATCCTTTTGGCCCCTTCAGGGAATAAATTTAAGATTCCACCTCAGCTCATGCATAGGAATGCCTGTCACATGACATTATACTTAGGCCTCAAACTCTCAGGTGCAGATCTGGAGTCACATTCATAAGACTTTCACATGGAATCACTGTTTTAAAAAAATTTTAATTCACCACATTTACTCACTTATATTTTATCTATAACAAAAAACCTACAGTAGATATTTTATCAATAAAAAAAAAAATTAAATTTGCTGTGGCTATCTCCCATTGCATGCTAGACTGGAAAGTCAGGGTAACTTTTCATATAAATATTTTACATTATAACTAATGATTCTGGCAACCCCAAATTGGGATACTTTGTTAGGAGAAAAGGAGCAGGAAGAGGAAAAAAAGACACCACCACAAGCATTTTTTGTAGCTTCCATCCAAATATCCCTGACAATCTTTCTTCCCCATGACAGCCAGGAGGGTTCTAAGGAGAGAAAGCCCTGTTTCATGCCTTCTCCTGATAAACAGCAAACAGCTGGAGGAGAGCAGCAGGCAAAGGCACAGCTGTGGCCCTGCCAGGGGACAGCTGTAACCGTGGCACACACACAGCGGGCAGGGCAGCTCCTGCGCTCTCACCTTGCTGGGCCCCACGCACTCCTGCAGGGCCTCCCCGATCTCGGCCTCGTTGCTGTAGGCGGCTGCGCAGTCGATGTGGCGATAGCCCGCGCTGAGGGCGTGCTTCACTGCCTCCTTCACCTGCAACACAGACACACTGCCCATCAGCCACTGAAATGCCATGTGGCACTGGGGAGAAGGTAAAGAATGCTGAGAGACCTGGTGAGGAACACCCCCCAAAAAAACACAGATTTGTATAAGGTCATGAGATTCAAACACTCAGGATCTGGCGTCTCTGTGGCACAGTCCTTAGCAGGGAAGAGCAAACTGCTGGCAGGCACTCCAAGAGGAACAAGAAAATGGATCATGCACACAGGGCCAGCATGCAAGAATGCAGCAGGTAGAACAAATCCCTACTCTTCACTACAGTTGTTACAGTTTTCTTAAAAAATGAGCTATACGAAGCAGTTTTCAAATAAGTCATGGCTCAGGAAGACATTTTCTGACCAAAGTGACAAATCAACATCTGTCAGACTTGGAATATACTTCCTCTTGTCCAGTAAAGAGAGAGTCTGGCTTTTAACTCCAAAATCACCACAGTTTGAGTTTGGTTCAGCCACTCACTCTTAATTACCAAGACAATGCTCTTTTATGGAATGTTTTTCTTTCTTGTCTCATAATTGCACAACAGCAAAAGTCATACTGCTGGGATACTCCTGATGATGCTCACAACTTTACATTCTGCTTTCAACATTGCTGACAAGGTGTTGCCAACAGCAATACAACTCTTGCTCCCTACTGTCACATAAAAGCCAGAATGGTTTTGGAAACCAAGGCACTTTACTTCAAATCTGCTTTCGAAAGCTCTAATGAAGCACAAGCTTCACAAATATCTTCTCATGGGGGCCTCAGATATGGAGCAAGTCTAGAAACCAGAAGGAAACACAGAATGGCATCTTTGTGAGGACTCCTAAGGAGCTTTTGAAAAAAGACTTTCTATAAATGATTGTGCAAGAATGAAGAATTACTACAGTTGCCAGTGTAATCATCATCTCCCATTAGGCTGATAACCATTTAGTAAAATCTCTTTCATTTAACTTCCAGTGGACAGTTAGCACACATTCTCTCTTACATCTGTCCTTCTGAAATACTACAGAAAGAATAATAAACCCCATCTGTACAGTGATTTCTGTACATTGTACCTCACTAACTTGTCTCTCAAGACCAAGACCGTGGGAGACTGTAAATTACTCTGTATAAGGCTTGATGCAATAGGGCCATAAATGTTAAGTGAGATCACACCTCTCTTGGCATGAGATTAAAAATATATATTGACAAAAGCTAGAGGGCTACTTTGATTCAAAACTTAAAGTACCAGCATTTTCCAATTTAAAGCTGACAAAATTAGTAATACCAAGCAAAGGTGTTTATAGTCCTGCTTTCAGATGCTACAAAAAGGCAATGGAGAATCAAATGTGAGAGCTCTCTCCTGCTGGTGGATTTGATTTGTTTTTCTTGTCAAGAAGTGCAGTAAAAGCAGACACAGGATATTCTGACTACATTCTTTGGCATTTTGAGAGGAAAACTGGAGTGTAGCTCAGTTTCCCTTAGCCAGGATGACAAAGCACTTCTATTACAGCAGTGAACTCCTCCTTTCTCTAGCAGGATGGCACTTACAGTCCTTGTTTCACCTGACAAAGACATTTCTCAGGTCACTACAAAATCAAGGGCAGGGTAATTCTGAAATCACTTGAGACATAGTAAGGGCTTTTAGGACTCAGTATCTATCCTCCAAAAAGGTGAGATTTGTGGAGAGGGACAGAAAAAAATGTTCTGTGTCTGGAATCCCTTATTTCCTGTATCACATTAATACTCTTTTTAATCAAACAGGCACAAGGTTTACCATAAATGAAAGTAGGCACCACTCACAGAAAAACAGAGATAAAGCACTCCAAACATGTCTCTGCAAAGAGATCAACAAGAGGCTGGATTTTTTTTATCAGCATGTTTTGAGAAATTTCTAGCACTGAAGAACTGGGACTGATAACTTAAATAAGGTTTGGAGCTGACAAAAATATTCTGTATTTGGGTAAGCTATTCCCAGCCTACTAAGACATTTCCATGTGAACTGAGAGCTCCTGTTCCACACAAAAGGCAAACAATCAAGAGGAAACATGCAAAAACAAAGGCATTTTTGGAGGGGAAAAATAATAACATATAGATGTAAGTTTTAAAAAAGTACTTTTTTTAACAAGAAGGTCTGTATTTTTGAGATTAACTTTACAGAGGTATATGTATTTCATGGTAGGGGGTAAAGAACAAAAACACAACAGAGGCAGTTGAAGATATGCCTTTAAGTATTTGTTGTTGTGAAGTACAAATACCCAAAGGATCCTTCAAACTTTCCATATATTCTTTAGTTTAGCCTGTCAATACTGCTATGAAAGGAGCAATTTGTGAGTTTACTTTGCATTAGGCAAGTTGAGTCACAAAAGTGACTCAAGTGACTCACCAATCCATCCCCACAGAACTAAAAAGTTAGGTCTTACTAAAAGTACATCTGAATGGATCTTTTGACATCTTCCGATCTACCATCAAGGCCCTCAGCTGGGCAGAGAAAATCCAGACCACTCCCACACACATTTATCATAGCCCTTCTTGTGACAGGCAGTCTATTCCAATGCTCTGAAATCTTTCTGCTCAAAGTCTTTTAAATGACTCACCAAGATGGCCCTGATGCCACATCCCATTCCTCCCAGTGATGAAATTCACAGCTTGCCCTTGTGAGGGCTTTTCCCACATTTGCAAAGTGCACAGCTCCTCTCACAGCTCTCTTGACCACATAACTGCAGGTGCTTTTCTCTTTCATCACAACTTACCTTTCCCAAACTTTGCATCTCTGTTGCTGCTGTCTCATCAGCTGTTTCATGTCTTTCTTCAAATGGTTTGCCCCAAAACAGACACAGGTATTGCAGTTGGAGCCTCGTTCTCCTTCACTTTATAGCAAAGTCCAAAGAACTACACTCCCATTTAAACATCCCAGTAAGGGACTTGGCCTTGTCACCCACCTTCTTTTGAAGATGGATGAACACAATATCAGTAGCAGATTCAGATACAATCTGTAAGTCCCCATTAATTATAATATTCATTATAAATTTCCAGTTCTTCAATTTGCTTCTCCCAAGGTTAAAAAACTAACAAGCCATCTTTATACTTCCAGGCAACATACAGTTCAAGTGACCCAGGAGCCTCTTGTGCACAACCCCAAGCTATTATGAAAAGATTTCCACTCTTTACAGTTCAATACTACTGGGAAAGAAAAGGCTCTGACCAGCCACCCCTGCTTCCTGCGAAGTTGACACATTTTAGCAGTTATTTTGCTGAGAGGAAGTAGGAAAAAACCAAACAATCACAATCAGTGCACGTGATATTCAGATGCACTGTGACCAGAACCAAGTGTTGCTATATCACAGTTTCTAAAAATTGCACTAAAATTGGCTGAAAAGGAATTCACACCATGAGATAATGCCAATTTAAAAGGTGGTGTTCCCTAAAATAAAGAGGTTTGCCTCTTATCCTTCACATATTGAATATAAGCCCCTTCCTTAACAGCAGTGAATTTTTTTGTGCCTGTAACCAGGATTCTCTGTACTAGCAAATTTCAAGAACTAAGCATTCTCCCCCGAAGCTGCAACCCTGTCACAAGACACCCTGTCTGACTGGTTTTCTGAGGTGCACTTCTCCTCAGCTTTTCCAAGGTTTCACACAGAAATACCAGCCCTGTGTCTCCCTGTCCCACAGAACCAGCCTCTGCCACTCAGGTTAGGCTGCTCATCAGGTGGGGATCAATCCTCCAGGTTGAAAGCATGGCTCACTTCAGAGAAGAGAACAAAGCATTAAAGGATTACAGCTAATCCAGCTGCAATATCAAAAAGCACAGTACTGATATTCTTGATGCTCCTGTCTGAATGGATTTCTCTTTGAACAGATTCATGCTGCCAGTTCATAAACTTCTGTGCTCCCTTCCATTCAACAGCCCTCCATCATATTCCTATGGAAACATGCAAAACAAATTTCTCTTCTAGCATTTGATCATGTAAAACACAAAACATCCTATTACTTTATACGGTGTCAATCCTATAAAATCCTTTCAACATGGAATTAGATTCAATTATTTTCCCCCTATTAATATCTAGGAAACTGGGACTGCAATGACACCTTTGTACTGGGCTGCTAAGATCTGTCTACAAGGTCAAGGTTTGTTTACACTCAGGAACAGTAACAGCAGTAATAAAGAAATTACTCAAGCTTGGCAAGGGAAAGAATTACAATCTGCAAAATACTTACCCAAAATAATTTAAAAGCCATCCATTTCCACACTTACTTCTAATGCAGCACTTGAACAAAAGAGCTGTTGATAAATAGCCTCTACTTGGGAAACAGCTAAAGCAAATTTAATCAATGCTAATTCTTCTGCTTCTCTGGGTTTTTGGCCCCCTAGTCTTTAATTCATAATAGCAGTTATTATCCCTAAACTACATCATGTCTTTTTAAGGGTAAATCATCTGGACACTGCCAAATTGCTACTATGCCCCTGAATTTTCAAAAGTGGTAAGCAGAAATTCATTTATTCCACAGGAATAGCAGCAACTTCTGTAACTCTGGCCCTTTCCATTGCACTTCCTAGATTTTGCCTTCAATACATTCTACAAGGAAGTCTTTGAAGACAGAAGATATTCCAAAGAAGTGACTCCCAGTAACTTCCAAGGAAACACAGAGAAGATGGCTGGATCCTTGTGGGGTTCAGCTTCCAGCTGATTATGGCAAAATCCAACTGAATTAGGTTTAAATTATGCACAAACAGGATCTGTCCTGCTTCTAAAGCCACACGTTTCTCAGAACAATTAGTTCACAGAATAAACAACACATTCATATTTTGCTTGTTTAGTTTCAGACATTTGCTTTAGACAAAGCATATTTAACTGCTTTGAGTGCACAGAAATTCATTCATTAAGTTTGTGCATGTTAACAAACTTAATTCAGCTGCCATTTGATGTTTTAAGTGGCAAAGATGCACATTCACCCTTTTCCTCATTTAAGAGGTTGACTGAGCTCTCACACCAACTCAGCTTCCACATTAGTACAACTATTCCCAACAGATCCACTGTCCTGACAGCTGTTTGGACAGGAAAGCCCACAGTAAAATGGCTCTGAATAGATTTAATTTTCCTAGCTTGTTTCCCACCTTTTCCTCTAGCTGGCACAAGAGAATTGCACATCTTGAGAAGAGTTTTAACTTTCCCTCTCAGTCATGAGAACAATGTCATTCAACATGCTCCAAAAACATCATAAAGCTCACACAGGACTAGCAGTGAGACATCCATTTACTGCACAGACATGCAGTGGTGTGCATAATCCAGAGAAGCTGTGGATGCCCCATCCCTGGAAATGTTCGAGGCCAGGGTGGATTGACCTCTAAGCAACCTGGTCTAGTGGAAGGGTCTCCCTGCCCACAGCAGGGAATTGGAACTAGATGGTCTTTAAGGTCTCTTCCAACCCAAACCATTCTGTGATTCCACAATTCTTTGAATACCAGCTAGGAATTCCACCAAGCTGTGGACATTACCTTTCACAGGAAGTACATACAATTTCTTCCCTAAAAAATGTATCTTTTAGCTAAATGAAAGAGATAGAAAAAGACAGACAAAGGGGAGAAGCATTACAATAGCAGGCACACCATGGAGCACATAAACATTCCCACAGACTGTTTGTAGTAACACACAGAATTGTTTCTAAGTGTGGTGTTTGCCAATTCACTGCATTCAGAAGCAGAGTGAATGTCTAATGATACATGAGCCTTCTTATTCTGAAAGCAGGCTGACCCAAGCAAGTTCTTTGTTTTCCTGCTAACCATTGGCTGGCTGCTGGAACAGGACTTATTACAAGAACAACTTGAGTTTCTGCCTCCCAAAATAATGCTTTCTGCTGAGTCATCAGCCTAAGCCAGAGGGGTGTCTGGTCAGACTGGCAGCCTGAGGACTTGCCAGTGGAAGAGTCCAACACCATGTTATAGAAACACCATTCACTGGTCTTCTTCTGGGTTTATGTCCCAGAGCTCCACTGCCCAAGGCCAGGGCTAACAAGTCTGAAGGGATCTTCCTTTCTGGAAAGATCTGCTATCTTTGTGTCTTAGGCCTTAGTCAGGCACATATACATACATTCAACTTCAGCAGACTCAAGACTAGAACAGCTCAAGCAAAGGATCCAGGCCTCAGATCTGGGACCTTCAGAAAAAGTGCACAAACACAAGCACACATGCTAGTTGAGAGCACAGTATCCTACTGTTCCCTACTTACTTGGCCACGGTCACTTTTCCAAGTTCCCAGTCCCACCAGAGGCATCTTCTGCCCAGTGTGGAGTGTAACGAAGTCACACGTCGCAGGCATTTTTGCCTAAAGAATAAAAAGAACAAAGAGTTTTGCAGCAATTATTTAAGTTGCAACAATTTACCTTTTCTGCTCACAGTGGCCAAGCTTTTTCATCAGCGAAGGAAGGGCTTACAGCATGTCCCAACATCCTCACAATCTATGTTTCTGCTTAAACAGTTAAAGAGAAAGTGCATTCAGGATGAGCTCCAAAGCTGGCTAGCAGATGTCAGTTACTTCCCAAGCTCTGCTGCATCCAAACTCATGAACATTATTTGTTTAAAAACAAAAAGCAACAAAAATAACCAAGAGTGGAAGAATGCAATGTTAGTTACATCTGACTGTGTAGGAGGAATGGATGTTTTCAGAGTTCAGCATCCACATAGCAAAATAGGTCTGCCTTCTCAGTATTGTCGTTTTCGTCACATAATTAGGTCCCAGCTGATGGATGTGTTCACACAGAGTTTATGCTTTCAACTTCTTGCTCAGCTTCTCAAGCCACACTTTTGTAGATTTAATAGCAGACACCAGATAGCACACTTGTTTTTCAGAGGGACATACAAGAGCAGTTGGAGTGATCCTGACCTGAAGGCCATTGTACACCAAGGGGCTGGAGACCCCTGTGACAGTTAACCTGAGTAGGTCCAGGCTCATCTTGTGCTGCACTTCACGCCCAGCCTGGTGCTGTGGGATGCACAAGCTGCAGGATAAGCTCAGTAGCAACCTGTAACAGGAGTCTGCACTTTGTACCTGCAATTATGCTACCTATGTGTCCTTGCCTTTATCTAAAATTGCAGGAAGTTCTCCTGCAAGCATCCTTTCTGTCTGACAGCAGAAGTGATGAATAGAGGTGTTTTCTTGTAAAGAATCCCTAGCAGTTCAAATGACCAAAACAGGGTAACCCCTGCTATGGACAGGGTTTGCACACTGTGCTGTGAGAGATCTGCCCAATGCTGCACAAGCTGGGGCTCCCAGCACTTGAAGGGATGCACAATTATCAACACTCTCCTCCTTCTTTAAAGGGTTAGCTCTAAACCACATCATTGGAGATTATACCTTAGAGTCTGAGTGCCCTTCTGGTCAGGATTGTAATGGGCCAACACCTCCTGGTGCAAGGCAATCATTGCACTAAACTAACAGCCCTGGATTTTTACTGAGCTAAGTCCAGCTATTGGTGCTGAAGATAATCACTGGTGAACCAAACTGCAGCTGTACATCTGTTTTATTGGGGTAGGAGGTCAGAGAAGACAGGGTGATGGTGCCAACAGTATGCTCTTCTATTCTGAACCCGCACAGCCATTTTGTAGCCAGCTACATGCAAGTGGGTGCTGTTCACCTGAATTTAGTCGCCTAAATAAAAACATCTTTTTGCATCAAGCAACACAACTAAAAATGCAAGGCTTTTTCATTCACTTTGGTCTATAATACAAATAAGATACCAACTGTATGCTTTACACAACCATGTTATGCAATCATCTTAAAGGTAAGAGTTCAGCCCAGAAGACAAGGTACACGTTTAATCGGTAACTAGCATCAGCACATTTTTAAGAACCATCTTGCTTCAGGATTGGACATTAACACCAGAGAGAGATTTGAACTATAGCCTCTGGAAGAATGGAACACATCAGAATGGCAGACACTGGAAAAAAATATGTTAATTAATACTTTCCACTTAGATTCTTCCCTAAAATAGGGAATTTAGGAGAATCGCACTTATGATGCTAGCCGTAATTATTCAGTTCATTAAAAAGTTGAAAACCTCTTCTTAGAAGGGCAGAGATAAAAACAAACATAAAAGCAAACCAATTCTGGACAAGTAAGATATGGTTATGGCTTAGCATCACCAACCTACTGTCACATTCACATAAAGGGATTAAAGCTCAGAGTAACTTAAGGACAGTGTAAGGCTGGGAGGATGCATCAATAACCACAGTAATGCAAACTACCCCTGTTCATCAACCCACAGCTACAGCTCATTTTAACCTAAAGCAACGAGTCTTCAGCAGTAAAGCAACCATAGCTATGCATGCCATTAATATGTATAGATATGTAAATAGGTATATATTAGCAATACTTAAATCGCTGTAACTGAGCAGCTTCTGCCGCACAGATCAGGGGTAACCCCTCCGCATTTTGGCACCCCCAGAGGGAGAGAACGCGCCCCCCTGCCCCTTATCGGGGCGGCGCAGGGCGGGCCCGCCCGGCGCGGGAGGGCTGATACGGCGGCCCCGCAGCCCCCGTAGCGTTCCCGCACTCACCGCCGGTACCGACCGCTGCTGCCGCCGTTACTGAGGCTGCTGCTCCCGCTGCTGCTCCCGCTGCTGCCCGGCCCTTCCGCTTCCGCCGGGAACGCGCCCCGGGCCGCGGGCTGGGGCAGCGCGGGTGCCGCTGACGGGTTCAAATGTGAAAGTCCATCCGTGGGGGTTTAGCGGGGCTGAGCTGCCCGCGTGGCTCTGCCCCCGGCACTGACCCGCTCCCCGTAACTCATCGGGCCCCCGGCACCGACCCGCTCCTGTTTCTCTTCGGGTTTGTCCCGCTGATCTCCCGTGCCCTCCCGGCCCGGTTCCCGTCGGGAAGCTCGGGCAGCTCCAGCCTCGCCGCTCCCGCCGAGCGGTGAAGCGATAAATGCGATGGGCTGCACCACACGGGGGAAAGCGACAAAAGATAACCCCGGCCCATAAATTCGACAAGAAGGGTTTGCATCTCCCCGACTGCTGTTTGTCGCGGCCTCTTGAAGCCTTTTCTACTTGTAGGAAGACCGAATATACCCAGTTTTATTTGCAGACCTATATAACAGGAATCCAGGGAAAGTGAAAGGCTGATTGCACTCGCTTTGCTTCAGCTTTTGTGCGCTAAGGTGTATAGAGAAGTTGCACTTTCCGAGAAGGCTGGGGCTCCTGGAATTCATTTCCTTGTTTGCTCGGGACCGCAGTGAGATTAAAGCAGGCTGGTTCAGCTGAGAGCTTTCACTGCTGCCCCAGGGACAGCCCTGCTACTGTGAAGTCAAACCCTTCCGCTGAAACAGACTTTGGCCTGTAATCGAGAATCAACTGTGCACCCAATCTTAAACATAACTAAAAACTGATAATCAGCTTTGACTTTTACTCCAGGATTCCATCTTTACAAGCAATTTATAAAGATTCAGAACTTAGAGGAAGATTAGATCAGAAATAAGACAATTGATACCTCTGGTGGGGCTTTGAAGAGCCTGTTACTTATTTCCAGAGAGATAAATCTGCTGCATATTCTGTCTTTGCTGTTCTGACTTGAACTGCTCAGGAGGCTTAAAGGTACAAAGGTCAATTAATCCCTTGAGTATGCATGCAACCACATTTTTCTGTTGCACAGCCTGTTTTGACAAAGTAAAGGAAAGTGGAAGAAAAGTGCAAGGACAAGGCAACAATTATAAGTAACGGGAAGCAGGAAATGAAGGAATAAAGGGGGAGAAACCACTGCTGAGTTTGATTTATTTTTATGAAGACCATGGCAATCATATCCATTTGAAAATCCACAATCTTCAAGCAGTAAGAAGGTTCTTGAACTATGTAAATCTCACATATGAAAACTTTAACAAACCTCAGCCTCCAGTAATTTAATAGGGGAGTAAAAGAGAAAAGGTAAAAAAGACTAAAACATTTTGTCATCAAAAGACAGTGATTACCCAAACATACAGTAATAGCCTGCTAATTGAAAAAAAATATGCAGAGAAGAGGCAATTTTGACCTAGAAATAGAATCTTCACTTGATTCAAACAAGGAAAGCTAATATGTGTGTTTTATATTTAATTACATGAAGTTATTTTCATTAAAATGGTTATGCACCAGCTGCTTGTGCATAAATGCCCCATGTTGCTGACTTGTCAGCTGACTTTCTGCACATATTAAATTGAATTGTCCCCACATGGCCAGGACTCGACTCTGACTGTGCCTCTGGTAGTGCCATGCGTATGTAGGAGGTTTGGTACACTCAGGACTCGGTGGGCTTTTGGTCCATGCAGTGATGAACTCCACAGGGAATGTGTGGTGTGTCCCAACCCGCTGGCTTTTGAGGGCATACAGGGACTACCTCTGCTGTGTGCTCCAGGGGCGTGCCCAGTGTTGCCAAATCCATTACTATTCCAGCTAAGTTTATCTTATTCTGGAAATCTTTGATACTCTTACACAAAATCATTATCAATTGCATGGAAACCCAAATGTGTGGTAATGTTCTGAAACAGGTCCAGTTTCTTTGCCTTTCTTTTTACACACAGCAGGGCATTTGTTTTTTCACATCAGAGGCACATTCCCAACCAAGATACATGGGAGATACTGTGATCAAAATGATAGTTTGGCTCCCAGTTTGGGTAGTTCACTGCTCTGGCACTGCAGGGGCTGCCAGCTCCTCTTTGTTGATAGATGAAGTACTTATTGTGTCCCTGGCTGAGTGGATGGGTGCAGAGAGGCCTGCACTGGGCTCTGATGCTCCATGCTAATCAGGTACCAGCTAATCCTGTCTGGCAGCTGTTTTAGCAGAACACAACAGCACAATTACACTGCTGTGGGGAGAGAACTCCATCCTTCCAGCACCTGTGGGGGTAAACATGCCCTTTCTTTCCTGGAAAACACAGTTGTTTTAATCTAAGTAGCATCCTACATCTAAAGGTTGAGAAAGGCTACAGAAACCCAGGTGCTCACTGAACAAGGAGTGGTCCCAACAATTTATTATTCCAAAACCTCCAAAAACTGACGTCTGGAAAGACAAGCTCAGAAATTAATCAAAAGTAATGAGGCCACAGACATATGAATGGAAAGGCAATGCTTACAGCACAAATCTGGAACAACCTGCAGACCATAGTGGGCATATTGTGCATCTGAAAGTAAGAAAAATGAGCATAACAAGAATTAAAGGAGTGAGAAACCATGAGAAAGTCATTACTGCTTTGTTCATTGGTAAACATGCTGGAGTTGCAGAGGGACTACATTGTTCTGGAGGTTTTGATTAGGACTGCCTGACCTTTCAGGGGTTAATCTGTTCACAGGTTCATTGGCCTGAGGTGATGGGGAGGTACATACATGTCTCAATATATAGACCTCAATTCTCATGAGAACTGATGTTAAGAGAGCAAACTTCTTCCTGTAAAAGACTAAGCATGCTATAGCAATAGAAGTAGATATAATCTAGTTCCATGAAAGTGAGTGCAGATTTTTTTTCCTGAGTCCATAGATGCATGTTATTTGCTTTCATTATTTAAGGATTAATTTCATCTGGTCCCAAAATGAATCATCTCTGGGTGAACAACCACATGGATATGGTCGCCCAGCAACACTACACAGTGATCTTGATTATAAACATTTAAAGTTAGTTAATCCTTTGTGGTTTTCTACTCATTACAATCTATAATAAAGTTTTAACAGGTATAAGAAACACAACTGTAAACTGCAAACCAGATGAGTAAAAATCAGTTGGTGAGCACATTTATCACTTTTGACAGAAGCAAGCATTTTTGTCCTTGATATGGCTTAATGGCTTTTAGTATTCATTATTTAATAAAGCTTTCACATTTAAATTTAGAATTTGGCCCTTAAAAAGTACCAAACTGCTTCTTCACTCTTGGATTCAAAGACAGTGCTTATGTGGAATCCCTGAGGTTGAACGTCCCTCAGAGCAGCTTCGATACTGAATGATGCAAAACTTCCTGAAGTAACTGTATCTTCCAAGGGCTTCCGTCCTGCCACTGAAGCTCAACGATTAGACTTTATACTTAGTTTTCATCTTTCTTTTGCTGACTTGCATGACTGGGATCAGTGTTCCCATTGATGGAGAGGAATCAATGAAAGCCTTGGGAACGAGTATCGGGGAGGGGGGACAGTGGGTAGTGCAGAGAGAGAGGATGGAGATTTAACACCGCGCTTCTGTAACACCGCGCACACACATTGCTCTGCTCGTGAGAGGTTTCGTTTTATTTCTGTCAATGGCCAAAACTCAATTCACATGAATGGCATGCCAGTCATCCCTTACTCTCTCTCAAGTCCTGCGTACCCTCTGAGGACTTCAAATAATCATAGCTAGGTCAATTAAGGCACTAAAAATGCCATCGCTTCTTGCACCAAGGCCATCAATCGTTTATAACCGCGGCGTTGAGTATTTCCACGGCGCTTCCCGGGGCTGTCTCCAGGGACTGATCTGCGCTCACTCGCATCCCGACGGCCCCGGATCTGCCAAGTCATGCTGCCCTTGCAGGCGCTGCCGCCCTCCCCTCCCGCCGCGTCCGCTCGCGAGATCCGCGCTGCTATAAAGGGGGCGGCGCGGCGGGGCTGCGGCACTCCGGGCCGAGCCGAGCCGAGCCGAGCCGCTGCAGTTGCGTGTGCGGGACCGGTCTGCGCTCCGAGTGAGTGTGCGGCGCCGCGGGGCTTGCTGGGGGCTTTGCACAGTGTTTAGGGTTTTTTTGTTTTTTAGTTTCATTTTATTTTTATGTGGGTTTTGTTACTGTTTTGGGTGGGTTTTTTGTTCGCTTTCCCCTCCCCCTCTGCGCAGTTGCGCCCTTGAGCGAGGCGCGTAGGGCGAGCCCTTTCTCCCCGCGTCCCGCTCCCGAGGGATCGCGCTGCTGCGGCTGCCGCCTGCACCGCCGTGTTCAGTTTCCCTGGTGTTGGTGTGGCCTTTTTTTGGCGGGCAGAGCGAGCAGATAAGCCTTTCCAACGCTCGGGCCTTTATCAGCGCTGCGCGGGGAGGAGCCGCGGGGAGGGCCCGCGGGGCAGCGCTCGGAGCGCCTGCAGGGAGCCGAGCGGCCCCTTCCCCGACAAGCGAGGCTGCATCTCGCTTCTAAGCCTTAAAAACACCCAAACCCGAGCGCCGGCTCGGGGACATGCAGGGGGCGGCTCCCCTGTCCCAGAGCGGTGTAGGGGCGATCCGGGCGGGGAAGGTTTGGAGGCCCCCTCGGAGCCCCTTGGGTGCCACGCGTGCCGCGGTCCGTGCGCGATGCCCGCGGTTCGGTACCGCGCCCCGGCTGCGGTGGCCTGACCGCATTTTTGCGACAGTCTGAAGGTGGGAGTGGAAGGCTGATGGTGCGTTTTGAAACGGCCTTTCGCTTTTGTTCAAGCCACCCTAAAGGTATGAAATAGCTCATTCAAGAGAGCGGGCCCGGCTCATTATAATTGCAGTTTGAAGATAATTGAGGCCGTCTGCGGCTATGAGCAACAAAGATACTCTGGCCGGATTCGAGTGTATTTGATTTAAGGTGCTCATTGTACTGTCCTCCGGAATGAAAGGAAGTAACAATGATTCTGTGGTCTGCTCCTCTGCGGGTTAGGAAATGCTGTGGCTAAAAATCCGAGCAGAACACGCGCTGACCCCACAAGGAGTAGCAGAAGGGTTGGCGGGTCACAGCGGGTGCTCTGAGGAAAGCACACGGCTCTCTTGAAGTATGAGGCAACCAAGGACTCCTGCAACACTAAAAAATTCTGGTGTTACCAGAGAAAGGGGCAATAACTTGTAATTTAGAAAGGGGAATTATCAAAGAGCAGTCTGACCTTGAATACCTAGTGAAGTACTCCAGAGGATTGCTGATGGAACAAATATAGAAGGACTGGCGTAGTACTGAGCAAAAGGATGACCTTGAACTTGGATAACAGAAAATAATGTAATTCAGTGATAAAAATGTGGGGTCATGCACTCCAGGCCGAGCAGCTCTTGCTTATAAGATAAAACTTGCTAGTTGGAGGCATCTCAGATACTGTGCTGTTGCTGTTCCCCTGTCCCTCTTGCAGAATTGCACTTTGAGAATCAAAGCTGCATTGGTGGGTACAGCATTCCCGATGTCCTCCTGCCGGGTGGCTTCACTGTATCCTACAAACGATCTCTAGTCCTGGCCACCACATTCTCTCCCAGTCTGCTGCAGTTAAAGACTAAAATCCCTTGGATGAGCGTGGGGATAAGGAGCTTTGTTGCACAGTTAGAAAGGCTGAATGTGTGGGTGCTTCTCAAAATGAAAACTGAGAGGTGGATCGTTACTGTCAGGGTGTGTGAGAGAAACCTCCAAAAGCAAAACCATTGCTAAAAAGGCTAGGTGTGGGTTCAAAGCTAAGTAATTGACTTGTGGGCTAGTTCTCCAGGAAAAAAGTAGCTGGCAAGGCAGAGGGAGCCATGAAATGAGGTGCTCTCAACCTTTTTTAGAACGAACTTGGTGCCTTGCAGGCACAACTTGGAACAATCCTTGGCTCTTGGCTTTCCTTAGCAACATGAGACTCATGCTAACCTTTGAGATGTTTTTTTATCTCTGAGGAAGCCAGTGCTGCAGTCTGTAGAACAAAGTGAAATAACTTTTAAGAATATTTTGTGATCGGCAGAAATTAGGTTTGTAGAGTTGCCTATTTGAGAGATTATGCTCTGGAAGTCTAAGGAGTTATACTGCACTCCCAGACTGAGCAGAAATATTGCACAGGATGTATTACACATGACAAGCTTTTGGGGCAGACAGCCAAAAGTAGCATTCTCTTGTCCTTGTGTACCCTTTTATTATTTTTCAATATACTTAAGGGGGAAGCAACCTGGCTGTACTGATTTAGTCTTGGTGAAATGGTAATTAACACAGAATGTGATTTCCTTGTGTGCCACGAGTCTTTCTGGATGCAAATAAAAAAGGGTTGAATTGTTCAAAAGGGTAAAGTGTAGTTATGCAGAGCAATGTTCCCTGGGGATTAACAGAAGTTATTTTCTTTCAGAATAAACAGGAAGCTCAAGTGTGAGGTCTTAAACTCCCTTGTAAATTTGAACAAGGTTCTTCTCATTGAAAGGTCTAAAAAACAGACTTTCTACTCCACCATGTGGAATGGTATGGTTTTCTGAGTACTAGTAAAGCTCTAGGCTAGCAGTTTCCCAGACTCTTAACTGTTACTGGTTAGATAACCATTACTGCATCTTTAGGAGGCCATGAGCCATACATTTTGAAGTGCTGGCAGTCTCTATAGTGGCTCAGCTACCCAGGTGTCAAAACTCATTTAACACTTAAGCCTTGTTGCAAGATTGAGTGCTGATAAACTGTCTTTGTTTAATCTAGATTGATAAGATGCTTTGAATAAATCCTTACTTCCAGGTGCAAATGTACTATGATCTAAACTGTATTGGTGTTAACTCCTGTCTAGGTTAAATCAAGATGTCTTCAGGAAAGGCTTTCATTGGCAAACCAGCTCCTGACTTTACTGCCACGGCTGTAATGCCAGATGGACAGTTCAAAGACATCAAACTCTCTGACTACAAAGGTAATTTCATGTACTTCTCTAATTACACAGATAGTCTGGCCATAGGAAGGACTGGAGGGTGTCTGAATGTGCATCTTGGTTTGGCTTTGAAATGATAGTGACCACTTGGCAGTGGACTGAAGATCAGAACTTGTGCAGGGGTTGGTGCAGTATGCTTGGAAGGCTGTCAGCAGCATGACTGAGTGTCCCAGCTGTGATAACTGTTACCAGTGAGCATAAAACTCCTCTAAACTGTTACCTTGCATCAGGCTCATTGCCCTGTATCATAGCGAGGCTGGTGTTACATTTCCAGACTGTGGCACAGCAACATCTTCTGTCTCACCTTTGTCAATGGAAAGTAAATTCTTTCATCTAACCACCAAAGTCCCTTTCTCTAGAGTGCTGGCAATATGTTTGCTTTGCCAAAAAACTTTCACTCAAAACAAAGGGAAAGTCTGAAGTAATCAAGTACTCATGTTGATGGCTTTAGAAATACATTTCTAATGATGCTGCAGGCTACATGAGGGTGATGAGTCAGTACAGAGTACTCACCTATTAAAATGTCTCCTTGGCTGGTAGCCTTTGAGGGTCTGTGGCATTTCTCTGTTAGGGGTCAGCCATGGGGTCTATTGGTGTAGCACACCCAGAGCTGTACTTGGGGCAGGCCCATGGCAGCAGACCCAAGAGACAAGCATTCCCTGTTAAATTTGACAGTCTGGGTTTGGGGAGTTCAGTTGGGTGGGGTTTTAAGGTGGTTGTTTAGGTTTTTTCCTGTATTTTGGTGGGGTTTGTTTATTTTTTCTTAAAAATCTAACAGATTCACCACTTGTACTGCTTTTCTAGGAAAATATGTTGTGTTCTTCTTCTACCCCCTGGACTTCACTTTTGTCTGTCCAACTGAAATCATTGCCTACAGTGACAGAGCTGATGAATTCAAGAAAATCAACTGTGAAGTGATTGGAGCTTCTGTTGACTCTCACTTCTGTCACCTTGCCTGGTAAGAATCAGCCTTTTAACCCAACAAATTGTTCTGCCTGGCCTCAGTTCTTGCAGGAACTGAGTCCTGGGTGTATTCAAAACATTGGTAAGTATTGGTAGTGCCAGGTGCTGCTGAACAGAGCTGAGCATACTGGGCATCTGCTCTTTTGTTGCTGCATGGCAGATTGAGTGTGATATTGCAGAAAGGATCTGCTTCTCTTGTACCTTGAGCCCTCATTCTGAACCGCTATGTTTCTAACATGTAAACTTTTCTTCTTTTAGGGTCAACACTCCTAAGAAGCAGGGAGGTTTGGGCACTATGAAAATCCCCCTGGTTTCTGACACAACACGTGCCATTGCCAAAGACTATGGGGTGCTGAAGGAGGATGAAGGTATTGCATACAGGTAATGTGCCAGAGGTGGAAGAGCTGATAAGTTATGTTGCAATGCATAGAGATGAGCACAGAGCTTGTGAACACTTGAACACCTGCAGCCAGCTAAAGCTATTGGCTGTTGTAGCTGTGAGCTCCTGCAGGCTGTCAGACACTCCTGCAAGGGGAGGTGGTCCCTGGTTCTCTGTGGGGCTTAGGCTTCCTGTGCTTTTAAGTTAAAGTCTGCTTCCCTTTGACTGCCTGCTGCTCAGTGCAGGAGTCTCATGCAGGTGAGCTGCAAGCAGTGATAATGCAAGACCTGCATAGTCATGAACATGATTACAGGTATTTAATCTAGTGATCAAAGTGCAGATTAATTAAACCCCAAGTCTTTAGTCTGCTGTTCATAAGAGTTGCCAAGGGAGCTGAGCTTCTGCTAACTCCTAACCTGATGTTGGAGGACTAATGAGCTGTTGCTTGTTGTCTTTTTGAGAACAGTGTATAGTGAATTTTTTTTAATGTGAGAATGTCTCTCCTGGAATTTGTTTTTTCCTTGTGTTTCTCTTCCTTTTTTTTTCCCCTACTAGTATCTTTCTTGAGTAGTATCTTCCTGTGTCAGTGCTCTGACTTGCCTCCTGTCCCTCCTAGTTCCTTTTGGGCTTCCAGCTGCTATTGTTCCATTGCTGTGCATGCACCAAGGTGTTAGTTGCTAGGAAGAGGTCACAGTAAGTGGTACAAATAATGCCATAATCAAATAGTGAACCTGAGGTTTTGAAACTCATGTCAGTCTAATCACCTTTCAAAAGCTGTGCTTAACTTCAGGGCTGATTTTTGTTTGCTTTTAGGGGTCTGTTCATAATTGATGACAAGGGGATCTTGAGGCAGATTACAATCAATGATCTTCCTGTGGGCCGCTCTGTTGATGAAACCCTCAGACTTGTCCAGGCCTTCCAGTTTACAGATAAACATGGAGAAGGTAAGAGTGTTTTGATTTCATGTTTTCTCTAAAGAGCAGTATTAACTAGGCAGATTAAATCAAGGGTCACTGAAAGGTATTAAGTACATGTATCAATCTGTGCACTGCAGGTAATTGTGACTGTTGAAATGCAGCTGGTTCTGTGAATCTGCTTGTTGAAGGACACCATAATGCTTTATCCTATTCCAAACTGAGATTTCACCTAAATCAATTTGGTGATGGATGTCCTGTCCAGCACATAGAAGTTGCCTCTTTCAATTAGACACAGAACATACTTGAGACAGAAATGAAGAACATTTAGTAACTTAGCCTGTAAGAGTAAGCTTGATGCAGATTCTGCTCTCAGGTTTGGTAGGTTGAGACCATCAATACTAATGTAGTGTTTTATACAGCCTGTTAGACAAACTATTTAAATTACTGAAAGTCTACTGATCTTTGTCAATATATAGTGAGGTTAAAATGGATGAGAGTCTCTGTTCCCATAGTTCAGGAGGAATAAGGTGTTTGATACTGCCAGCTTTTCTGCAGGTGTGAAAGAAAAAAAGACACTGCAGATGATAAAAAGTTAGAACCAAGTTAGAGAAACTCAAAATTGCTATGCAGGTGTTCGTAGTCTTCAGTTGTCATTAACTGATGACATGTGTTGCTGCTGGTCGTACTCACTGTGCTTCAGAAGTGGTAAATCCAGTGGCAGGTTTTATTAAAATGAGCTGCTCTCATGACTGTGGCATATTTATATGTTATGTGAGGAGACATATCAAACGTTTGATGATGGAGAGGTCACATGTCATGCAAATGAAGCCTTTAGGGGTTTGCTGTACCTTTTGAGTAGTCAAAACCTGACAAAAGGTTTTCCTTTAGAACTTCAGGACTGCAGTCACATCTAAATCAGGACAGACCAGATTAAGATGTGTAGCAACACTCAGAAGCTGAACATTCTGTGGCTAAAATTGCCAGTCCTGAGTGGAGCTAGCATCCAGCATTCCATGACAGTAAAGAATGAATACTATTCAAAAAAGGCTGCTCAAGGAGCTGTGCTGGAAGTTTGAGACCCTGCAGCCTCTGCATTTTTGATAGCCATGTAGGGGAACCAGTGACAGTTGAACGCTTTTTCCCCTGCCCCTTTCAGCTGGAGGGCTGGACCGGGGTGGATTAAAGATAAGGGGAATACAGACTTGGCTGGATCCAAGGAGATAAGTGTAATGTGGTGCTAGAGCCTTTCTGACCTGGCTGCTGGAGTTGGTCCTACCTTTGCTATCAAACTTCCCAGAAGCTTTTAAGTGGGGCTGGGAGAGGTGCTTGTTTAAAGGACCCACTGTGTCTGGGCAGAAACCTGGTCTGGGTGTTACTGCCCAGTAAACAAATAGAAACAAGCCAAACAAAGCATCATGTGACACTGAATGCACTGTCTCTGTATGTTGTAAAGATCTGTACATGTTCTGAGTTGCTACTTTGCTTTAATGTTGTGTAAAACATGTTCTGCAGGAGCAGCTGGTAAGACTTAAACATTCTTATCATTTCAGTGTGCCCAGCTGGCTGGAAGCCTGGGAGTGACACAATCAAGCCTGATGTTCAGAAAAGTAAAGAGTATTTCGCCAAGCAGAAATAAACATTCAGCCTGAGTGGAAACTAGTATGCCTTACATAAAGAGCAAGTATCAGTTACTGAACTTTGATTAAGTCATTGCATCTGAGTCAAGGGATCATGTTATAGTTATAACAGTAACTTTTTTACTTGAAGGAAAGTTTGTCCTGTTGACAGTACCTTCATAGCAAATCCTAACGATCAGTATCTGTACATCAAGCCCTGTTGACCTTAGTGACAATGCCGTGTCTGTGGTTAGCCATGTGTTACGTAGAGCAGTGCTATCCTTTTGTAACTCTATTAAACTTGTGAAAAGAGCACACTGTCTACTGTTCTTGTATGTTGTCATCAGGAGACCTGGGAGCAGTGCAGGCTGCACTTCTGAAAGCTTTCTGTAGACATCTTGAGTCATAAAGGCCTTTTACTGCAGCTCCATTAGAGTGGAGAGAAAAAAACTTAGTTTGCATGTTGAAGTAATAAAGTATTCCTCACTCTCTTCATGGCTGGGCTGCTAGATGCAGGATCAGGCTTAAACTCTGGGCCCTGTGGTATTGCTTGGAGCATGTGGCTGACAAAGGTGGGGCATCTCCTCATGCACCATTGTCAGCTTAAGTCATTCTGGCATCTATGTGAGCCAAAACTGGCTGTTCATGTCATTCCTGGGTATCCAACATTGAGTGTGAATGCTGTCTCTATGGGAGTGGAATGCTGGACTTTCTGGAAAGGAAACTTCTTGGATATACAGCATTCATCCACAGTCTTTACCACTACGTGTCATGGGGGTGACAATATGCCAGTTATCCTTTAGATTGTAGTCATATGATCTGGATCAAAAGGGTGACATTATAAAATCTGGTACTCAGGTGTGCTCAGCCTTGTTTTTAATCTTTGTATTTCAAGTGATTATGTAAAACTCAGAGCACATGACTGGCCTTAAGTTATACCAAAGCTGTGACTGCTGTGTAGCTTCATAGCTCAGTGTGGTTTGTGATAGGAATAAACTTCAAAGCTGAGGACTTGGGTAATGAGCTCTTGCCTAACAATGGAAGGGAGCTAGAGCCCTGTGATCTTCGTGTACCTGTGAAGATTAAATTCTTACTGGACCTTGTAACCATCTTCAGCTCAGGTTGTAAACAAGTTCTGTCCTGCTTAAAGTCAGCAACACTAAAGATGAGGCCCAGGGCTACTTATGTCACTCAGAAGTGGAAGTTGTATGCCTTGAGTAGTAAACTTGTTTTGTACAGCTCCAAAAAGTATGTGGCAGAAGCCAAATAGTTCAATATCTACTAAAGTAGCTAATCCCCATGAAGATATGTGAAAGTAATGTTTAGCTGGATCACTTCTGCTTAATTTTTAAAAAAATCCAAAGTCTCAAGATAACACATGAGGCCAGCTTCCCAGGAAAGCATTGATAAGTAACAGGGGCATTTATATGGTTCAAAGTAAAATGAATATAAATGAGCATGTCTGAGTAAGAAGTTACCAAACTTTGTTTTCTAGCAAGTGAAAAGGAGTAAAGCTATGGCTAAGCTAATGTAAAACTTAGTTGTTATATCAGCCTTGAAATGTAAAGTTAATTACAGTAGTTACTCTGAGGGCACTATGTCCCCAGCTGCCACATCTATGTAGCTTTTTTAATACTTCTGGATAATAATTGTACCACTTCCTTGGACAGCTTGTTTCAATGCCCAACGACCCTTTCAGTGAACAAATCTTTGCTTGTATCTAAGCCAAACCTGGTGCCATTTTCTCTTGTCTTGTTGCTCATGAGTTGGGAGAAGAGACCAAACCCACCTCACTACAACCCCTTTTAGGTAGTGGTACAGAGTGATTTTGTAGCTACTTGGTCACCTACCCCTGGACATAGAGAACACAGGAGTTCTCTGATGTTCTGCTCCTGAAGCTCTCTGCACAAAGGGGATCTTTATGTGCCCATCCCAGGCCCTGGGAGGAAGGTGAGGGTCTGGGGGCGGCTCTGACCCCAGCAGCTGCTGTGGCTGCTGTCAGGAGAGGTCAGAGCTGCCCTGCAGCACATCTGGGCATAGGAGTGTCCTGTAGAAATACCCCTTGTGCTCCTTTCTTCATCCCACTCCTCTGGTGTGAGGAGTTTCCTTCACACGCTGTAATTTCCTGTGTGTCCTGCCCACCCTGAGCTCCCCCACACTGGGAGGCTGCAAACTGTACCTGCTAAAGGATCACAGTCACAGGTGAGTGATGATACTGTGGAAACTGCAAACAGCCAAGAAATCAAATCCCTGCGGATTAGGAACTGTATTACATGTGTGCATTAAAGGATTGACAGTGGGAATCAATGCAATTAAACAATTCCTTTTCATTCTTCAGCCACATGAGTCATTCCTGGGAAGGTTTGCTATGCCGTCATTTTATGTTTACATAATTTACATTTCTAAGAGAATAACACACAAAAATCGTGTAACAAAACTTCTTCAAACCAAGAAGATTATTTCTTTGTTTAAACTCTGTGCTCTTTTAGATAGAGCTTGGAATCTTCAGTAAGTGTTCAGGGGCTTACACCCCACTCCTTGTATCATGACATCTTAGTCTGGTGTAAATTTCATGATACTCAAATAACTATAATTTATTTAGTTTTTTATTATTCTAATAATTTATTGAGGTGGGTTTTTTCCATGGAGCAATGGATGCAGATGTATTTTCCTTACAATTATGAACTGCTTTTACTTTCACAATCAACAGGTGCCATATTTTTCAGTGAGGTAAAAACCTCCCTCAAGCAGTGCTGGAATTTGACAGGATGGGTTGCTGCCTAGTGGGATTTTCCCTGAACACATAAATCAGAAAGGATAGATGTGATATTTGGTTTGGCTTTTTTTTTAATGTGTGAGTGACTGCACATCTATTTTCCTAGTTTGAGTGTTTATTATAAATATAACCTTTACTCATTTATTTCTTTAGAATAGTCAGGTGAAGGAAAACTGAAACATATCTTACTGTGTCTCTATCCTAGATCTCTTAATTTGTTGCTGATTGCTGTGATTCCTGAGGATTTATGTAAGCATTCCTCAGCTGGACAGGGGAGAGAAAATAGTGGAAGGTTCATGGGTCAAGGTAAGGACAGGGAGAGATCACTCACCAGTTACTGTCTTAGGCAAAACACGCTTGGGAAATTGGCTTAATTTTACTACCAATCAAATTAGAGTAGGATAATGAGAAATAACGAGGCTGCAGGGGAATCTGCTCTGGAGCACCTCCTCCTCCTTTGTCACTGACCTGGTGCCTGCACAGCTCTTCCTCACATTCTCCCTCTCTCTGCAGTTGCAGGTTGTTGCACAATTGTCCCCCTTCTTAGCCCTGTTATCCCACAGATGGCTGCTGTTGGCTCCCTTGGAAGCTTGGAGGAGCTTCTCACCCCTGTCACCCCCTGCCTCTGCTACCAAACTTTGCCACACAAACCCAATTCACACACATTGTGCTCTCAAATTATCTAGAATTAAAAAAAAGAAAATTCCCTCATGTTTGTGACAGATATTTGTAATTAAGTTTTCAGATGTGTTTGTGTAGGAGCAACTTGATTTTTTTGGAATGTATAATACAAAGATGTGCATCAGACATAAATTCTGTATATTATATCTTGGCATATATAGGGTGTGATGTTCGATAGTAAACATACAGAATCTAACCTTTACTAGATTTTGTACTTCTGAGTTAGAAATTTCAAAATTAATAACTGCATGTTTATATTTAGATGCTTAGAAGAAAGAAATTGCCTCTCAATGTTTAAAAAATTATCACTTTGTTACAAAGCAAGCTTCTCAGTAGGTTTGAAAAACAGTATAAAAAGCTACTAATGTTTAAAAGTGCTATTTTCTTACCAAGTATTCCATCCTTTTTATCAGGCCTTTGTTGAATATGTTATTGGATTGTCCAGCAAATCAATAAAGTTCAAAGAACAAAAGCAAGCACTTTATATCTCACAGGTATTGTGAAATGATGCCCTTTGGTTAGGAAAGTCTGTTTGCAAAAGCTCCATGAAAGCAGCTTTTAGTAATGTTACACATCAAAATAACAGTTATGTAAAGATTATGCTAAAATACTCAGGTTTATTGTATTAATAGTCTGAAATTTTTAGTGGCTCTGATGTTCAGTATTATATTACATGACAGTCTGCAAATGTTCATCCTGATGCATATTTCTAGATTGATAGAGGATTAAACCAGAAATGTCTTGGTTCTAATTTGCAAAGGGTGAAATGAGGGAAGTGCAGAGTAGTGGAATGCACCATGCTTAGACAATTAATTCAGAAAGTGTTAGTGTCTTTTTTTTAAATAGAATTTAATGGTACATACAAAAAGAACACTGAACAAAGAAATCAAAGAAATTGTTTTTGCTCATGAATATAGTAGCTCTATTTTTAATCCTTGGAAAGAAAAAACAGGAGTTTGCCTTTAGAGTCAAAAAACTCTGCATTACCAACGGTCCTGTGCTGCACAGCCCTGGGTGGCTGCAGGAGAACAGGCTGTGAGTTGTTTGCAGTGTTCCTGAACAAGAGCTGAGCCTGTGGGAAGCAATTCTCACCACACCTAGTGATGAAAGGTTTGCTTCAATGTGAAATTTGGCTCTTTCACCTGAAACTTGAATCACTGTACATGTTATGGGGACACGTGTCTGAATTTAGAATGTTTCTGTTTGAGTACAGACATGTGACTAAATAAATGTGAAGTTATTAAGGTTGCACTGTCCTCTGACACCAAGTCCAGTAGGTTTATGTTCCATATTCCACAGCAACAGATTTTTGAAGTATCTGCACTGATGAGTAAAACCAATATCCTTTGTCTAGGAAGGAAAAAAGCTTTCAATCTACACATGATAAAACATCATAGACTAAAATTGATGCATTTAATCAAATTCACTTTTCACAACAATAAGGCAGTTTTTTACATATTGGAAGACTGAAGCAACAGTGAATGATTCAGGAAGATTAGTTTGAACAATATTGGAAAAAAGGTTAATGACATGAAATTAAAACCTAAGACTAATTCCTTTAAAAGGAATAAGAGGGTTTATGCATTCACAGAAAGAGCTATGACTCTGCATAAATTTAGGAAAAAAAGGGAAATCCCTCTACTCCTTCTGTAATGCACTTAAAGGAATTTTCCTGTCCCATGCTTTGTTCTACATGAGGAAAAAAACTCCAAGCAACTTAGTGTAAATGTGTCTGATCTTCAGAACTTTCAAGGTGTTTGGGGGAAAAGAAAACATGCAGTTAGTAAAAGTAAATTTGCTTTCTCATTGAGTTATGTACAAACATCAACAAAGATAACATGAGAATTATAGATGTCATATTAATGAATGATAGTAGCCATTTCAAATATTTATATGCATATATAATCACATTTTGCAGATCTTGGTATATTACTGGAGAGATTTTAATCATTCCAGTAAATATCTTACTGCTCATTTTGTGATAAAATATTCAATTCTTTCAAGTTTCCCACCATATTTCCTAAGGAATGTGAACATCTTTTTCAGTCACAGAGGGAAAATAAAAGCTTATTTGTGTTCCTTGGTGCTCTGTTTCCTCCTTGAAAACCTAGAAGGGAAGTGCCCTGTTCTGTTTTCTGAAGGAAACATGATGGATGATCTGTCGCAGGATATATGACAGCACAGGAAGCCAGTGTAACAGCAAAACCCCTCTCATGAATACATTTGTCTATTTTGGTAGATGAATCTCTGAAAGTTCAGCTGGCAGAGGTGCAGCTGTTTCTTCACTGCAGTGAGCAGCAAAACCACTTCCCTCAGAGGAAGAGTTTTGAGCTGCTGCTGCTGAAGGCAGGATTCAAAGCTAATTTATTAAACACACTTTTTGCATGAGGCTTAACAAAGAGTGCTGATAACCACACTGGCACTGAGCAGTAGCTGCCTCTATTCTTAACTTAGGGGTTTTTGATTCAATTTCAATTCTAGTCAATGTGCATTTTCAGAAATATAACCCATGTCAAATAGTAGTTACACCAACTGAGCCTCAGATTGCTCAAAGAGAAATTAATTCCTGATTTCCAGGTGCATTTGGTCACAAATTAATAAAAGACCATGAATGTTATACTGAATGAGTAAAATTATGCTTCTGATCCAGAGGAGGGCAATCTAACCCTTAAAAAAATACCCAAATCAAAAACATGGCAAAAAACCCAACCCAAACCAGACTTTAAAACCCCCATCAAAACAACAAACTAGAAGAGTTCCCTGCTCTCCTAAGGTTGGCTATTTTTGATTGACACACCAGCACACATTTATAAAGCAAAGCATCTTTAGTTTTCCATAGTTCAGAGGAAAACAGCATTATTATAAGCCACTCTTTTTATGGGAGAAAGAAAAAGTCAGTATCAGGAATTAAGTTTGCCACGCTCTTCTTCATGCTGCAAAGTAATTTTAGTGTTTATTATTGTACCACTGAGATGTAACTGATTCAAACTGATACCAAAACCCACCAGCAGTGTTTTTGGAGGTGTTTTTTGAGCAACAACCCTGATGGTTGTTGGTAACCAGGTTACACTGTGCTTTGTATTTAATTGGTATTGTCTGTCAAATCTTTGTTATTAAAATCTCAGTTATTTTTAGAAAAATAAAAAATAGGGAAAAGCATAAGGACAATAAGAATGGTAAATGCATGAAATTATTACAAATTTGTTAATTCTCCATAAAATATTTTATTAGCTTGAAATGTACTGAATACCTTGTTGCTAAAATTGAATTTAAATTCAAATAGCTTTTAATTTCTTTTATTTTTCCTGTTCAGCTCTTGAATACTCACCCTACAGGTTATACTGAGGAAGAGTCTTTAATAAGTGTTTAAAAATTAGGATTTAGAGAACAACTTGCTTAAAAATGTAAAGTGTGATGCTTGAACTAGTAAATCTATCCACGTATTTGCAATTACTTGTTTGACATTTGCAAGGGCTGAAACTAAGAATGCCTTCACAATGCCTCAGGATCCAAGGCTGATCCATTCCTCACCATGTCTGGTCTTGTCCCAAGAGATGAGGTAAGTCAAACAGGTTCTTAAACTTCAGTTTTATAAGACAAAGGCCATTATACTGCAACCAGCAAGGGGAGAAATCTGCTCACTGTGTATCTCACTGTGCAGCTGTGGATCTCAGTGAGCTGCCTGAGAGAAAGTAATGCCCAGTCCAAGTCACCCCAAAATCACTGTAGTAGGAATGGATATTGCTAAATATTTGCACTCTGTTCTGCCTGACACAACTGTGTATTCCCAGAAGCACAAGGAACACGGATCACTGTTCACTAAGAGATTTTAACCAGTAAAAATTCCAGTACCTACAGGCCTCACTTTAGTGCTACTGAGAGAAAGTCCCTCAGTTATGTCTCACTGGACATCTGGAACTTTTGTCACTGTTAAGAACAGAGGAAGAAATGAGAAGTGCACTATCATGGTGCTTACTGTTATAATGCTTTTGCTGAAGTGACCTGGGAAAGATAAACCTTTATTGGACTTACTCATAATGTGATGCAGGTTTTATTTTTCATATCCCAGTGGGCCTGTGATAATAGTTTACCACCTTCTGCTAAGATAACCATTTTTTCCCTTAGTTTGCAGATACTGGACTGTGTGTCTTAGGTAGCTCACTCTTTTCAGGATATTAAAAAAAACATTATTGATTCTCTCTTGAACATCTTGAGTTCTCCACAAGTTAAGAACTGCATTGTTTAAATAAAAATACTCAGTACTGAGATTTACTTAGAACTTTGTATATTTAGTAATCAAAATACCATTTGAAGATAAATAAATTACAGAAATTGAAATGCATTGACCACGGTAATCTGTTTAATAAATTAAGACAAAATATTAAATATTTGTAAGAAATCAATACCAAAAATCAAAATAATTTACTTTCTATTGTAATATAAAAAGATAGATTTGATTCAAATCTATATTTATCCTTCTAAGTGAATCAGTATTTTGTCTTTGTTACGAGTATGAGCCATTACCTCAAGGCCCTGGTAAATTACAGTTCATTTTCAAAGTTCTGATACATCAAACAAATTTGAAAAAGGAGAAATTCTGTAACAAAAGAACAGATTTTAAACAAATTTCATTCTTTACCTTAAATTAAACATCACAATACCTCTATCACATTCTATGTCAGGTGTCTGCCTTAGTCAGAGATGAACAAAGCATGGAAAGCAACAAAGACTTTTTTGTAACAGCAAATGCAGTGAACAAACCCAGTGATCACACGCTCTCGACTCTGTTTACAGGGCAGCAAACTTGTTATCCTGAATTTGGATTACAATGAGTTAGTGTACTGACTGTGAGCAACTGTATCAAGCAGTGAACAATGGTGAGGGCAACCGTCCTGGTGGAGTCTCCAAAGCTTTGAAGAATCCCAACATAAAAAGAAAGGGCTCAGTTCTGCAAAGTAAGTATTTCTTCATCATGTTAGTACCCTCAAAAGGAAAAAAGTGCCTGTCCATTTGCAGCACTGCGCTGCAGTCTAGTAAAACAACTCCCACAAAATATTATTTTAATGTATTATATTGCTTTAACGAGATCTGAGCCTCAAATTGCTCAAAGAGAAATTAATTCCTGATTTCCAGGTGCATTGTAGCCTCTGAACAAATGTAACAGGACAAAGTCATGGAAAAAATGTTGCTTCTGTCTGAACATGTTTAATCCAGCAATATAAGTAACATAAATGTCATTAATATTTCCCTTTCTTCTGTGCTTGTTTGCCTGTGCATGTGACAAGGCCTTGTGCCATGGCTTTTACATGTGTGCAGGTTTACAATCTTTCCCACAAAGAAAGCACACCAGGAAACTGTGACAGTAACTGTGGAGGGTGTGCTGTGTGCTGACACTGAAAAATACTTTTAACACAAATGTGGTCTACCTTAGAAAAGGCCATGAGAATTGTCTTTTTCAGTCAGTTATCTTAATGTGAATAAAACCTCCAATCATATGGACATTACTCAGCATCTTTCCAAATATTCCAGTCAGCTCTATGAATGGATAAATGCTTAAATGTGACCTAGGCAAGACTGTAAAGACTGGACATGTACTCCCTACAGAGGGTCATGACACAGGATAATAAAATGCTGGCAACATCTAAAAAAGTACCTGCCCCAAATTTAGACAAAATCCAACTAAGTAGTACAATGACTGATTTTTTTTTTCACACCGACAAAGAATAAAAAGAGAACATTCAGAAAGAAAATTATTGAGAACAAAAGTGATTTTTCTAATAAGCAGCATGGATTTTGGAGTTGCCAGGGTGTCTAAAATACTCCAAGCATGGATTTAAATTTGCCAGGATGTCTAAACTATTCCCAACCAAAGGCTAATGGCAGCTTACTGGGCTCCACCTCAGATCAGCAGCAGCACAGAGGGCAGGGCAGTGCTCCTCTCTCAGGGAAGCTTTGATTGCAATGTTTGCATTGAGGCTGCTCGGATTTGCCATGTCTGTACCAGCATAACCTTCCTCCTCCTCCTCCCCCTCGGCACCGGGAAAAGCCGCCGCTCATGAGTTGCCCTTTGCTGCCCTCTGCCCTCCCGGAGCCGCTTTCTCAGTGAAATGTGATTCTCTGCGCTTCCTGTGAGAGCCCCAGCAGCCGGAATCTCTCGGCTGGAGGAGTGGCAAAGTAGGTTTTCTGCTCCTCCGAGTACCTTTCCTTCACTTCAATGATGTCCCTGTAGTTCCAGTCCTGCCAGTGGAAATTGAACTGCTCCAGCAGCTCAATCCTCTTCTCCTCGGAGCTCACACAGTCCACAGGCGGGGGCTGCTCCAGGAACGGCACCTGGATAGCTGGGAAGACCAGCAGAGCCCGGATAGCAAACCAGCCACCGTACTTGGGATGGATACAAACGCCAAAGATCTTCTGGAACAACAAAAAAAAAAAATCCAGGCTGCCTTACTTTGTGTGTAATCAAGGCTAGAGTTCAAAGTATCCATCAGATGCTTCTCTCTCTCCCAACCTTCTCTTGGAGAGCTGTACAGAGCAGAAGGGAAAACTTTCCTGAACGTGTGGCTCGAAGCACAGCATTTCACTCCCACTTTCCTGTGCCCACACACACTTCCCTGGAATGTGGGGAGAGGTTCCTTTCTGCAAATCTATTACAGAAATTAACCACAGAGCATTTCCCCCCAGTTTGTAATGCTCTAAGCAACAGGTTTTCCTTTACACTGCCATTTATTCTTCTATCTAAGTAGGTTTAACAGATCAAGATATTTCTCTCCATGACATCTCCCTACTACCCTGAAGAATCTTGGAAGTTTCCAATTCCCACCTGAAACATTTTATGAACCTATATGTGCTCTGGACTTTGTAGCTTCCTGCAAGATGAACTAGTGACTAGTGAGCAAACAATCACTGTACAGTTCAATGTTTGCAGTTCAATGGTTCTTCCCAGACTGTGTTTCTGCCTCACCTTTTTTCCCCAAGGATCAAGCTTCACATCCTTCCTTTGGTAGTAATATGCAGCTCCAGCAACGTGGGCAGCTGTCTGTGCCAGGAACTTGGGCTTTCGGCTCGGCAGCAGCTCGTAATCAAACATGATATCCACCCTCTGGTCAGGGAATTTCTGAGAAAATATGAAAACATCAGCCCAGGCTCATGGAAAAAGCCTTGCCACTCCAGAACTGCTGGATGGCAGCAAATCAGGCACATGTGAAGCCTGCAGACTCCCACATCCTACTGCTGAATTCTGTCAGCAGGTTGGAGGCTGTGGGCATTCAGCCTGTGCCTGCAGAGCTCCCTCACAGCTGTGAGATGTAATCCAGAGGCAAAATATGCAAGTAAAGCACCCAAAGCCTGCTGATGCTCCCTCCTTCATGAATAATGCTTCACCCTCCCAAAGAGCACGGCAGGAGCCTGCAGGGCTTTGTCTGCTGCTCAACCCACCTGGTTATGTGCCACAGCACTACATGGAATGGGGATTTCAGCTTCTTACCTCCTTCACACGTGATAAATGATGGGAAACACACTGATCCACAGGATCCCTGATTATTTTTAACCGTTCTTTGCTCACAAAAGGCTTAAGGGCCTTGTCGAACATGGACGGCGTGCTGAGGACCACGAAGGCCAGCGTGTCATCTGGGTAGGGGAGGTGGAAGGCTGGCTGCAGAACAGCATTGTACCACCCAACCTTGGCAAAGAAACACAAATTTCCATTAGAACACAGACACCGCTCTAGTGGACATGCAGGAATGTAAAAATGTGGAAATAACTGCAGCCCCCTTCATTTGCAACCCAGCTGGGCAACCTGCCCAGGGCCTTCCTTTCAAACCAAGTTGTTTTGCACTCCAGGATTCACAGTTTGGGGAAGCTGTGCTGTGAGCTGTGAGATAAGAATCACACACAGCATTCAGCTCCAGTCTGCCCTTTATCCAGCTCTGCTCAGAAACCTAGAGGGAAGTATGAGCAATCAGTCTTGCCAATGCAAATCAGATTGGTTCAGATAAAGCTTTTACAGGTTGGGTTTTTTTCTCTTATCTTGGGCCAGAAAGAAACTGGTGGTTCTGTTTTGTGTGACAAGTTGAACGTTTTACTTCTTCTGCAGGAAACACTTGGGTGGAATGAAGGATGTGAAGCTCTTGGCAGTGCTAAGCCCCCCCTAAAAACGTTTGTTACCAGCAGCACATGGATTATGACACAGCCACATTTGGATATTTGATTCCAGGGTTGGACACAGTCCAGAAATGAGAGATCAAGCCAGGGCAGCAGGAAGCATGATCAGGACAGGGCTCAGACCTGCAACTGCCAAGTGCAGAAGGAAACGGCCCAAACCCCCTGCACTCCACTCCTAATGCCCTGCACAGTAACATCAGTCTTTTCATAGGTTATGACAAGTCCCTCCCTCCTGGGGTGCCACAAGGCCAGGTCTAACAGTCAGAGAGATGCTGAGAAATGGAACAGCAAGTTTGAAAATGAAACGTACTGGTTATTCTAAATAATCAGTGAAATTACTCTCATGGTGACTCTGCAGCTGGTAATGGCAGCCAGACTGCTCATGAGGAAACTCAGAACAAAAACTAGATTCACTATAAAGTTTACATTCTGATATGAACCTCTAAGTTTAATCAGTTTTGGGGCTTTGAAGGTGCTGAATTGAAATGTTACAAAGAATTAGAGAGCTGTGAATCTAAGCTTTCCTGGTTTCCCAGTAAACATCAGTCAGTGCATGAGGGTTGGCTGTGGCAGAATGAAATCTGGAGAGAGCTAGAGGGCCAAAAGGTTTCCCATCTCGTAGCTACAGTCTTTATCTGGGTTCTGCCCTGAATCCTGCTGATGTGTTTTAGGCAAGCAGCACTGAGTTCTCCAAATTCTGGAGGCACTTATCTCATTACTTCTCTCACCACCTCATTGCCTTGTAGTTTTTATGCAAACAAGATCACAGCAGGAAATAAAAATATTTCAGGTGACAGATACAACACTCCCCGAGGGAAGGGCACGTTTATTGCAGATTGATTTGTATTCGATGTTGCAGATTGATTTACCGCTGATTGTCCCGGGGCAGGTAAGGAAGGAGCCCCTGCACTTACAGCCGCACAGGGCACAGTGGCAGAGGTTGCAAGGGCCAGGGGCAGAACAGAGGTCAGACGAGCCATGAGGTGGTCAGCACTTCCACAGACAGGTGCTCCCACGCTCAGTTAAAATATAACCTTGCCCGGAGGACTTTGCCGCCTGCCGGGGCAGATGTGTCATTGCGTAACCCCGACCCCGCGGGTCAGGGGCCCGCACCGAGGGCCGGAGCAGCCGCTGCCGCTGCGGTCACCTTGCCCCGCGCTGCCGGGCGGGCCGGCCGGACCCCGCGCTGCGCATCGACCCGCGCCGGCCGCAGCGGCTCCGCGGGGGCGAGCCCGGCCCCGCTCGGCCGAGGGGCGCCCCGAGCTCCCCGGGGCACCGACCCCCGGCGCCCCCCGGCCCCTGCGCGGCCCCGGGTCCCGCTCCGCGCCCCGCGCTCCCTCAGCTCCCGCAGCTCGCGGGCAGTGACGTCGTATCCGTGACGTCACGCTGACGTCATTACCTTTAAGGCGTGCGCCTCGAGGCCGAGCGGGCCCAGCGCGCTGCGGAGCTGCTCCGCCACGCGCCGCTCCATGGCGGCGGCGGCGCCGCGCGGGGCATCACGGGAGCGGTAGTTCCGGCCCGGAGGGACCCCCGGCGCGCATCCCCGCGTCTCCTAGGAGACGGCGCGGCGCGCAAAGAACTGCGGGAGTTGTAGTGCGCGGTGTCCTCCCCTCCGCGCCGGCTGCCCCGGAGGGGACTCCGTGTCCCAGCATGCTCAGCCAGCGCAGTCCGGCCGGGTCCCCTCGCTGTTACCGCCTTGTGCCTCGCCAGGGATTAGGCCTCTTTTCCTGGCCTCACACTCTGTGGGAAAGCCCCATCTGTGCCTGTGGGAGGGTGCTGCTCGCTGAAACAGTGAGGCCTCTGTGCTGGCAATCCTTTCTTCCTCCTGAAAGTCCACGTTCTTTGCAGATTCTGTATTCCCTACCACTTGCCACACTGGAGACTGAGCCTCAGATTTGGATCTCCTTACTCTAATCTTTATAGCTGCTTATCACAAGCTTTATAGTACTAGTGCAATGCTCTCCATCCTGTAGTCCTGGGTTTTATGAAGTGCAGGATGCCAAATGTCCAAGGTCTTGGGGACAGAACTACCGCAGATATTCAAATTTACTGCTTTGTGGAGTTTCCTTATATCTTCTAGTACCCCAAGAGTTCCTCCTTATTATATCCATGCCTTCTCTACTGGGAGGGCAGATGGATCCTGTCAGTCATGTTTAGAATTACAGTTTGTTGTTTCCAGATCTCCCTGTATTTCCAGCTTGTGAAGTTTCACCAGACCACCAACTATGTTATTTCTTGGACTAAAATGTAAGTAATCCTTTTACAAAATCTGTTTCAACCCATCTGCCATATCATTGAATATCTCAGTCTGTGAATTGACTAAAACAAGAGAAAGAGCTCCAGCAGGAGCAGATCCATAAGCTATGAAGCAATGAAAACAAAGACAGTGGAACTAAAGCACTGATAGCTGCAAGAGCCTCTTACACAGATCACTTCTTGTCTAGGTTTCTGAAGTCCTGCTGTAGACACAAGAAGCTGAGTGTAGCCTGGCACAGGATTGCTCCATCTCCCTGCTCAAGAAAGAGAAAGAGCTGGATATAAGGCAGAAATGCTTTGCATCTTAGATGCTGGAAATAAGAGGGTTTTGCCTATGTTGGCATGTTATATATCCAGCTCCCTTCTTCTTCTCAGTTGTTCTGAGATTTTTCTGAAGGGCTTAATACTGTGCTGGATCAGAGGCTGCCTCTGGAAAACACTTGGAAGTGGTTGTCCTCTGTATTTCAGGTGAGGGGCCACAAAGCTCAGCCTAACAGAGCACAATCTTACAGTTTGTACACACCAGGAGGAGGGGACACCCCTTGAGGGAATTTGGGGGTGCCC
This sequence comes from Zonotrichia leucophrys gambelii, assembly GCF_028769735.1. NCBI lineage: Eukaryota > Metazoa > Chordata > Aves > Passeriformes > Passerellidae > Zonotrichia > Zonotrichia leucophrys. The sequence goes on along the minus strand of NC_088178.1, from coordinate 21,492,826 downwards.
AGGAGCACGCACGCTGCAGGAGCCAGCGCAGCTCCCGCTGTCAGGCGGAGCAGCTGCCTGGGAGCTGCAGGAATGTGTCACAGGAGGGTGCTGCTGGCTGGCGGCTGCTCCGAGCTCTGCAGGACAGCTCGTGCTGTGCAAATTGCTGGATTGGCAAACTCAGAGATGCTGGGGACTGATCTCTCATCCTGCTGTTGTCCTGTGGAGCACAGCTCATTTCCAGGTGTGGCTCCGGCTTTACTGATGCAGAAGGTGACAGATTTGCCAGCTCTGTGAGTGGGCTCTTCCTTTTCAATCCTGAACTGGCAAGGCTTGAGGCAGGTTTGACTTCAGTGTGTTCCCTCTCCTGGAGCTGATCTTAAGCTAAATGCAGGAAGGGCGTTCAGTCCTTCTGAGGCAGCTCATGAAGGGAAGGGCTGACAGCACTGGGCCTGCCAGAGTTCATTTGGACCGTGCTCTCAATTGCACAGGTGACTTTTGGGGTTGTCCTGTGCAGAGCCAGCAGTTGGACTTGACAATCCTTGTGGGTCCCTGTCACAGCATATGCCACAGTCAAGATGGCCACAATACACAGAATGTCACCATACAACACCACACCCCATTAGAGGCTTCTTACATCCTGTCGTTTATTGCCCTTCAGTCCAGCCTTTTATTCCCCTCATTTTGTATGCCTTACACCTGTGTGCCCTCTGTACCCCCTGTGACTGGTCAGTAACCTCAGCCCTCCATATCTCATTGCCTTCAGTGCTGGTCACCTGTCCTGCACAGCTGTACCCACCGGGGATGAGGCTGAGCTGCAGCCCCACTCCCAGTTACCACAAGCTGGGTGCCTACAGGTCCCTCCCAGCACTGGATATTCTGTGATCCTAAAGGCAGCCTCTTACTGAGATGTTTGTATCCTGAGGGTTGGCATCATCTGCTTGTTCCACGTGGGCTGGAGGATGGTACCTGCTGTCCCTTCACAGCTGTCCTTGGAGCTATTCCCTGAGCCACCTCATCATCTGCCTTGTTTAACCAGGAGTGTTGCTGTCCACTACCCAGGCCCTCTGTCAGGGCAGTCTCCTTGTTGCTGTTTGGACAATACTTTACTTGCACTTTGCTGCAATGACTGAAATAATTGGTGAGTTTAAGACGAGGTGCTCATTTGAAATGCCTGAGCTCTAATCCCTTCCCAGTTTCCCCATCCCTCACATTCCTTTCTCCCCAGCTGGTGGGAACTGGCTTTGTTTGTGCCTCAAACCTCTGCTAGCTTGGCCCTTGCTCTCCCCCACCCCCCCTACCAAGGCTCTGCCCTGCTCCCTGGAGAGAAATGAGTGACATCTCAGCTTCCTTGTTGAAGATCCTTGGATCTTTTTGGCTCTGTTTCATTGTCCCCACTGTCCAACCCCAGCTGCCCTCGGACAGCTGCCAGATGTCTGAACTGTCATAGGTCTGGCTGAGAGTTCATGTCACTGCTTCCATTCTCTGCCCCCTGACAGCTTTGTGCTACAGCAAAACAGCATCCAGAGAATATGGCTCACTTCCCTGGGGGAAGGCAGCTATGTGTCTGTGAGGTGTCTGTGTCCCAGGTATGGCTTTGTGGTTTGTTCTATTATTAGGAAAAACCACAACATTTTCATTCATCCCCCTCAGGCTAATGCTGCTATGCCGTGGCATACAGTGTGATTTGGTGTTATCGTGAAGCATTCATACAAAAAGGATCATTAGATCTCATTGTTCTCCACAATAGTAAATGACAAAGACACAATGTTGTACTGATTGTAACAGAAGGGATTTTCCTTCTGCTTTCCATCCACAGCTCTTGAAACCTTTTCCTGACCCTGGCAAGGAACAATTGCTCTGCATTAGGTAGGAACCTAATGAGAGAGAGACTCACACAGATTGTTTGAACAGTCAGGACAATTTAGTAACTGAAATGGAGTCAAAGGACATCTTAATTCCTTGTCGGGTTTCCTGATCTTTCTAGCTCTTGACCACAAGCATATAAATGTCTATTTTTATTAGTAGGGAAGTATTGGTGAACACTGAGTCTGGAAGTTAATGTAGATTCATTATTAGGTTTTCTTTGATAAAAAATATTGTATCAGCTTGGTGAGATGGTTTCAATAATGCAACTTCATTGCAGTTCTCCTGTAATTAAATATTGATTCCCTATTTCTTTCTATAAAAGCCTAATGCCTTCCCTTATTATGTCACCCTCCCACCTGTTAAGCTCTGATTTCATGAGACGTTGTCTGTGCTGTCAGCATCAGCTTAAAATGTTCCAATCTCTCTGCATTTTCCTGCCCTGGCCTCACAACACATTGCCTCCCAAATTTCTGCCACAGCAGTTGTTGGTGTGCTGTAAATCTGATCAGGGAGCCGAGCTGGTTCTAACAAGTGCGTCATTGTTTGGGCTTTTTTGTTGGGTTTTTTTTTTTCCCCTGAAGTGGTGTGCTTCACAGTGCTGCTGCAGGAAAAAATTGTGCTGGCACATTTGAGAGAACAATGTGGTCAGGGCTAGGTGGGGAGGCAGAGGTTCTGCTGCCAGCCCATTCACCTCTGAAAACACAACTGAATGGCTCAGCAGAGCTGCCTTGCTGCTGTATGAGGCACAGCTCATGGAAACCCCACCAAAGTGGTGTCAGGGACTGACAGTGTTATCCTTCAGTCAGATCTACAGTCTCTGATCTGAAAGATAAGTGTAAAGTCTCTTCTGGAAGGAAGTAACATCCATGGCACCTGCAGGGAAAGAAGAGATCACAGGAATGGTTGCACACTTACTCCAATGTTACTAACAGTCTGGGATATGGTTTTCCAGCCTCTGGTTTAGAGATCTCGTGGTAAGGTCAGGTGTCCTGTTGTCCCTTTCCAGCACAAACTGACCCCTCTATGGGAAGGGTTTGGCATTGTGGCCGTGGCTTAGAGCAGAAAATGAGGTAGCTGATTCCTCGTGGTTTAAACCTGAACAATGTGGAGCTGGCTGGAGTTATTGGTGCCACAGACAGGTGAATTCCAATGGCTGAATATTTTTATCAATGTGTTCTCCTGCCAGTCATGGAACCTGTTTTCTTCTACCTTGTGTCACTGCTTGTAGCCATGTAGGAATAAGAAAATGCTATTAAATTGGAATAACTGCATTTTCTCTAGGTGTCACAAAAGGTAGGCAAAGGATGCTTAGACTCAGCAAGTCTATCCTTGAAATTTTGGCCTAATCTTCTGGGTTTTTTTCATTTCTTTTAGAGAGAAGCAAGAACTTGCTGAGATAGGCAATGTGGTTCTCTCCATCTTTGGCTGAGGTTCCTAACCCAGACACTTCAGCTCCAAGGATCTTTCCAGTGTCATGGAGATGGAGGTGCCTGCAGGTAAGTGTGGCTGGATCCTGCACCCTCAGCATCTTAAGAACCTGGAAGTGTTTTCTGCTGTGCTGTGGATGACAAAGTTCTGCTGCTCAGGGCATTCCAGATGTCACACAGATGAGAGGCTCCTGCTGGGCCCAGTTTTACTGGTAGGGCTGAGTATCAGGTGCCTAAAGGCAGGAAGACAGCACAGTTTGGAGTAGTGGCCTAGCACTTGGGCCAGATTTAAAACTGAGTTCTGAGAGCAGCATTGCTATGCCAAGACAGAGGTAACATGTGTATGCCTGTCTGTTCTTTCATCCTCCTTCCCCATGTAGTGTCAGGATAATGAAAAGCTGCATGTGAGGGCCAATTATGATACTTATCACTTCCTCTGACAGTGCCAAGATACCATTTTTTAATGTGGCTCCATTTTTGTTTTGGTGCTGACACACAGCCAGTGAGAAGGTGAAAATTGCTCACTTCAAGAAGGCTTGCCTCTCAGCCTCTTCATCCTTTTGGATTTATGCCTTGCTTTTAGGATATAAAACCCTCTTGTGTTTGCATTAACACTTAGCATTAAAAAAAATCAGGAACAAAGGGCTAATATTCCTTTAAAATAAAAAAATTCATGCCCTACTTTAGTAAGATGCTTAAGATTCTTGTGAATGGAGGCTGTAAGGCATATTAAACTGCCCTGTGTGCTGTTTTTCCAATTTACTAATCCTGCTGATTCAGACTTTACTAGCAAACCTGCTACAATTAACTGCTTTGTAGGTGCAGTTGTAACATGTCAGGTTGCAGTTAGGGCAGTGCCTGAAGAGCCTGCACGTCCCATCAAAGGGTTAAGCTTTTCTCTAACATTTATTCTGAGGCACATGCCAGGTGGGGACCCTTATACAGAGTTTACTGATCAGAAGTTCAAGCAAACCCCCTCATTTAATAATAAACAGCTCATTGCTGTGTTATTGTAGCAAGTATTTGTACATGGTAGCATCAGAGCCCTGCAGGAGTTATCATGGCAGGGGCACCCAGGAGCAGCTTGCTAGCCTAGGACACTTGGAACCACGGGCACCTCTTTTTATTTGAGTTTACATGGCTTGTGAGGATGCTGGTTGGTATTTCTGTTTCAGTGGGAGATAAATGAGGATGTTTTTAATAGGGTTTGAGACAATTGCAGAGCACACTGGAGCAGCAGTGCTGGAGGGGATAGACACAGACTGCTGCTGTGCTCAGGTCTGGCACATGGGGTGAGAAGGCTGGGGAAGGATAATTCTTTGGTCTTTTGGTGTAGATTGTACATGTGTCTCCAGGCTGTGTTTGGAGCTGGTGCTGGAGAAGTGGCTGGAAATAGCTGGAGTGATGATCTCAGCAATGACCTGCCTGGGCTGGAGCTGCATGACCTTTAATGTTAACTAAAAGATGCATTCTTTACTGTCGGGAGCAACTAAAACATGGAAAAGGATCTTGGCTTCCCTGGGTGGGCAAACTCTTCTTGACTTGTTTGTGCCCTGGATTTTCCACAAGTGGAAGCTGTGAGGTGTGGGGCTGATCCAAGGGGGGCAGCTCCAGAAAGGGAAACAGCCATTCTGAGAATCATTCACAGACTGCCCAGTCCCACACTCTGCCAGAGACCTGAGCTGCTGTTTGCCATCTCAAGCCCCCTTGTTCAGACCTGCCCCTTCCACCCTTTCTGTGTGCTCTGCTCTTTCTCTGCAGGGGACAGGCACTGGTGCAGGGCCTGATTTGTGATTTGTCAATCAGCTTTGGCAGCTGCCAGCTGGCTTGCAGAGAGAGAGATGCTGTGGTGCTTGGCTACAGTGGGGGTGTCCCTCCAAGGTCAGAGGATTCCTGGCTGCAGTCCTCTGCTTCAGCCCTCTCCCATGGGATGGGATGTGTGATCCTGTCCTCTGAGCTCTCACTTGGTGAGAACAACCAGAACAAATTGAGAGAATTTAGTGTATTTTCTCTACTAATGCCTTCAAATGTTTAGGTTTTTTTCTCCCAGCTATACAGTAAGCTTTGTGTTATGTTGGGCTGTGCTTACACTGTTGGCTGTGTAAAGCTCTGGGACGTAGAGCTGAGCTTGGATTGTTCCTTTTAGGGAGACTATGCACAGCAGGAACAGAACAGATATAGAATGACCATAGGTTTACCCTGTCACGACCCAATATGGAGCAGCTGACTTGACAAGTGCTGGTAAAATGCCTCCTCTTGTGTGCCACAAAACAGGTGGAGAAATGTTGTTATTTGAACAGAAAATTCCATGACGCTCACAAGGGGGAGGTTGCTGGTTTGTTTTATGAGAATAGAGTGCCACAGTGGCAGAAAAGGGCTCTGTGAAATTTCCTTATGTGGTTTGAATTTTTTTTTATTCCATTTCCCTCTGAGATAACTTAATTTTATAATTGCTGCCTGTTGAAGGAGAAGGGAAGAGGTGAATGAATGACACCAGCTTAGACTCTGTAAAATAAAGGAAACTCTTTTCCCAGTGCTTCTCTAAGTCCTTTTTGAAAGCAAGTTCCCTTTCTGCTAGACAGCCACAAATAGTTTTGTCCACAATTTCCTTCCACCTAAAAATATTGAGATCCTTTTGAAAAAGTGGCCAAAATTTCTCATCCTGCCCTTAAGATTATCAGAAGGGAAATTGAAGCAATTAGCAATTAGCTGTGTTTATTTGTCTGTGTGATCAGAAGGCATAGCCAGTACTAGTGCAAAGGAACATTTTGCTAATTATGCAGTTGTCCATAGTAAAACTCTTCTCAGTCAGAATGAAATGAGTGTCCAAATCTGCTGAAAGTCATGTTCAAGGACCCATGAATCTTGTCTTGTTCCAAGCAGAACATATAATTCAGCATTGAAAGCTTCAGGAGTCTGGACATAACAGCAAATTTTGAAGAAAACACTGATCAGAGCTGACTGATCATCCCTCTTCCTACTGGTCCCAGGAAAGACCAGTGAAAGGAAACACTCCAGTGCTGGTGAGAGTCGTCCTGTGGCAGCTGATGTGTACTTCTGAAAGGGAGAGAGGATTAAAACAGGGGAGGAGAGAAGTTACCCTGCGGGAGATTGTCAACAGATGTTCCATTGTAGTTCAAAGAGAGCTAGCAAAAGGCTTCTGCTGCAGGGATATATTAATTCTGGGCAGTTCATCACAGGGAGACCTGTTTTATGACTGGGAGGATACCTCTGGTAACTAACTTCGCTCTTTATTTGATCTGAGGGTGGGGAATCTGGTCTACCTGTAAACAGAGAGGGAGCTGAACAGTAGGAACAAACATTTACTTGTTTTCTTGCAGCTGTGACCACTGTCAGTCCGATCAAGATCAACCTGGTTTTGTGGTTCAGGGGGTTATTTGGCTGATGGGTCATTGAATAGGAAAAATATTACAGAGGAACTGAGGCTAACCATTGTTCAGCTGCTGGGGCATGTGAAGCAGACCTGTGCTCAGTGTGTCTTTCAAGTGCACTTATTGGACAGGAAGTGGGAACAAACCAAGGAAGACAGTGCAGGCTGTCAGGCAGATGAATAAATCGATCCCTTTGTATTTAAAATGTACAAGATTATCAACCTATCTATGCTTCCTTCATGTAGTAGTTAATGATTTCTTATAAAACCTTACCAATGTTGCAGGATTAACTGATGGGGGATCTAGTTCACAAGGTTTCTATCAGGAGCACAATTAGAAGGTCCTTTTCTGGGAGCTTTTAAGTGCTTTATCTTCTGACATTGTTTTGAAGTTGTGCTCTGGATGAAGATTGATTTTTTTCAGGTCTGTGAGGAAACATGACCCCTTTGGTATTAGAGTGAGGAAGAGTCTTCATTCAAATGTGTTTGGGTGGGGAACTTTGAAGCCCATCATTGCATTACAAAGTTCTAGGAGATTAAAACAAACCAAACCACAAAAAATTTTGGGAAACTGCTGGGAGACTTTTATACTTGCAGTCATGGTCTTCCAGCTTTGCTTATCACTTTGCTTATCAGTAGGACTGAAAATTTGGCTGTTTTATGGACAGTAAGTGCATGATTTTTGTTTTCTTTGTGGAGGATGGAAAGGAATTGTTGGACATAAGATTCCTGTCTTGCTTCTGCTATGCAGTGAAGCAGAGGTAGCAAGAACATGAGTGTCATGGGCAGAGGCTCAGGAGGTGCACTTAGAAAAACTGTCCCCCTTCCCCCATGACAAATCCACATTGATACTGATTTGATGTAGTTATAGAAAATTAAGTATAAATACTGCAGAGGTGAGCAGCCTCCTGTTTCCTTCACAGGTGTCTGGGAAATGACAGTAGGCATTTCTGTTCTCCCCTGGGTATAAGAAGAACACTGGCTAGTAAAATCTTCCAGGTTCTGCATCATTTCATAATCTTCATTACTGAAAATTTACAGCTCTGCCTCCCTTGCTTGCCTGTGTACTCCTGCTCCCTGGATCAGTGGAATGCCTTTTTCATTCTGCTTTAAGTGGTAGCAAGCACAGCAGACTGACTGTTATCCATGGGAAATCCTTATGGGATGATCTGTCTTACAAGACCCACTCACTGCCTTGTTCACTCCAGTGCTCCTCATGGCAGTTTCTGTCCCTGAACACCCTCTGTAGCCTTATTCACAGACTTGCAGTGTGACATGATGGTTTAATACAGTGTGTAAAGCTAAAATCCAGACCCTGAGACATGAAGGACAACTGAGTGGGCAGAGAAATGGCACAGAGCACAGATAGCCCTGCCCAGGGCACAGCAGCTCTAGGACTGTCACTTTTCAGCTTCTCAGATCCCCTTCCCCTCAAAACATGAGTCTGGAGAGAGGAGGAGGGAAGGTCAGAGGAGGCAGATGGGTCTCAAACTCTGGTTTCCTTTTACCTGTGGTTCTTTCTATTTAAACCCAAGTGATTAGGTTGGTTCTTGGTCCCTTGCTAATTAGTAATACAATCATGCCTTAGCCTAAGAGGCATTAAAACTAAACCCCATCAGAGGCAACAGCTGTGCTCAAGCAGAAATGCATGAGCTGGCAACAGTTGTTTTCTGGTTCTGTCAGTTCTCTTTGCTGCACAGGAAAGGTGAAGCCCACACAAGTGGCCCATGCTCCATCCCAAACCTGGCCACCTCAGAGGCTGCATGGTCTGGTTGGAAGGTCAGAACTCAGCTGGGCAAAGGCACAAAGCTCTGTGTGCCCCAGGGGTGGCTGCCTGCACAAGCCTGTCCTGCTGCTGCCTCTCCAGCTAGCACAGCCTGCTCTGAGCTGCCTCCCCAACAAGGCAGCTGAGCAGTTTGCTGTGCAGAGAATGAATCAGCTCTGAGTGGCTTTGGAGGTAAAAAGGCAGAGCAGAGAACACTCCAATATAAACCACCAGAATAATGCTGACTTTAGACCTGAGAAGACTGGCTTAGTTGTGGCATGTTTGTTTTGTTTTGTGTGTTGGGACAGGACTCAAATCTCTGCAGGGTTTAGAGTTCATCCCCATGTCTTCAGATTACTCAGCAAGCTCTCTGCTAGGCTACAAAGTCTTTGTTTGCTCTCCCCTTGCTCTAGATCTTCAAGGATTTGCTTTTCTAGATTTGTAGTGAGAACTCTTTAGAAAAGAGCATAAGACAATTAACAAGTCTCTCACTCACCACGTTTTGCTTTTGCAATAGAAATCTTTAATAGAAGCAATCTATGACATGTGCTGACTGATTTTGCCAAAGAATTTTAACAGCTAGGAAACTCTTAGTAGGTCTGTAGCAGAACCTGGGCTTTTGAGCACTTACTTCCCTGCAGGTCTGAGCTCCAAAGAGTTCAAAACAGCTATAAAGCTAAGAAGAAAGTACATGTCTTCCAGTTTGCTTTGTCTGCTGTACTACAGAAAGAAGCATGACAGATACTACTTAGGCTTGGATTAGGCTGGCTTTCAGGATATTTTTGTAAATAAGGTTTGGGGTTACAGTTGACAACATGAGAACATCTCCAATCAGAGGCAAAGGAAGAGAGTCTAAAGGTGTAGATTAGATTATTTGGTCTAGTGTGGTTCTCTAAGACACATTTCATCTGATTTAACTGTATACATATTAATCTCACTCGACCCAGACCAGGAATGACCCTGAGAAGAAGGAACACAGGCAGGGGGTGGTGTCCTTCTGGGCTGTCAGAGCTATGGTTCATGGCTGTCTGGCATTTTCTAGTTATCAGCTCTGTGAGTCTTTGTGCCCCAAACTGCTGCTGTTTATCTATCACAGGATTCATCGTGATCTATAAAAGCTTTTCAGTTACGTGTTTGCAATGAAAATATGAGGACTGAGACACTTTTGGCATTTGTAACTTTATTGCAGAAAAAAAAATCCAATATCAACATATTTTACAAACAAAGTTGCACTTTGGTGTTGGGCGAGTTTTTCCTCACCCCTTTCCCCTGCACAGTGATGCATGGGAAACCAGAACAACCAGCCTCTGCCCTTTTGATTGTGTGCAGACACACTTCCCAGATATGCCAGCCTGCACCAGTTCCAGCCAGGATGGAGTTCTGTTTTCCACCACTAACTTGCCAACTTTGTGCCGAAAACCAGCAGCACCCTGCCCTCCGGCAGGGGAAACAAGTCTGTAGCTAGGGAGATCACTCTGTGCAGACAATGCTTGATACAAAAGCTTTGGAGTTGTGACAATTGCTCTTTAGTTCTCATGCAATCATAGAAGAGAACCAACCCTCTTCCCTATTTTACTGGGCATAAATACACAGACGGAAGGCCAAACTGAAGCCCAACTGCACTGCAGCCATTTGTCAGCCACTCTGGAAGCAGCAGCACAGGGAGGAGGAACTGCTGCCTTACCCAGTTCATCTATTTGACCCAGACCAGTTCTGCTCCATCTTTGGGCTTTCCAGGCTACTTGAGCTCAGCTGATGGGGAATTATCCCTTACCCTGCTATGACAACCACTAACAGCACTGGGAAAAAAAAGGTACTTTTGCAAGTGAGGCTTGGTATCTGTCCTTTGTGGGGCTCAGTGATGTTGCTACTGAGAGGAGAAACTGAGGCTTGTAGAGCAATGTGCCAGATAAACTCTAGCCCTTGCTGTATCCTGAGGGAGCAACTGGCTTAGTCAAAAATCAAACACTCTAGAGAAGGCATGTGTTTCCATTTTTCTGCAGTCAAATGTGAGTTAGAAAACAGGAGCAGGTGTAATTACATGAAGATTGTCATGTCACACACACTCCAGTCTTTTTGAGGCAAGGGCACCAAAAGCTCCTCTGATTTACACTCAGAGGCTCTGGTCTATGGGTTTCCTTGAGAGGCCTCAAGAGCCTTGGATGCAGTCTACAGCAGTGATATTTTGAGGCAAAAGTGCAGTATCTAATCAGCATAACACCAAGAAAGGGAAGGGGAGGAAGGCACCTACATCCAGGATCTGTCCTCATGACAAGACACAACTGGCTCAAAAGACCAACATCAGAAAGTAGAGGAGCTCTGACCTTGCATAGCACAGGAGGGAGAGCAAAGCACCAGCTTTGTACAACAACTTCCAGCAACCAGATGCTAGAAGCAAAATGGGAGGTACCTGAGGAAAGGCTTGTGTTAGCCCAGGCAGGGAAATGGACTAAAGCATTTACTGGGCTTGGGAAAGGAGGTTACACATATGCCAAAAGCATCAAGTGTAGGAGACACGGTTTCCTAATTGTGGTGAGACCAAATTAGTGTGTCTAATTGGCAATAGACTGAGTCCTGTCAAGCTCAGTTAAGCTAACATTATGTTCAATTTCCTCCCAGCAACTTCAAAGCAACATCAAGTAGCAGGGGCACTTCTCCAGTGGCCACAAAACACTTTTCCCTGGTTGAAGAGAAAAGGTGTGCATCTAGGAAGGAAGCAGAGTAGTCTTTTATCCTCCTGTAGGTGTTTCAGGATGGGCAATGCCAATCCTGGGACTAAAGCTGAAACAGGAACAAAAACAAAAGTGCAAGAAAACCCCCAAAACAAACAACCTTAAAAATACAGAACAAGAGGGAGCCCAATAGAACTGATTTCCACATCCTTGGCTTCCTCAGAAAACAGCAGTCTCCTTTGCTGGCACTGTGCTGACACCACCAGTGTTAAGAGCCCTAGTCTGAAACACTTGCCCACCTCCTTTGAAGGCAGCAGCCACCAAGATCAACAGAAGAGATCCATGCAGAACACCATGGCAAGGGTTGTCTTGGCTAATTGGTTGCCACACTAAAAGGAGGACACTTCTTCAGGGCATTGTTTTGAGGTGAGCCTGGAGAAAAGGGTCAGACTTGGGCTCTGATTTGCAGCATAGAAGCTTCAACACTGACCTATTGAAAATGTCTAAAACCAAAAACCATCTGAAAAGGATCTTTCAGTTGTGTGCAAATCACAGCCCCTCATTCCTCAGCAGATCGTCTGGGACCAAGTCCTCAAGGCCTTTTCCTCTGGGCAGCAGACAGCCTGGTTGCCTAGTAGCTGTAGAGGGAGAGAGGGGTGTCCTCCATCATGTCATCCTAGAAGCAGAGAAGAGGGGCTTTAATGAGATGTCTGCACGGTGGCATCATGGTCCCAGCCTGGGAGACTGCAGTGCAGGCAGCACAGCCTGCTCAGCCACACTTCACAGCGTGGCATCTGCCCAGCCATCCACCTAAACGCTGGCACTGTGCAGCTCCTGGATCTTTGGGCTGTCAGTGTCCCTCCTGCTGCAGCATTTGGAGAGAAGAGGTGTGTGCAGGAACTGCCTGCCTGCTGCAGGGATGTGGAAAACTCTGGCTGTTGAAAACTCCACTCAGCTTGAAACAGCATCAGCTTGCGTGCTTAGCTGCAGCACTCCTCTGTTCCAGAAAGTTCAGGGAGTTATTTGCAGCTTCCCCAGAGCTAGTCCAGCCTCTGGAACCCTCATATATTTTTATATTCCCAAATGGTCAAACACAGACAGACAAACAGACAACCTCTCTGGAACAGAGCATCAAATCTGCTTTGTCATAGTTACAAAGCAAATATATCAAAAAACAGGAGGAGAGGGCAGGAAGGTGTCATTTCAGGACAAGCCTGGATGGAGCTCTCCTTCCTCTCTCTAACCTCTCAGCGTTCCCCTGCAGAGTGAGGGGAAGGCAGAGAGCTTCTTTAGTGCCCAGCCTTGAGACTTGCTGTCTTGACTCAAACCTTGGATGGAAGGAGAGGGACCTAAGGAGGAACAGGAGCGTGTGATCAGCATTGGCGCTGCTGCAAACACCCAAAGCACTGCTAATGGAGGAGAGCAGCAAAGCAGTGAGTGGCCGGGCAGCCCAGGTGGGGCTGGTGGAGGCAGACTCACCATGGGCAGGTCCTGCAGGCGCCGGAACTCGGTGCGGTTGTTGCGCTGGCGGTAGCGCAGGAATCCCACCAGGGCCAGGATGGCCACCATGACAATGAACACGGAGATCACAGTGATCACCAAGGGGTCAGCCCTCGCTTTACCGGCCAAAGTGGGGAGCTCTGCAAGGAGACCAAGGGAATGAGGCCAAAGGAGAGCCCTCAAGGGCTGGAACAGCAAAGCTTTGTCTTTTCTGCTTCTGCTCAGTACAGCCAAGACGCAATTTCAGGTCCAGCAATTTGCCATGTTTTGTGAGAACAGGTACAAAACAATTACAGAATCTATTACAGGCTGGAAAAGACCTCTGTGATTATCAGTCCAACCCATGACCTAACACCACCTTGTCAACCAGACCACATCCAGTCTTTCCTCAAACACCCCCAGGGGCGGTGACTCCACACCTCCCTGGGCAGCCCATTAAAAGCAGTGCATTTACCTGAATTATCATCACCAACATCCAACACAGAAGTCTTCTCGTGCCTGGGCTCCAGTGACTGTACCAGTGTGGGCGTGCTGGTGGGGATGGTAGCTGTGCTGGCAGGCGTGGAGCTGGTCACAAGGGGTGTCACTGTCACTGTCACAGTACTGGAGGCAGTAGCAAAGGACGTGCTCCGTACAATGGAGGTGGGAGCAGAGGAGGTTCTGGGCTCCACAGTGCTCTCCTCTGTGGCACCCACAGGGCTCGTTCCTGCCTTGGTTTCAGACCTTGCTGCTGTGGGCCTCAGGGTCTGCCCATCAAAAAGCCCTGACTGAGAGCTGTTAGTTGTTGCTGCAAAATAGGAACAAGCAGTTATTTCAAAGGGCCCAGTGCAAGCACACTGTTCTGTGGGACTGGACAAGATGGAGGCAAGAGTGTAAGAAAGACTGCTGGGACTATAGGTATAGCAGCTTATTGTCAACCCTTTGGAAAATAAGCAGAGCCTTTAGCACAGCCACAGCTGAGCCACACTATAACCCACAGTGCTTAGAAAGTCCTCTCAGTTTTCATATGTGCCAATCTGCAATGTCAGCCAACCTCAGCTGGGCCCACAAGGCCTGTCCTTGGGGACAAAGGACAAGCAGACAAGCTTAAACAACTTTACACACAGCTGAGGACCACCCCAGAGCAAGACACTGGGACAGGCCTCTCATCCCTCCTTACAGGGAGCACAAAGGGGGCTGCCCAGGGACTGGGTAGCAGCATCCCCTAAGGCTGTGCCAGTTGTCACAGAACAGCAGGACCATATGACACCAGCCAGTGAAAACAATGCAGTTGTGCATGAACACCATGTAAAGCAGTGATCAGTCAGTATCTGCCTTGCATTAGGGGTGTGTGACAGCCTGGCAGGCCCCAAGATGGACAAAACTGGGATTGCAGACCCTATTACCAGTCCCCATGCTGCCCAGAGGGATCTGAAGGTAGGGTAGGGTTTCCCATGGTTGGATGGATGAGCTGTCACTTGTGCCATCTCCATGTTTTGTGTTAAAGGAGGGTGTGCTTCTCCAGGGAGGCTCCCACTGAGCCCCCAGCCCTGATGCCAGACAGGCCCAGCTGGGCAGTGCTGCTAAGGCATGTTGTTTCAGATTAGATATATGAAGGATGTCCCTGCACACAATCAATCAGAAAGCAACCAGCACAATTAACACCAGAATTAATGAGGTTTGCAAAGAGGATGCTGAACCAACATCTTTGCAAATAATTTGCACTGAACTGGCTCTGCTTAGTGTCTCATTCCCTTCTTCTCCCTCTCTCCAGTTAGCAGGAGAGTGCTCAGACATTCCCAGGTTGTGCATCCTTGAGGCAGGACTTGGTGCACAGGCAATAAAAGCAAAATCTCACCCGGCCCAGTGTTCAGAGGAGGCGTGGGGGTTGCACTGCTGGCATCATCCGTCTCTTCAGTTGTGCTGAAAGGTTCTGTGGCTTCATGGCCGGGCTGGTTTCCTTCCAGAGTGCTGGCAGTCAAGGTAGGGGAGGGGATTTCAGTGCTGCCGTTGGCTGACAAGCTCATGTTGTCATGCTCAGGATGTGTAACTGTGATGTCCCCAGGACTGGCAGTGGTAGAAGCCTGCAGTGTCTCTGCCTTGGAGCCTGCCATGGGGGTGGTGGTGATGAAGGCATCCTCCACCTCTGTAGCATGGGCCCCTGTGGCACTGAGTGTTGCAGCAGTCGGGTTTTTCTCCAGGCCTGGCTGAGGAATGGCAGCAGTCACTGCAGGGACGTCAGAGGCTTCCCTTGGCTGAAGCGAGGTGAGCGCTGTGCTAGGAAAAGGTGACAGTGACACCAAGGCCTCTGCTGTCTGCTGAACCTCTGCTGTGGAACAGAGAAGTTTGTCAGAGATCCCACAGTGAGAGGACAAACAGGGGGGAAGGACAGAAATGGAACTTCTTTATCCCCTTAATTCCAAATCCAGCACAGGTTCACACCTGGGAAAGGGATTCAGACAGCTCCTCTGTCCTCCTGGTTTTTGAGGCAGGGACCTGTTCTAGGGGACTTTTTCTTTACCCTCCTGTCTCTCCAGTCCTGTGCTGTTGTTCTCTAGGATTGGCACGACCAATCCCTGTATCCTTGAGCAACTTTTAAACGTTTTAAAAGGATTTAGTTTTGTTTAAATTATCACCTGAGACCTGATTTTGTAAGGAATTTAGATAAGTCTTCTTTGGTTCATTGAGAAAGAGTCAAAAGTGGTGCTGAAAAAATACAAATGAGGAAAATGTGGAAGAAGACTCTCTAGCTCCCCTGGCCCAATGAAGCAGAGAGAAGTGATATTCAAAAAGACTGTGGATGGCAAAGGTAAAGCACATATTGTGAGTCACCTTGGCAGGAGTGTGGGGTTCTGCTGGAGGGAAAGGTGAAATGGGCAGCAAGAGTATTACAGCTAACAGGGCTGGGGTGTGCCATGGGAACTGCCTTCCTGAGCTATTTATGAACACATCACCACCATGAAATACAACTGTTGTCATAGAAATGGGGAGCTACTCAGCCTCCCACTACAGCAAAAACGGGCAGCTTCCCTGAAGGGAACCTGCAGCAAGCAAAGATCCCCCCAGATCCACAGCTGCTAGACAGTGTGACAGCATACAGGAGGAGGAAAGCCAAAAGGCTCTTACACTGCCTGTTCATAAACACAGATCCTGTGAGGGTTTTTCAGGGTATAAACAGGAAGAAAACAGAGAAATGTAGCCACATCGGGATGGACTCTCTAATTTTAAAATGTCTCATAGTCAATATTTTGACAATTTCTGTTAAAGTCTCTATCCAAGCCACAAAGGACTGACGAGCTAATTACAGAAAAAAATAAAGGTACTGAAGGAAATCCATCATCATGTCCCTTCTCCCCACAGTGAAGAAGCATCCAGCGCAGATGCTGTAAGCAGTAAACATTCATCCACCAGCCAGGCAGCCCATTCTTATACTGTTTTGGGGAAATTTCAGCAGTTTTAAAAGCTCTTCAGAACAGACAGAGTTATCAAAGCTCTTCTCCAGCTACAGCACTTAACAGACCCTAAAAAAAGACACAATACATGGCTCTCTCAAGACCTTTGCAGTACCCTGACCAGCTGGAGAATTCAAAGCCCTGAGCAGCCTGATGGAGCTGTGCTTCCCCAGCCTGGGGCCCCAGCCCCAGGAGGGCTCCTGCAGGGATGCACAGCCCTGCTCTGCACATTCAGAGAACGAGCTCTCACAGGGAAACCAGCTGGGGCAACTTCAACATGAAGACCAAAGGCCTGAGCGATGCTCCCTTTGGCCTCTCCTGGATCCAGACGTGCATGTCCAGAAGGTGCCTCCAAATAAAGCGAGCTGCTCTGCCATGGAGCTCAGGTTAGGATACACCAACAACACCTGGAAGGAAAAGAGCTGAATGCTGGGTTTCCTGGGACCAGGCACCAAAAGGCATTGTTACCAAATGTGACAATTCCCAGCCCTAAACACAGCGCTGCTATTGAACACGGGGTGGGATCCCACCAGCTCCGGCTGCCGGCTGGGCACTGGCGGATGCTTGCTCAGTAAACACCCACTGCCTGCTCCTGCCCTGCCAGAGACAGAGCCCTGCTGTCACCACGGGGTAAACAGGAAAGGTGGTGCCCAGGTGCCTGGCCAGTGGCAAGCCTGGCTATGCGCTGCTCTGAATAGCTGGCCTGTGTCCGGGCAGCCTCTCATGGGGTGGCAAGTCATGACTTGAGTCATGCAGAAGAAAGATTTGTGGAAAGCTATCTTGCACAAAGGCCTGAGCAACTCTGCAGCCATCGTGCCACTTTCTGACCAGAAAAGTGATAGGCAAGATGGGTGCTAATGTCTTTACAAGCAGCTCCATGGGTGAGGGTCTTTAGGAGAAGTGGGTCCTCATGTCTCTACCAACCTCAAGCTGCAAAGTTCGTTGCAGAACCCAGTTCGAATTTCTGGTGGATCCACAGAACCCAGATAGCCGTAACTTGGGGGGAAATGGGTGATTTTATGCACAAAAGGAGGGAAGGCAGATGAGTCTGGGTCCTACACACCAGGACACCACCCCGCGTGCCTACCGCGAGGTGCTGTGGGACAGGAGGGTTTATGGGGACAAGCAGGTCCCCCCAGTCCACTGCACTCACAGCTTCCTGCTGTCTGCAAGAGGGACAGCCGCTGGGACTGGCATTTCCCTAAGCTCTTCTCTCCGAGAAGCCACCTGGCTTCTTCCCACAAAATTATCTAGTGTCCATCACTGCGAAAGAAAATGGTTCCCGGGTGGATTGGCCACTCTGGTGTAACACAGCACTGTGGTGTGAAAAACCTGGTTTGTAGAGAATTGCAGAAGAGATTTTAAATTAGCAGGTGAGGAACAAGGGACTGTTTCCAGTATGGCAAGTGTTGATGGCACCTCAATTAGCAAGTCATCCAGCCCAGCACAGCACACTCAGCTCAGGAAACAAAGGAGAGCCTAATCCAGACTAACATTCTAAAAATTCAAGACATTAAGAGATGATGGTGGAAAGATAGAAAAGGCAAGAGCCTTAGAATGGCCAAGGAAACAAAGAACTGAGTAAATCCTGATCACCCGGGGACAGGCAGACAAAGGATTCCCATCACCCATCTGTCAGCTCCTGAGGGGTAAGGGCACATCGAAAGCCAGCACAGTCACCAAGCAAAGCACCTGGGGAAATCCCCCAGAGGTGCAGCTTGTTCCTTGTGAGCTGCAGGTGCTAAAAGGTACAAGCGCTGAGTTTTATTTCAGTTTCAGTTTAAATAAAACCACTCCTCAAAAGGGCCTTGCTGCAATGCCACAGCTTTGTTTGCCAGTTTTATCATCCATCCAATAGAACAACCTAGTGCCACGCAAAGTGAGCCCGGGGCAGAGGCTGCGGTGCAGAGGGGAGAGCAGAGCACTGTGCACAGCAGAGCATTGCTGCCTGTGCCTGTGCCGGGGCACACCCGGCAAACCCTGCCCGGGCTGGGATCCTCCGGGGTGCAGCTCCTGCTCTGCTCTGGAGCCCGGTACCCAGCAGGTCGGGAAATCCCCAGCTCCAGCGCAGCTGTTGCTGCCCCAGTCACTGGGTGCTGATGGTTTTAGCTGTTTATCAGTCACCTATAGAGATGCAGGTCAGAGCTCGTTCCTCTGGAGTCATCCTGGAGAAGCTCTGCTTCCTGCACCACATGCCAGGAAAGCCACGGCTGTACTGCCTAAGGCATCACCCTCACCAGCTTCAGGAGACAAGAGAAAACCATGTCCTTCTTGTTTCAGATGCAAATGGCAAGAGTTAGTGTGAATGCTTCACCTTTTCTGTGATTCTCCAAGACCTGATAGCTGCAGCATTCTAGGACAGCTGGTAAAGGTGCACTCACCCTTGAATTCATAACAGAGCAGCTACAACTGTCCCAGGATCTGTAAGCAAGAGCTCTGACCATAAGAATATGTCTTTCCCTGATAGGGGGCTAGGGGTGAGCTTGCTTTGGTTATATTTCAGCCTGCTGAAGCAGAGCTGGTCCCCTGGCTACAGCCCCACTCCTGCCCTGTGTCTGTGCTAACGCCCCAGGCTCAGTCTGTGCGTGGTGAGAACCAGAGATCCCAGACCACATTAGGGCAGGGCTGGTGGATTTGGAGCAGCAGCTCCCATCAGACTGTGCTGACTGCAGTGACCTCTGTCTGGGAAACAAGAGGGGCAAAGGAAGAGAGTGGTCCCAGGGGAGGAGGGATGCAGCCAAGCAAGAATCAGCCCCTGCCTTGGATAAGGGTGGGAAACACTCCCAGCTCTTTCAGGGAAGGGAGGGCTCTGAACATCAGCCCAGAGCTTCGACCCCTCTCTAGCATTGTCTGACAACACTGAGAGACTTCCACGCATCAACCCAAGCTGCCTCCAGCCCCAGAACAGACATGGTAAATTATGCTAAAACAGAGAGGAGTGAAGGAAGCCAGCTCTGCAGGAAACAGGGCCATTCCTGCCTTGTGCTCCCTGCCCAAGATTCAGGGCTGGGGCCAGGCGAGGGGCTGAGGAAGGTTTGCACAGGCAGGACAGAGTCACTGCTATGCCAGGGTAGTCTCACAGGGTGGGGACCGTGGTCTCCATGCTCTGCCACAGCAGCCACCCCACCATCTATTTTCTTCTCAGATAAAACAATAACAGAGCAGGGCCTCAGCTGGACAAACCCTCAACAAGCTTCTGCCACAACCCTCCTGCCTCTCTCAGCAGCATCCTCTGCACCCTCCTTCCTGTCTGGCAGAAACAGCAGCCTGGCTCCCCAAAGGTCAACACCTCGCTCAAATCCATAGGTTTGAACACTTTTAAAAACCCTTTTAGGATGAGATGAAGGTGAGGAGGCCCATGGCAGGCTGGCTCCTGGGGGCTGAGGCAGAGAGCAGGGCAGCACGGTGCAGGCTGCAGCCACCACTGGGAGAAGTGCACAGTACCAGGTGAGAGCTAAGCACAAAGATGAGAAGGATTCCCCCAGGATTTCAGAGAAAGTGCCCATGGGAGCAGGACTCCCTGGTGTTGATGTATCCTCCTGCACAGGCTGCCACTGTCTGAGGATAGCACCTCACTTAAATCAGCTTCCTACAGAATGCATGTGAAACTACTGCTCTGATTCATTGAAAAGGCACCCAAACCCTTCTACAATGCTATTTTGGTGCACTAAATGAATTCAATTTCCATTTAAGTGTAACAGCTCCACTCACAAACAACCTGGTAAAATGGAAAAATACAATGTTTAAAAAGTCAAAGCATAAACTATAACCTGTATGTATCAAAGCAGTCATATCTTATTGCTTAGCAAACTACTTCATTAAGTGTAGAAATTATCTTTTGTTGCCAGTTATTACATTTTATGGTTACCAACCAACAGTAATTAGACAATCTCTTCAAGGAAAAAAAAGCTTGAGTATAAATGCAAATAAAACCATATAGTGGGATTTAAAACGAAGGCTCTTCATTTCATTTAAAAGCAGAACTGGAATAGCTCCTGATTAGATCCTTGCTGAGCCTGATCTCTTTTC
The DNA here is from genome assembly GCF_028769735.1 of Zonotrichia leucophrys gambelii. Taxonomy (NCBI): domain Eukaryota; kingdom Metazoa; phylum Chordata; class Aves; order Passeriformes; family Passerellidae; genus Zonotrichia; species Zonotrichia leucophrys. Next base: position 21,472,763 of record NC_088178.1, on the reverse strand, counting down.
CTGGAATAACAATAATAAAAAAACCAAACAAGCAGCAGAAGAGATTTCTGGAGCCCTTCAGGAAGGTGCCAGATGCACCCAAGGATGCTGTAGAGCAAACACCCTCGCAGTGGTGAAGCAAGCTCAGAGACAGGATCGGGTACAAGGGGCAGCTGCTTTGTAAGCTCAGCTCCATTGGGTACCTTGCAGGACCTCGATGGAGGCAGGGTGCCAGAGGCTGCATTTGCCACAGGCTCCAGTGCTCTCCCTGCCAGGGCTGATGTCCACACTGTCCCCATCCCAATCCTGGCTGAGACAGGCTGGACAGACTCCCTGTGCTCCAGGACTCCAGGCAGGAGGTGTAGGCACCCATCCAGCCTTGAAGCCTGCTTGGGGACCACCTGAAGGTCTTCACGGCAGAGTTTAATTCATTGCATCCCTCGTGGCCTCTGCGAGCTGCTCTGCAGGCACCAAAACTGGGGGGGGCTGAAAAGGGGGTGCTGAGCACCCAGTTCAGCCCTGCAGAGCTGCCAGGCCAGGCTGGCTGCAAAGCAAGGGCTGAGGTAAGGGACAGGAATAGAAACCAGCTCTCCTGACGGGAAGGAGGCGGCCACGAGCAGAGCACGAGACGGGGGCAGATTAGATATGGGGTGCTGAGTGAGTGTGGGGCACTGGGGAGGGACAGCCCAGCACCCAACCTGCCCAGGCAGGCAGGAAGATGATTCCTCAGGGCATCTGTGGATACCAGGCCACAGGCTTGAACCGCGGGGAGAAAAAGGGGAGGCAGTGCTACCACCTCAACAGATGGCACTGCATTGGGAACCAGGACAACCAGCCAATGTGGCATGGCAGAGCAAGAGCTGCAGCAACAGGCATGAGCAGCCCTGGAAACAGCACTACAAATGCCAAGCACAGGTACTTCAGTACTAGGAAAACCCATAAAACAGCAGAGAAACAGCACAGCACAGAGCACACAGTACTGGGACAGCACCAGCCTGATCACTACCTGCAGGAACAGCATCCCAGGGTGTCACACTGCCTGGCCCTGCCACATGAGAGAAATCTAAAAAAACTTCCTTCCTACAGGTTTGCAGGAAGCTCTATCACTGATCCCCCATTTAGAGGTAAGAGGGCTTATCCCAAATTTCTATGGCAGGGAAAAGGGAGAGCAGGCTGCCTGCTCAGCTACCATTGTCAGAGCAGCCAGTTATTTTCCAGGGGCCACATACAGCTATGGAGCACCTTGCTTGGCAGGAAGGTGCCTGGGAGACTCCCATGCTGTCTGCTTTTGTTCCTCAGTAGGGGACTGAGCAGTGGTGAAGGCTCCTTCACCCAGAAGCTGCTGGGCACACCCATGGCATGCACGGCCTGGGAAGCCTGCCCTTCTCTGGGGTTGTGTAACCCCGGTAATACAGCAACAGCAGGGAGCTCTGGCATCAGACAGCCTGGCCCTGCTTACCTCAGGAGTCACAGCTGCAGTGGAAGAAGCATTCACATCATTAGGAGAAATTAATAAGCCAGTTGCCTTAATAGCAGCCCCATGTCAGCAGGGAGCCTACTCTCCAGTGCAGTGTGGCAAGAACTGGGGGAAGTCTGGACATCAGGAAACTTGCCCAGCCCTGGGCAGCCCTACAGGGCTCAGGATGTGACCCGACTCAGGGGCACTGAGCCCCATGAAAGCTGCTCCAGAAAGCATTGTGGGGATGATCACAAATCAAGGGAAATCCTGTGGCAAGAACTGTGTCTGCCCACCCAGAGGGTCTAGGTGGAAAGGAAGGAGGGACAGGGGCTTCTGTACTTTAGATTGTCCCATCTCCCCTTTGTCTGCAGGGATGGGGCCAAGGGAGCTGAAGGAGGTGAGTGCTTTGCCCCTGCCCAGCAGGTCAAGCCTTCTGGGAAGGGCAGCACAGAGACAAGGCCCACCCTGCCCCTGGGGCAGAGGGAAAATCATGTGTAGAAATGGCATCAAAGACTGATGGCATGACATGAAAGGTTGGGCTGGGAGTGCAGGGTCACACTGCTGGAGGAAACACCCAGAGCAGGGAACCAAGCTGTGGCTCAGCTCTGGGTGCAGCAGAACTGGAGCTGTCCTGTCAGGGTGGGGCCAAGTCCATCCACTTGTCCTTGCCCTGGGCAAACAAAGGGAAAAAAATCACGGAAAATCGTCAGTGGGACCTTGAAGCAGACACTCTGCCTGCCTGTGTGCATGACCCCGGTGGTGCCCACAGATGGGGCTTGATGTGCTCGTGCTGCTCCCAGCCCTGCTCTGCTCTCACTGCTTGCAAGGCAGCTTAGCACGGGAGGGAGAGGCAGAAAAATGCCCAGACCAAAATTACTCGGGGTTTTATTTGTAAGGCTGATGGAGCTGGAGGAAGTGGATTTCCGCAGGCAGGGAAGAAAGGCTGCATTGAGAGGCTGGGGTGAGCAGAGCACAGGAGAGCAGCAGCCTGAGCTCCTCTGTGGCCCTGCTGCAAACCCAGATGGGGAGTGGGAGCAGGCACTGCCAGACAGCAGGAGCAAAGGGAATCTGTGCTGGGAGCAGGGCAGAGAGCACTCTGGAGCTGGGACAAACCCAGCTTTGGACAAATTTGTCTAGGACTGCTGACTTTGGGTGAACCGTTCCTTTCCCCACCACTGTCCTGGTGAGATTTTCTGGTGTCTCATTATGGGTTGTGCTTGCTAAGAGGCATTTTATTAACGGTGGCATATCTTCCATCTTTTTTCTCTTTTCACAAAACATCTGGTCTTTCAACCACAGTTGAGATTGGGTAACAAATTCAAAAGCTATGAGGGCAAAGGCCAGGTCAGCTGCATAGGTAACATTTCCTGAGACTGTGGAGAATCTTGGATTGGGACACTAAGCAACAAAAATCCCAGGAAAAACCTAGTGCAATCTTAATTTCTGGTACATTCTGTCAGTTTGAGTCTCGGACTCTGCAGCAAGAAGGTTTCTAGGAGCCAGCTGGGGCAAGGGGCTCCCTGGGGTTTTCCAGTGTGCCCAGAGTGAGAGACACGGGGCCAGAACACAGCCCCCGGCATCTCAGAGCTCCTCCTCCTTTCAGCGGTGGAAATCCTGAATCCTTCCTTTGCCCGTGGCTGGCCACCTCCCCACAGCCCATCGCAGCACAGCCACTCTGTGGGGAGCGCAGCTTCACCCACATAAAGGGCGCTGGTTTGGGACCGCTCCCAGTGCTCAGCCTCAAACCCAGGCGCATCCGGCACCCAAAACCTCATCCTGAGTGCTGCTCTCGCTGCTGGAGCTCAGCCCCACAGGCATCTATTCTAGGGTTTTCCCAGCCCTAATTAGTCATTAGAAACTGAGTTTCTGTGTGTCACTCCCTGGTCTCTATTGATGCAGTAACGGTGCTGGGATCTGACCAGGCTCTGGCCAAGGGTTTTTCTCAACCACAAAGAAGAAGAAACACGTTTTGCTTTCCGTGCCCCTAAAGTGCAGAGCCTTTGTCACTACCAGGGTCACGGGGAAGGTGACAGCCCCCAGACTTGGGGCGCACTCCAGCTCCGCGGCAAAGCTCGGTGGTGTCGGTGGACGGGGCTGTCAGCGCCACGCTGCACACTGCGTCTGCCCACGTGGGGACGCGTTGATCCCAGAGCAGAGCTGAAATACGGCCCGGGAGCCTGCCCGGGGCCGGGGTCTGGCTCCTGCTCTGTCCCGAAAAGCTCCATCCGCCCTGCCCCTCTCCCCGCAGGCACAGGGCCCTCGTCCCGTCGTGCTGGGGGAGGCGGCAGAGTTCGGGCTTTGTCCGGGCTTCCCTCGGGGCAGCTCAGCAGCGGCTCGGAGGCACCGCGGGCGGCAGGAGGCTCGCAGGGCTGGATGCTGCCGGAGGGGAGCCCTCCAGGACCGCCGGCCCCCTCCCCGCACATCCCCTCGGGATCCCGCCGGGCGGGAGCTGAGCCCGGGTGGCTCCGCCGGCGGGAGCAGCGCTGCCGGCAGTGCCTTGTATGGGCAAGGCCGGGACGGGCGGCCGCGCTGCTGCCCGGAGCGCGGGGCTCAGCCGGGACCCCCCGAGCATCCTTGGGCCGCCTCACCTGCGCGTCCGCCGGGGCGACGGCGCCGGGGTCCGAGGGCATTTCGCCCGACTTCGGGGGACAGGCCCGGGGCGCTGCTCCCGGAGGGGGAGCCCTGGTGGGGGCTCTCCAGACCCTTCTCCCGCAGCCCCACCAGCGGGCGGAGGAGCCCGAGTCCCGGCGCTGCCCCGACGGCTGTCCCGGCGCTGCGCTCCCCGCCGCGGCGGGACCGGCGGGATCCCCTCGGTCAGCCCCCCGCCCCGGCAACCCTCGGCGGCCGCCCCGGTACCTGGCAGGGCGCAGAGCAGGCAGCAGGCGGCGGCGAGGCGGAGCAGGGCGCGCCGCGTCCCCTCCATGCTGGGCCGATCCGCGCTGGCTCCGCCGGCGGCACCGGGGCGGCGCCGGGGCGGGGCGGCCGGGGCGGGGCGGGCGGCACGTGGTGCAGCCCCGGCCCAGGAGCAGCGGGGAGGGGGCGGCTGCCGGCCCCGTATCGCGCATCCCCGTGTCGGACAGCGCAGCCTCCGTCCGGTCCCTGTTCGGTCCCCGGCACCCTCGGTTCGGTTGGCACCGTCCCCAGCACCACCAGCTGGTCCCCGGCACTCCTGGCTCGGACAGGGCAGCCCCAGTCCCGCCTTTGTTCTGGGAATCCTTAGCCCAGGTTCGCACCACCTCATCACCCCATAGACAGTGGTTCAAGTGGCCTTAGACCAGGCTCTCACCACCTCCTAATCTGCCCTTGGCAGCCCCAGTTGAGCCTGACATCCGCACTTCTGCTCCATGCAGGGTGGGAACAACAGATGTGCCCGACGTGAGGCATCAACTTGGGGCCTCCAGGTAGTTTCAGGGTACTTGGGTCAGTGGGCACAGCCGGGCGGGTGCAGAGGTTCTCCTAGCACCCTGGATAACTGCCCTGGCCAGGGCCCAGCTGGGTGCTCAATGTGCCATGTCTGGCTTCTCAGGGCATCCTGCAGCCCCTGGGACATCCCCTGGCTTCACATCCCTTCCAGCCTCTGGGGGCCTGGCCAGCCTCATCCAGGCACATCCAGGCTGAGCCATCCTCCAGGAGGTCTGACTGCTCTCCTCTGGCCGGTATTTCTGAAGAAGAGGGCCCCATGTCATGGTATGGTCGGTGCTGATCCTCTTTCAGGCTGCTTTGGCAGAGGTGGGGCTGTGGGTCCCCTTCTCCATCAGATCCCTTTGCCGGCAGGGGACAGAGGAGGAAAGTAGAAATGGGTATTAAGCCAAGAGGATTTGCCTCCCTTTTTCAATATGGAACTGCTTGGTAGCTCCTGCTCAGTTCTGAGGTAGAAGAGAGTTGGTCTGATACAGAACTGATCATGCCTTTTACCAGCTTTATAAGAAAAAGTAAAATTCAATCTTAGCCCCTCATGGGAAATGTGTTTCTAGCTGCTCGCTACTTACTGCCAGGAAAACTAGCTGTACCATTTTCTGGCAGAGGTAATTGTGCTTGTACAAATGTCCCAGTTCTAAGGGGAATTCTTTTAAGCATATTTACAGCTATGGAGTTGGTTATAGAAGTCTTCTGTTACCCACAGAGGTTGCAGGGCTACCCAAGAGACCAAAGCTCCCTTCGCTCTTGACAGGCTTGGTCTCTTCGTGCTGCATCACCCGGGCCAGGAGCCACCTCTCACCAGCGAGGGACCAGGGCATGTCCCTGAGCAGGGCACGAGCTCCAGGGGACAATGGCACTGCTGGCTGTGCCCCCAGCTCATGCTTGTGTCCAATGCCTGTGTGCCTGGTTCACTTCTCTGCTCTGGCCTCTCCCTGGAGGCACCAGAACCTCAATATCCACCTCAGCTGCCTTGCAGAGGGTGCCTCGCAGTCGTCAAGGTTACCGGTCCCTGTGCTTTAATTAAGCACACAGGCACTGCACGGGGTATTTTCAGCAGCTGGGGGAAAGGAGGAAGGGGTGCTGGCAGTCCTCAGAGGGGCTGGTGAGCAGCACCACAAGTCTGGGCAGATGAGACCCCCTGCAGGTCACTGCTGTTATTTAGCTGATCTCCACACTCAGGATTGTTATTAACAAACTAATGAGGTACCTTTGGCTCCCCTTAGCAAGGAAGGAGCAATTGGGAGCAAGAAAAGGGACAGCATCTGTGTAATAATGTCTTTGAGATGATACTGCTGATGTCCCACCCTGGAGAAGGGAGCAGAAAGAAGGGGAACTTTAACATCCCACTGGTACACAGCCACTTTCTCATGGAATAAGCAAAACCATTCCCCTTAGACAGCAGACAGCAGCCCCCCATGTCTGTGTAGGCTCTTGGCTTGTTCTTGAGTGAGACTGAAAACACCCTTGCAGGCCCTAGCAGCATCTAGATCAGACAGGTCTGGGTAGCACAGTCTGAGAGTTGACAGTCTGAGAGTTGAGGACTTAGAATAACTTTTTAAAAAAATTTTGTGCTCAAAAACCACAACATCAACTTCTGCCACTGTCACACTTCCCTCTTGCAGTGGCTCTATCCAGCTCCCATCCTTTTTTTCCTGGCTGCCAGCCAAGCCATGGAGCAGACCAGAGATGATAATGTTGGTTATAGTAATTTAATAGGAAGAAGCAGATCATAGAAAAATAAGTGAATAGAAAATAGTGGCAGCAAAAGAGCTGAGGGGAATTAAGGGCACAGGCAGGAGGGATGGAGGTGCTGGCCCTGGGAAGGACAAGTAAACTCAGTCCTTGGGCTGTGCCCCCAGCCCAAGGAATGACACAGACTGAGTGTCCCCTGAGTGAGCAGAGCTTTGGCCTCGCTGCCACCATCACCTGCAGCCCCACAAAATCTGGAGAGTGATCACCAGTCCAGGGGGAATGACTGCAGCAGTGGAGTCCTGAGCAGAGGGATGGCTCTGGGCATGTGGGTGGTTCACCTGGGCTCATGTAAATCATCCCATTTCTTGTGCTTTGGCCTCTCTCCCCCTGCCCTTTGCAGGGGCACTGGGAGCATGGCTGGTGCACATCTCAGCCTGGCCTTGCAGAGCCCAGCAGATCCCAGCCTGCCCCCTGTCCCCTTGAGGGGATGGGGCATGATTAGGATGGTCTTGGGGTAGACAGGCCCAAACATCATCCCTAAACAGCTGCTTTCATCCTCCAGGAGCTCTTCAGTGCAGAATGAGGAGAGGGCCTGTTCTCCAAGGAAGACAGCTTGGCAATTGTAGGGATTTTCAATTCTCAAGGAAGCTGGAAGTCAACTGGCTGGAGCAGAAGAGCTAATCATTGAGTGAGTCATTCCCCCTCCCAAAGCTGAAATATTAAACCAGTTTTTTTATGAAAGGCAAATTAAATCCCACAAGTCAGAGCCAAGAAAAGAGAATTTATCAAAGAGCAGAAGATGCCACTGTGGGACTTGCAGGCAGACAGAGGGAGCATTTGCTCAGCAGCCCAGGATATTACATCTCCTGTGCCTCTCCTCCAATGTGAGGAACACTGCCATTCATCTATTTTTAATAACAATGACGCAGGCAGTGAACCTGACTTCAAGGCTGGAATATCATCTTCTTCCCTCTGCATATCTGTCCTGACTCATCTTCTGTTCCAAGAGCTCTCCACAGCTTGGTAGCCCAGCAAAGGAAGAAAGGAAGAACAGAATTGAAAAAAAAAAAAAAACAAAAAACAAAAAACAAAAAACGTGGATCAGAGAGCAAAGCATAAGAGTTAGAGACTCATTCTGGGCAAGGAACAATTAGCACTGTGACTTCACTGGCTCAGGGAGCCAGGGAAAATTAAGGATCTGGGGAATCTAAATGTATCTGGGGGCAGGCTGATCAGGGAGTGGGATCTCTCAGAGAGCTGAGCAGGGATCTGGTAGCATCTGGGTACTTGTAGGTCTTGCAGCTCTGCAAAAAGGGCTGGAGAAAGCAGGAGCAGAGCTAAAGGTGCCCAGGCCTGGGGTGTCTGGTTGGGGGGACAAGCTGAAGTGCCCTGTAGTGGCAGAGGTCTCCAATTTCAGTGCCACAAAAGGGAAAAATCTCTTCACTCTTGTATCTGCAGAGATAAGCAGTGAGTGCAAGTGTGAGGAGCATAACCAGAGGAGGAGAGGCTGCTGTGCAGCCTGAGGACACAAAAAGCTGTGCTTTCATCCCAGAGATAACCTCCCTTAGCTGGGGAGTGAGGACAGCACACCAGGCAATGCAGAAACCCTTTTGTGCCTCAGTGTGAGGCAGGAGAAGTGGGACTGATGGCCTTTGGGCTCTTGGCCTTGATCTTCACAGGACTGTGTGGCCTCTTTCAGCATCCACCATGGTGCAAGGCAGTGCAAATCTGTATTTCTGCCCTTTAGTGGGTGAATACAAAGCTAATTCAGCTTCATCAGATGTTCAAGGTTTTCCCCTACAAAATTGGTACTCAGACATCTCAAAAGTTCAGGTGCTGCTGAGAGAACCCAGGCCTGCCCTGAGTATTGAGGTCTCACCCTTTGCTCCTCAGATCCCAAGGGCTGGGGCATGGTGTGATGAGCTCTGCCCAGGGCTGAAGCAAGGCACAGTGACACAGTCCTGGCTCCTTGTCCCAGTGTTTGCACAGCCTCATGGCTGGGAGCACCCCAGAGCAGGCAGGAGCCAGCTGGTGAGCTCAGTGCCACTCCACAACCAGGGCACCGCCAGGAGCTTGGTGACAGCCATGCCACAGCAGCGTGCCAGGGCAGGCAGGCTCTGCATGGCAGCCAAGGCAGCAGATGGCCCTGCTGAGCAGGCAGGGCAGCACAGGGCTGCAGCACCAGTGCCAGTACAGGAGCTGTCAGTTTGGGCATATCCATCTGCCCTAGAACAATCCCTGTCCAGTTCCCCAGGCAGGGTGTCTGGTGCTGTGCCAGCCCCCTGGAAGGGGAGCATGGAAGATGCTCTGACATTCCCATGGTTGCCAGGTCTCGTGCAGAGACCTGTGGTGGTGGGTTTGGGCTGACATGGAGCTGACATGGAGCAGGATTTGAGCACAAGGGCACACTGGCCACCTCCTCTGCACCAGTGGTGAGGCAGAATTGTTAACCCAGAATTGTTAACCCAGCTGGGCAGCAGGCAGAAAAGGAGCCTAGGACAGGAGCTAGAAAAGGACCCTAGGACATGAGCTATTAAAGGACCTATGTTGGCATTAATCAAGAGAAAATTCCTGGAGTTCCCATGGGGACCCTCTCTTCCAGCTCCTGTGACATGACTTCTGATCTCCATAGGAGTAAATCAGAGCAGAATTTGACCAGTCCTACCCAAAGATGGTTTTTCTTGACAGGTTTCATTACAGAAAGTATTTAATGTGTTAAATCACTGAAGTCCCCAATCTCATCACAATACTGTGAGGTCAAACCACTGTCTCAGTCCCGTGGGAGGGAACAGAGACAGTCCCTGTCGTGTGACACTTGTTTAATTTTAGAGCATCTGGGGAAGACACCAGCTCTCCTGCAGTGGGGGTAAATTTACATGGATTCCTTGCATCAGCTTTCTTCTTGGGAAGGAGAAATCTCCCAAACTTCCCACCTCTGAGGCATTTGCAGATCCTGGAGGAAGGGAGTTCCCCCTTCTGCCTGGTCTCACCCACCTTCCCCTGTCTGCTTTTATGTCCAGCCAGGAGTGAACCCTGTGTTTTTTCCTGCTTTTAAAACAGGACTTGTTGTTGAGATGAAGCCACAGGAGGGCTCATAAGATGATTTATTTCCCTCTCTAAACAAGACTCAGTCACGTCACGAGTCACAGGACCTCTCGCAATGTTACATGAAACAATGTGAGCGTTTCCAACCGAGGTTCAGCTTCCCTGGATCTCTCTGGTGTGTTTTAGTGATGCTGCTTTGCACCAGTGTTTATTCCTGCATATTACCAGTAAGAATTCGCAGCCCCAAAAGCAGGAATTACACATATCTTGCTTGGGAAACAAAAAGGAGGTAAATTGTTTGATGGGAAACAGGGGAATGATAATTAATTTGCGCAGTTCTGGGCTCAGTTCCTAAAAAGAGCGGTAATCAAAACCTACCAGCAGATGTCATCTTAAAGCCAACTAAGAGCTCCCCAAGCAGCAGGAACGAGGATAGAAGGGAGATACTGTTTTCTTTTTAAGGGGATACAAAGTCGCAGGACCCTGACATGAAGGACCCCAGAGCTGACTTCACAAAACCTTGGTGAAATAAATCCCAGCAAAATATAAAGCATTGAAATTAGATTTATTTTAAAAAAAAGTTCTAAAGAAAAAATCTTACTAAGACCCTCTATTCTGAGACTCAATTCTGCTTGAATATAGAGAAAAGAGACTGATGGATTTGAGTAGTTTCATCTGCTTTGTCACTCTCTAAAATATGATGGATATAATAATATTTTTAACGGCTTAATTACCAAAGTTTGCTGCACCCTGTGTTTGAGCTGTCATTAGAATAGATGTTTGCAGATGGTTGATATTTAACATTTGTGAGTGTGGGAAAATTTCCTGTGAAGGAAATCCAGGAGGAAATTAAGAAAACAAGACATTTTTTGCCTCCACACAAAGTACTTTTAATCTGTTACCTGTGCAAAGATGATAATAGCTTTTGTAGTTGAACATATGGGGAAAATTTCACTGTAGACTCTTGACTGAAATTCTGAGACTAAATTTAATCAAGACATTGCAGAATAGAGAGATTTTAATCCAGCTGTAAGGAAAAGTCTCTGTTCAGTATTTAGAGCTGGTGCTAATGTGTCCAACGGCAAACTCCCTCAAGCACATTTTGGATCATGCTGAAAAGACTAGATGTAAAATTAATTATGAACAATAATGAGAAAACTTGTTACTAATATGGTACAGCAAAGCTGAGTGACACATTCTTGCCCAAGACTCTTTTTAGTCACAACTCCTCTGGTTTTTAACTCTTTGAGCTTTGGTAATTCTATCCATAACTGTACAGTAAATGAATTTTGTTTGTTGAAGAGTTTCAGTAAAAATAGCTCAGCCTCTGCCAAAGATGAGGTCAGGGAAAAAGTCAGCCTCTCGCCAATGTAAACCAAAACCAAATCCCCCTCACAAATGTTTAATGAGATGTTTTAGTCCTGCCGTGCTTTGGAATAGATACTTGGAATCCGGCAGTCCATCACAGCAGGAAGAAAGGTGTCTTTTTCCATACCTGCTACAGGCTGCCTACATGCGGATAAGTGATAACTTGAAAAATATCAGTTTGTATGTGAAAAATCCCAGATTTATTTCATCCTGGCAGCCAAACCCCCAGAATATGTGAGCTGGATTAAGCAGGTTCCAGGCGGGGACCGGGGGGACAGAGCCGTGTGACCGACAGGGCAGACAGATGGGAAAAACCGGAGGAGTAAAGGCTGAAGCTGCACATCCTGGAGAGAGGAGGAGAACGGAGCAAGGGATGGGGAAACCCAGCAGGGGACGGGCAGTAAGGGGCAATAACAGCAGGGCTGCCACCATGGAGCCCAGCCGCGGCCACCGCGGGCCGCCTGCGAGGGGCTCAAGGAGGGGATGAGACCGCGACCGGGGACCAGGACCAGGACAGCCGAGTACCCACCCCATTGACAGCTTCAGCCACCCTCGCTAAAAGCACACGGTGATTGGTTGTTGCACCCGCCCATCACTGGCTGTCCCGCTTTCCTACTGGCTGATTCTTTTATTTATAATCCGCCCTCAGGAGCTGGCCAATCAGAGCGAGGCGCCCATAGCAATGCCCCCTCTTCTTCCTGCCGCTGTCTCCCGCGCGTCTCTCGGGAGTTGTTGTCGCTCCTGTGATTGGTTAGACAGCGTGTCGATCAAGCGCACTCGACCAATTGAAAAGGGACATTCACGCAGACTACCTGCGAATCCCTCCGCCCTGTTTCCTTTTCCCATTGGTCGACAGGCACTGTCCATCACTCTTTGCTTGGCCCCGATTGGCTGCTAGGGAGGGGCGGCTCCCGGCCGGTTCCCGCCCCGGCGCTGTGGGCGGTGGCGCTCGCGAGGAGGAGGAGGAGGAGGCGGAGCCGGCGGTCGCGGCCCCGGGTCCCGCAGCCGGGCTCCCGCCTCACATGGAGCCCCCGCGCCGGCCGCAGCGGCGGGGCGGACCCGCGCCGGGGTGCTGAGGGGCCGCGGCTGCGGGATGCGGCCATGAAAGCCCGCGCCGACCGCGGGCCCTGCAGGCGCCGCCGCTCAGGTAACGGCCGGCGCGGGGGCGGCGCGGGGCAGGTCCGGGCGGGTCGGCGGCGGGGAGCGGGGCCGCTCCCGGGAAGGGGCTCCCTGCCGGCACGGGGGTCTCGCCGCCCTGAGGTGAGCGGGGCGTGCCGGGGAGCAGGTGCGCGGAGCAGGTGAGGGGCGGCGGGAAAGGCGCGCTCTGCTCCGGGGGCAAGGGTCTGGCGGCGCCCGGCGCGGATCTTTGCCCGGCCGGGATCGCCTTGGAAATGTTCGCTCTGCCAAGAGGTGCGAGGGCTTGGCTCGGCTTTTACTGTTTGAGTGCAGCCCTGTAAGAATACGTGAATCACGCGTTAATGACAGGCTCTAGTGTCCGGGTGTATGTGCGAATAGGTTTGCTTTATGGCCTTCAGGTGAGACGTGCTACACAAATGTAGGGGGTCACTCTTAATGTTGTATCCCTTGGAGGGTCTGCAGGGTTTTTGCTTCAAGTACGGGGGACTTTCCACTTGTGTGTTCCTGTAAGTGGTGCTGTAACAGTTGAAAGCTACAATTTCAAGAGTAATGAATTGAATTGGAAGAGTACTGAGTTGAATTTTATTGAAACGTTTCTGTTTGCCCATCTAAAAAAAGCAACAGCTAACATTTAGGTTAGTTTATTCGAAGCCTTTGTGCTTAAATTTTTTTTTTCGTCGTTGTTGTTTTATTTTTTTAATAGAGATCAGAGTTCTACCATATTTTATTGTCTGCAAAATCAACAGACTTATAGTTCCATGGGCTTAATTAGGCAGTGGAATTTGCAACCTAAGATAAGAATTTTTATGAGAAACTCTGACGTGCCCTGTGGACTAGTCATAAACCTTTCCATTTAGTCATCATCCTTGGAAATTATTGTTGCATGCCAATAAAAATGTCATTTTCTGATTCTTGCAGTGTTCAACTGTAGACATGGCTGAGTAATTCCATTGTCCATTTTGGTTTGTGTAAAACCTTCCTGCAGAACGAGTAGTTTAAACTGAAGGCAAAGGTGTGTTCCCTATACCTGGTGGCAGGTGTGTGCTCTCCTGTGTTTTTTGCTTTGATTTGTTTTGTGGCTTTTTATTAGGAAGAACAGCTGGCAGCTGGGGCCAAGCACAAATTAGGGCCTACAGAGCAAGCCTTGCTTCAGTTCTTCATATTTTTGTGACCATGGAAGGACAGAGTTAGTTCACAAGAGCTGCCCTGGTGGCACAGGCCTCCTGTAATTTAGTTATACCCTCTGATTCCAGATATTTGCTTTTGCCATTGTAATCCTTTATGCAAATGGTTTCATGGACTCATGAGAGAAATGCAAGGTTGAAGGAGGGGTTTGTTGCTTCTGTATCTGCTGGAGAAAAGAATGAAGCTTGTGGTTCACTTGCATCATAGGTTCCCTTTCTGTATTTTTCCTGTAGCAGACACCCATGCATTTGCACAATGGCAGAGCCCTTTGCTGTGTCCTTGCAGTGTGGCATCTACAAGCTGGCACAAAAATAAGAGCTCTGCTAGGCAAGATCAAAAAAAAAGGTCAGTGTTCATAATTTTTCCTTAGAGCCCTTTTCTGCTTATTAGTTCCCTAACATATTCATTTGGAGCTGTGTGTTCTTCAGTAAGTCCATCTAATAATCAGCAACTGTATCACAGCGGCTCCATCTGTTGTCTGTTGCCAAGTCCTCTTTCTGACTTAGATTGTAAGCTTCTTTTCATATGATCCTGTCACTTTTTGTTAAGTTGAACACATTGCTGGTAGGGGCTAAACCACTTTCTGGTGTGATTGTGCTGTTGGTTGCACTGGAGAAATGGAGCAGCTTTTGCAGCCAGCAGTGGAGCTGGTTGAAATAACTTTGCTTTTGATGGCTGACCTGGTGCACTCCAGGTCCAGGGCTCTCATACTATGAGTTATGTGTTTTCCATTGCACAGGAACTTCACATTGGTGTGTAAATACCAGCAGACATCAGTGTCTGCAGTACCTTGAGAACAATGGGTTTGGGAAGCCCTGTTCTCACTTGAGAAAGTCATGAATTATTGAAGAGCAAGTTACTGTTCCATTTGTGCAGTAAACAAGGTACTCGGTGTTTCACTGTAAGGTGCAGCCAGTGACACAGCCCTGTGCTTAATGAGGGTAGCCTACAGAATGTCTTCAGTATTTGTGGAGATGATACTTTAAGCTGGAAAATACAAATATTGACTGCCTTGTGTGGGATGTATAAATATCAGATTGTGTCCAGGTATGGAATTCAGCCTGTTTACTTTGTCTTCATCCCTCTGTCAGGCATTCGTGTTCTCTTCCCTTTGCTGTTCTGGATTGTCTCACTGGCTGCATTGAAACAACAAAAGTTGTTTCCAGCCTCGTGTGAATCCCTCAGTGCTAGCAGAGCTGTCAGCCCTCACTGCAAACCCAGCACAGAGGCTGGGGGGAAATTCCTAGATTGAGATGTTACAATGCCTGTTGGTATTAGAAGGCTTTGATTCCCTTTCTTTTTATTAAGAGCTCAGCAAATGTCAGCCTGCTGACACCTGGAAGGCATGAGCAGCTTCTCAGTGTCTCTGCTGGGCTCTGTTTTGTTAAGCAAACATAATGTATTGAAATTATCCATTTGAAGCAGCAGCTGTGTCTTGTACATGATCTACTTGAGTGCTGATTTAAGTGCAGTGGTGCTCTGTCCCCAGGCTGGAGCCTGCCTGAAACCTGGGACTGAAAGCAGGCTAGGACAGGAGTGGATTGTTGCAAGGTCCCTCATAGAGCTTTAGTTTTGTATTGTAATTGGACCCTAGAAAATTACACTGTGGGCATAAGGATCAAGTAGTTTTCTGTTTATTTGTGAGTTTTTAATATTCTCCCTCAGTTATATTTGCCTTCTAAATATGTGCTAGAAATTATGCCTATGCCTGCTGAAAATATTTTTAAACCTACAACCTTGGCCCTGAATCCTGAGCTCTGCTGTAATAGCTGGTCTCTCTTACTAATTTCAAACTTGGCTAGAGTCACAAAATAAATGAACTGTTTGTTTCAGCTTAGCCTCTCGTGGAGGTTTGTTTGCATTATAAAACCATGATGCAGTTCAGCAGACTTCCAGTTTCTGGAGTGGTGCAGCAGGGCTAATGCAGGTCTCTTCTGAGGAATGTCAGTTCTAGTTTGCAGGAAGCTCATGCTTTGACAGCACTGGCTAGAGCTGGGAATTATCCTGTGCAGGGGAGATGAAATGAAAGCAAAATGTCATGTAAGTGAAAATAGAAAGTATTGGGATTTTCATGTTCAAATGCACTGTTGTAACTAAGACTGAAAATTGAACCTAAAGACTTGTCCCATAAAGTATTCAAAACGAGTTCAGGTTCAGGATGAGCTGGGCCAAACATAACCCAAGCTCTGGTATTTGTAGCTACCTCATCTGTAAATATTTGGTATTGTCTTCCTCTCAAGGACAAGAAGCTAAGGCATGGACAAACCAAGGAACTTTCCTCTGTTAGAGCAGGTGACAGCAGCTGAGAACAAAATTGAGTGCCTGGTTCTCTTTACCTGTTCAGTTGAAATTCTTTGGTTTCATTTTTAAGCATTTTTTCATTGTTTTTATTTTTTTTCCTCCAGGCTAAGGACCTCAGTCAATTCAATCTTTGGAAAAGTTCATTCTTTACATTTCTTTGAAGCCCTTCTGAAATTTGCACAGTACAACAGTGAAGTCTTCTTCCCCCCTGAGTTATTATTTTGTGGAGTGACACTTGCCAGCATCATTCCTTTAATTCCTTTGTTTTTGTAGTGCTGGCTGTTGAAGCTTCATCAGACTACAAGTTTAAATAGTTAACTCTTGGCAAATGACTTTTATCAAAGCTTTGGCATTTTGTTCTTCAGAAAAAAAACCTTTTCAAATGAATAACATGCTTCTGCCAGATTTATTGCTTTTCAGGCTGAGTGCCTGGTGATGGTCTCTGTGTCTAAAAATGGTTGTTGTTATTAGGGCCATCTTTTAGGAAATTGTGAGTTTGACATTTGAGTGCAAATATGCACATATTTATAAAGATACTGGGGACAGAAAACCTCTTAGCAATGAGTTGAAATGTTTTTTGGAAGGATCTTGTTTTATACTCTGAGGTTGAGGAGCCTAACCCATTTTTATATCTGTGAAATATAAAATGTTAATTACTGCCTAATTATGCCACCTGTTAGTTTGACACGGATGTTTAGGGTGTAACTTGATGTGCTCTTGTGGGGTTTCCATCTTTAAATAATTGCAGGCTCTGGCACTGGTTTTGAAAGGTAAATCTCTAATTAACCCAATTAATGCTGATAATAGTTGTATTTATAGTAATTTCTATGATTAAACAATCAAGGCATTCATTCAGTGAAGAAACTGATTTTAATATGATATTAATATGGATTTTTTTCCTTCAAGGTGTGTTTTGGTAAGCAAAGAAATTAAAATGTAGTAGGGCATGAAATGTTCTGAAATTGTGCTTTTTAGAAATGAGAAATGGCTGAATAGGGCAGATATGCATTTTGAGAGGTAAATTTCAGAATTACTTTGTTCTTGGCATTTTTCCTGAATAAGGGAGTCAGAAAAATTGTTCTGGAAGCTAAACATTTATTAGGAAATGTGTTTTCTAGTGTGTAGTGTCTTTTAACTGTCTGCTGAGCACAGCTTAAGAGTTTTTAAGCTGAACCTTAATATGAAAAAAACCACCCAACAACCTTTTAGTTGGTTACAGGATAGTGTTGGATTCTGCTCAGTGCACTTTAATTAACCATACAAGGTAGTAAATTAAAGTACCTCAGACTGACTTGACAGTCAATTAAACCTTGGTTGATTTCATTGAGAATGTGATCATTAGTGTAATTGGCCAAAATGACAGGAGGCCCACTTGGAATTGTGCCCACTTGAAATTTTCCTCTAATTCTGTGTATGCAATCCTGGGCAAGATAATGGAGCTGTATCCTAATATTTTCCAAGGATTTTGTGTAGCTGTCTGGAAAGGTAAACTCTAGCAGGCAAAAATGAAGGAATGGGTTACTTGGGAATCCAGATGGCAAAACCTTTTGGGGTTTTCTTTTGTGTGAAGTACAGTGAATTGCTTCTCTCATTGTGGAATTTGTACGGAGTTTTGCAAAGTTCACCATGTGATTTCAATCAAAAGGATGTGTATGTGTGAGGGAGATTTTTTCCTTTGTTAAATAGATGTAGAAATTGTGTTGAGGCCATCTTTTGTTAATGGTGTCTGGATACTTAAGAGATTTAGGCTCCTCTTGTTTAATACTCCTCTAACTTGGTCTGTCTTCCTCTAGTTAAAACAACAGCAGTCTTTCCTATTTTATTTTTTGAATCTTGCTTTGCCTGAGGACTTCTAGTCTTTAGTTTGCTGGGTTGCAGTGTAGATGTGTTTTCTCACTGGATTTGTTCTGGGGTTCTGCACTTTCTGTGGGGTGGTGATCCCGTGGTACCCTGGGGTGCTGGGTTGTCAGGCTGTGCATTTCTGGGGGCAAATGTTTGCCTCCTTCCATGGAAACTGTCTGGTGCATGTGGGTGCTACTCTGATGAAAAGAAGTTCTAAAAAATTGTTCCTTCAATTACTGTAGGTTTTCTGGTCAGTCTTCAAAGATGGCATCTTCTGATCCAAAAAATTATTACCATGGTTTCCTCTGTCTGTTCTCCTTCCATAGACAGTTCTTTCTTTATCTCTGTGAAAAGTAACCAAAATATAGCTTGTCCTTTTCAGATCAAAAGGAATTATTTAAGTGGGCCTTGGAAAATCCCAGGCATCTTGTCTGTAGCTGAGGAGATTCTCTGGGCTATTTTTCTCAGGCTTTTTCTTCCTGTGATGCTTCTGTGCCTTTTCCAGACCCTCAAGGCTCCTGAGTCAAGAATACAAGATCACAAACTGGATCCTGCTCTGCTGTGTGCCAGTTGGCCACTGGAATCTGAAAAGGGCAGTAAGGTTAGGCATGTGGGAGTCTGCATACAAAATTCTGTAGGGAAACCATGATGTGGGATTTGAGAGAGATTAAATTTTCATATTGATGCCTTGGTGAGAGTCCCTTATACCCACTGACATCCATTTAGAGAGGTGTTAAGATGTTTGAAATAAACACCCTTCTTTTTTGGAGTGGATGAATTGCAGCCAGTCCAGCAGAGCTGATTTCTGTCAGCAGGGGAGGGAGGGCTCTGTGTGAGCCTGATGTGCTGGCACCGAGCATCCCTGAAAGAGACACTGCCTGCAAAACATGGCTGTGGCAGCACTCTGTGTTTGCACAGGACAGCTGCTGTGCCTCTGTTGCTGAGATGCTTTTCAAACACACTGCATTGTTCATCTTTGTAAATAGACGTGTAATTGCCTGCTCTGTGGTTATTTTGCCCACCTTTTTAAAAATTATTTTATTGTTTCCTTCCCTTCTCTCTAGTTTTTCGTTCACCCTGAGGAAAAAAAAGTAGCCTCTTTGTGACTGCTCACTTTGTTCAGGCTTTGTAGGTGTCACCAAATTGCTGTAAATGAACAGTGAAGTTTGGAGTAGATGAATAACTGCCTAAGTCTAAGGTTTAAAGAAAAAAAAATTAAAATACCTGTGTTTTATAATTAAAGTTTTAAAATACCAGTATTAAAATACCTGTCAAGTTTGCCAGTCCAAGCTGAATTTGATGGGCTCCAGAGTCATCCTGATTACTTCATCATCCTCTTAAAAAGAGAAAAAATTATTAGTCCCCCTCCTTTTTTCCCCCTTTTCTCCTACTTGGCAAATGTAGCTTGTTTCCTGTGTTTTCAGTTGAACTGAAATTAATATAGCTTTAAAAAATATCTTTGTGAGGAAAATTTCTCTGGCAGATTGTTATAAGAATACTTTGAAGCAGGATTTTTTTTTTTTTTTTAAATTTTTTTTTTTATTAATTTGGGAGCTAGGTGTTCAGTGGGTATAACTTTGTGTTCCTACCAGGTAAGGAATTGATCTTGGAACTTACAGCTCATAAATGGAAGCTTTAAAAACAAGCTTTTGATGCTTTAAGTGAATAACTTTCCTTATGTTGATTGAAAATATTTAAAAAGGTTTTTTATAGTTGGAGATCCCTTGGTCACTGGGGGATCAAGGGATCTGAAAGTGAAATAGTTTCTTGCTGTAGCAGTAGATTGGTCACCAGCTACAACTGAAGTAGAATAAAATGTTACATTTTTGGGGTTTCCTCTGGCTCTTTTGCTTGCTGTAGCAACCAGAATTGAAGTAAAAAAGAAAGGGTTGGGGGCAAGGAATGGAAGTTGTTTGTTGCCAGGTAAATTTTGAGTTCCAAGCCTATTTGTCTCAGAATAGTCAGAGCATAGGGTATTTCCATGTATCTAAAGGAAAAGTTCATTAGGTTTCTGTTTTTACTGTTAATGTGTGGTGCTTTGTTTTATTTCTTTGTTTTTTGTGCCCCTGCTTGGATAGCTTTGTTCTTTTCTTACTCTCTTAAATGGATGCAAGCTTTATTGGAGTCCTGTCAAACTTACTAGATACCTTCACTATAATGGTCATCTCTATTTTTTTGTATTTTAGGATCCAACAAGAGTAGAGAAGACAGCACATTACCTAAGATGTGAGAAGTCCTCCCACAGTGAAATAAAATCTTGTTTTCAAAATGGACCGAAGTAAGCGGAATTCAATAGCAGGATTTCCACCACGCCTGGAGCGCGCTGAGGACTTTGACAGCAGCACTGGAGAAGGGACTGCATCCCAGCTGGGCAGAGTTTGTACCTCTTCATACAGAGCCCTGATAAGTGCCTTTTCCAGACTTACTCGTCTTGATGATTTCACATGTGAGAAAATTGGCTCTGGTTTCTTCTCTGAGGTGTTCAAGGTGTGTGTTTGTTTTTTTTTTTCCTCTCAGTGTTGGTTGCTTCATGTTTGATGATGAGAATGTGCAAAGTGCTTTCCACTGAAGTCAAATGGTAGTCCTTGTATTTGCTTCACTCAAAATGGCTCAGTGATGAAGAACTTTCAGGCTCCAAATATTTCTTCAATCACTCTTTCAGCTGTTTTTTTTTGTCACTTATAATTTATTTGAGGAGTTGCAGAGCTTTTTGGGAGAAAGAGAAAAAGCTAAAAATAATTGCTTTATTTTTTGACCTCTCCCATGTCTTTTTGCATTCATGTAGTGTTAAACATGGCTGTTGATTCTCCCATATGTAAGTGTAAATGTCTTTAATTTAGCTGGTTTCTGGGTTTTGTGGGGTAGTACACATTCCTTTGGTAGTCTTTGCCTCACAACACTTAGATGCATGTGTTAAGGAGTTCCATACGTGGTTGCTGAATTTGGAACCACAGATTTTATTGCACTGAAATTACATTACAATAAACTGCTCTTCTCTGTTTCCTTTGCTGCTTATGCCACACTTCTAGCTCAAATAATCAGAGATTGGTTTGAAGGAAATAATATGAATAAGAAAATCTGATGTTGTCAGTGGCTTGCTGCTATGAATGTGGGACATGGAAAAGACCTTTTGAAAGCAATTTGACAAATGCAGTTTTATAGTGCTGTTAGTGTTTCTGCTTCTCTGACTGTTCTGGTAAGGTTTATTGTAGAGGAACAGGACGTGGAGTTGTCTTTCAGGCATTGAAAAAAATAGTCTATTTCCTAGTTCTAGTTCCTGACTTTGCGTGGAGATACCCTCCACTCAGTTTTCTGGCATTTCACTGAAATGGAAACAATCTTACAGTGTATTATGTCCATTTCATGACAATTCATCTGGTTTTTTTTTACTGATGTTAAACCAAAAAACTTTTTATCCAGTTTTATTGCTGTAAATAGATACCTGCATTAGAAAATGGAAATTATTTTGATATTGCTTTAATACCCAAAGGCATTGAGATTTCCAGGTATATATTTCCTGTTGTGTAAAGGCGAGTCACTCCATGGAAGTTTTTCTGTTCAGCTAGATGTATGAAATTTTAGTTTTCACTAACACAGGTTTTTAATTCTTTCAAATGGCTAGACATGAAGAACTTTATTCAGGGTGTGTAGGAGACTTGGTGCAGGACGTTTCTTCATAATGCCAGCTTTTGTAACAGTTGAAAACAAGGGTTTGTTTGGTGTTTTTTGTTTGGTTGTCTTTTTCCTTATTTCCCTGACTGGAAAACTTTCTGAATGTTAAATGCTTTAAAGTTCTGCATGTTACTGGAATTCATCATTACAGTTTCTCTGGTGAAGCTGCTGTGCCATATATAGAGGTACCAATAGGCTTGGGTCGTGTCTAAATAACTAGGAAATAACAGACCTCGGTTTACTTGAGAGAATTTCAGAATTCAGGTGGAGGGGAAAAGGTAGCTAAAAGTAAAGATGAATTTCCAGCATTCATGGTAATTGTTTAATTTGAGAATTTGTTGACTGAGAGAAATCCCTGATACCCAGTTTATTTTTATGTACATTAACAAGTCCTCTAATTCTTTAAAAACCTTCCCCTGCTATTCTCCTTTGCAGTGAGCTAAAGCAGACATCCAAGGAGCTGGATTGAGTTGGTGGCATTACTGTGGGAGCTGTGGTGGTAGCCTGAGTATCTGGTGTCTGTTTTCACAGAAACAACCCCAGTCCCCCTGCAGGCAGAGACTGACTGATAAACTCTTTTCTTTTGCATCAGTTTCGACCAGAGCTCTGCAGTTCTGGCACCAAGGGGTGAGGATGCATTACAACTTTATCACAGATGCAGTTCCAAAGTCGTTTAAACAGGTTTCTGTTCTGCTGCTTTATCAGCCTGACCACCTCTGTCATTAATCCTGCTGTGCTGATGATCAGATTTCATGTGAGAACCTTGATGTGCTTCCAGCAAAGAGAGCCTCGTGGCTTGCCACAGTTAAATTTCACCCTGATCTGCAGGCTCACAGCTAAATGATTGAAGCTGAGCAAAATCCAGGATAGTTCTAAACTTACTGTGTAAGTAATTTTACAGGAGCAATGAAGCCTTCCCTTTAAATGATCAAAGGTGTCTCAAAACCCAGCACATCTCAGAGCTTTTTCAATCATGTGCTTCTCCATTGTTTTGTGTCATACATTGGGCTCACTCAAGCGATTTAGCAAAGAATGCTTGGACTATTTTAAGGGTTTGAGATTTTTGTTTTGCTATGTAGTTGACAAATGTTTTTCAGTGATTTCTTCCCCTCTATCCTTTTCTGTGGAAACTTTTTATAGTACAGTCTGTTGTGAGGGTTAGAAGTTGCCTTCTCTTAACTTGTGAATAAGAGTATGTTACAGCTCGGATGTGTATGTTAATGGTCATATATGCTATAAATGATCTTTTAACGTTTCTAGTGCACCTTTATTCACAAACATATTAAATTCAGAGTATTAAACTGGTGTTTTGATTTTGTTAGCCATTACTATAACGCTTTGAGTTCATGTTCAACTGAATACCAGATATTATGGAAACTAGTTTAAAAAACCTGAACTTTGCCAAAATATCAGCAATCTAGTTTGAAGCAGCTGACTGACTAGTGCCTGTTCTAAATTTCAATGGCACGTGCAGCTGAGGTTTGCTTTTAAGATCAAGCTGGGCAGAGACTGTTTGTATAAATGAACATCCATGATCCCAAACCCTTAAACTGTTGGGAAAACCAGGTGATGAAACTGTAAGGAATTGTAGGGGAATCCAAGCATTATACTGAAATGAAGTATTGCATTAGGAAATAGTTACTATTAATTATAAAATGTGTGTTTGGAACAGCAGTCAGACTAAAATCCAGGATGATCTTCTATTCACATTTACCTTCAGGTTCAGTACTAAGTATTCCAGTTGCTGTGAATTTCCTTCAGGTGTTCTTTTTGTCTCTGCATTCTGTAGCTGAACTTTTGAGAGAGACTGGAAATACTTGTGACATTTCAGTGTTAAAAATGGACTTTTTGCAGTTTATCATTTGTGTGCACATGAAAACAGGAGTCATTGATCCAATATAGAATTGTACAAGGCCGAGTATTAATACAAAGAAAAGGCATCGTACTTTTGGATGTCTTAAGATGGGTGGTGGGTGCAAAAGGATCAGTAGCCTCAAGGTGTTTGTGCTGTATGTGCTTGTACTGTGAGGCCTCCTATTTGAATACCCTGGGATGATGTTCCCCAATTCATTAATTAGTTGTTAGTCTTTATTTGTGTGGTGAAATTAATGTTCTCTGACTTTGGAAAGCGCTGGCTGATCAGGAAAGGTGTCCCTGTCCAAATATGTACCTTGTACCTGAGGCTGGGATCCTGTTTCCAGTATCTATTTAATGTCTTCAGGGTGTTTAGAGATAAGCAGCATCCAACTGTCTAATGTGAAAGGAGAAACGAGGCTGGGCTGTGCTCACAGGTAGTACTTGTAATGCCCTGAGGATAAACCGGTAGTTCTGTCACCTCTAAACATACAAATAATAAATGATGCTAGATAGTGTATAATTTATGGTATTGTGTGTCATGGGCACATTGTCATGGTGGTGGGCTTGATCTCTGGAACATCTTGTTCTAGGCT